>NC_090002.1:649849-974774 GCF_036417845.1 Apteryx mantelli | reverse complement strand
TAACACACAGGGGTCAGTGTGAAGGAGCTCAGCAACATAGCAGAGAAGGGAACAAAGCTCATGTTTGAAGGTAGCTGGTGCCCATGCAGGCTGCTCTCATCAAAGGGATGAGGCCACAGAAGAAAGAGTCTCTTTACTGGGGACACAGGGTACCTTGGTATATAAGATGGTGGGGCTGAGCAAGGATAGAGATGCCATCAGCCAATGGGTAAAGATGAGTGTGGAGTCCAACCAGGGCTTCATAAAGATGGTACAGTGCGATGGATTGCAAATGGCCCCACAGCAATCAAAAGACAGCACAACAAGCAGGCTGAACTCAGCGGTGCCCAGGAAGATGGAAAGCACGGTCTGGAACTGGCAAGCAGCTGTGGGATGGTCTTAATCTCCAAGATGAGGCTGACAAACCTTTTAGGGGCAAAGGGAACCAAATATCTAGGAAGGGGAAGCTGCTGGGGAAGAGATACGCTAGGGGTGGAACTGGTGGTTGAGTCAAATGATAGATATCATCACCATATGCCCCATGGCAGTGAGCAGATAAATCACCCACGGCAGTGTGAAGAAGAGGATTTGCATTTCATGAGTGACTGAAAAGGCCTTGAGGAAGAATTTTCCCGCTATGGTATGGTTGGGAGGATCCATTTCAGAATCCGGTCAGTTGAAGGTGTGACAAGAGTAACTAATGTCATGTGTGGTGAAATTCGCCTTGCTGCCTTCATCAACTTTCCCTTCCCTTTTCCTAGTCCTACTTTTCTTTCTTGAGGTGGGAGACCAGAACTGCACAAGGGATTCTCATTTTCTCTTTGTTTATATGCAATGCCATGAAATAAAGGTTGATTCATCCCGCCTGTCTTTAGACACAGGAAACAACTCTCCTGCCTCACTTGCTTGCAGAGGTAGGCCAGAGTGCTAGCTAAGAGCCAGTACTTGTGGCAAAAGCTCTGGAAATCAAGTTCCAGGTATGAAATTCAGGTTTCTCTTACAGTTAGAATTGTGGTGTGGGTAGGCACCAGGCTATCAGGCCTGTGCCTGTGTGCACACTCAGAGCACTCAAGTCATTAATCCCTTGGGTGGCCCAGGAACTCCCCCATCTAGTAATCCACACAGGTGAGCTGATGGGCAGGTCTGAAACAGGGGATGGACTTGAAACTAGGAGATTGACTGAACTCCTACCACTTTCCAAATTAAGTGTTGGACTGACTGGTGCAGAACCTCTCCAAGTGGGTATTTCGGACAGTTCTAGAGATTTCTAGAGGCAGATCCTGCTGTGTCTGGACCAATTCCTCTGCTTAAATGTGGTGAGTACCATCACAGGTGGAGTATCTGGCTGTTTCAGAATCTCTGCAGCAGTTCCTGCGGCAGAACTGATTAAATTGTAAATACTTAAGGCCCTTGAAAATCGACAGTACAAACTGCTCCTGCAAATGAAGAAGTGGCCATGTAGGACAGTCTTTTGTGCATTCTTAGGAGAGTTAGGAGATGCTTTGATATGCAATTTAAGGTAATCAGTAGCAATGGCTCATGCATATGCTGGAGAGGTCACACAGGACCACAAGCCAGCTGGACTATAAAAATTCCCCAGAAGAACAGTTCGGGGAGTCTCATCTGATCCAGTGGAAGCCACTGTTGGAAGGACCCTGGCAAAGGAGACTGCCACCACCATCTGGACAGTAACCAACCATCCCGTTCAAGAGATTTGATGCCCCTTGTGAGTGTTACCTGTGACACACCAATAGAGGGGCCTCTGTGATTCTTTCGGATTCAGGGTTTATTTGCACTGAACTCCAAGAGATCATCATTTGTCAAGTATGAGAATTTATTAGAGATAAGAGGTTATAACAAAAAAAGCTAGAAATATAACAGAACTGAAAAAATATATATACATATCAGAGCTCTACACTTAAATCACGGATGCACGGTACAGCGACTGCTCTCGCCCTTTATTGGTCACCCTTCTGGTACAGTTTTACCCAGATTCTCCTCACCACGCCATTCACATCCACAGGCCAGCTGATGGTCGGTCAGGGTCCACACCAACTTCTGTGGCTTACTCTTTTCTATAGCGAGTCAAAACAACGCCAGACCACAGTTACACAAAAGCTGTATGGCCTCAGTCAATAACAGCATGCACATCAACAGGTAACCTAGTGCTCAGCCCACAGCACTGTTCAGTTAGTAACAATTTGCCCACTAACAGGTCTTTCTGTGGGGAATGGTTCCACAGCACCTAGATGTTTATGGGGTGAGTCTGTGGTGTCGCTTCACCTCTGTCTGGAATTGTCAGTCGTGGGGTCGTTAGACGGTTGCCCCCAGGCTGCAGCAACCCCACAGTGTGGTGGCTCCAGCCGTGATGCACCCGGGGTTCCTTAACTCCTGGGATCACCCCAGAGCAAACCCCTCTTCTGTGGGCTGCACCATCCAGAGTCCCACGCTTGCCTGTGTGGCGCCTGTCACTCCACCCCTTGACACCGCCAGACACACGCATTTATTTCAGAAGTCAGCTAATTCCCCTTGGTGTGCAGTGGGCGGCTTTTGGGTAAGCACAGTGTACTGGGGAAATGCGCACTGCTATTAATAGACGCCAAAAGCAAAGCATGCCCATTTGCAGTAACACGTAAACAACTGTTAAAAATAACAGTCTTAATCCTAATAGCAACATGATTGGTTTGGCCTATTGACCCAAATTCGGTGAATCCGAGTGTTGTTCCAGTTCAATATGTTAACACAGAAATCTTATTTCCTTCAATTGCAGGCATTTCTTTCCTGCACCGAAAGATCAGTTTGTTCCCCAAGCTGGAATAGTTCCCTTTAGAGGAGCTTCAAATAGAGTTGGTCACCTTTTTTTTTATTATTCTTTTTCCGTATTTCCCTGTCTTCTCTATAGGAAACAGACAACTTTAACTTCAGATCAACAGCTGTTACATTTATGCTTAGATTTTACCATCTTTTTCTCTTTCTTTCCTTTCCTTTCATCAAGGGAAGGTGTTAGCCCCTTCCTTAGGATCATCAATTTTTACAAACACTAGAATACAGCTGTTGAGTTTCGTTATCAGCCTGGTATGTGTATCCCCTCATTCTTAGGTCTGCCATCTTTCTTTGATGTTACTTCTCTCCTGGCTCCCAGATTCATTCTATTATTTAGATACTTTTAAAAACCACATTACTTAGCCTAACAATTCTACCATTCTTTCTGGCTGCTTCTTTTCAAGTTGTTGCTCTTCAGAGGGTCATTCTGTAAAACCCAAACAAAAAGTAAACCCTACCAAGGCAATTCGGTTGTTATAGTTTGGTTTTAACTGTAACTGCTGAAGCTATTTCTTTTAAGGTTACTCGGTTACATCCATCTATTATTCACATTTGAACAGGGTTTTTTTTTTTTCATTGATTTTTCTTTATGCTCAGAAACTTTTACGACAGCTTGGGGCATTTTCCAGCCCCTGCTGGTTTCTGGTGTACTTAAAGATGCTGTTTTTTCGCATTCGAGGTCTTTTCTTGTTTCCTAACTCTGCCCCTGGGGCTCTTATCTGCAGAGCCCAATCTCCACCCTGAGTCCTCCTGTGCCTCAGTGCCAGGCAGAGCAGTTATACTGGCCAGGGGGGGCAGAGCGTTTCTCACGGTCTTGTGAGAAAAAAGCTGCCCAAGCCCGGTCCTGCTTTCCACCCAAAGCCTCCCCTGCTTCGCTCCCTCTCCTCTTCCACCTCTCTCTTTCACGTCTGTTTTTCTTCCACATGGTGGACTCCGATTGGCTGACAGAGCCTTCAGTGAAATCCAGACACGCCCCCCTCCTCCTGCCAGCCAATAGGCAGGTCTCAAATCAGCAGCTGCCTATGGGAATGAGCTAGGGGAGGAGTCACAGTGTTGCAGTGTCCAGATGGAGTGTTGTAAAGGTGAGGTTACAAACTGTCCATTTAATCGGGGAATGGGGGAACAGAAGAGAGAGCCAGACAGCTCCTGGGGGTCCCGGGCGATGCTGGGGGCCGTGCTGCTCTTGGGGATCTTGGACCAGGCTGTGTTTCTGTACAAAAGTCTGGAAAAGTCTTGATGCAAGCCCCTAGAGAAGAGGGATTTTCCTGAGCACTCAGAGAAACCCATGCAGGACCCAGGGGTGTTGAGGGAAACCCATCTCACCCACCCCCAAACCCACTGCTCTCCCTGGAGACCTTCCTGGATCCTCAGGCCGGGAACAGGAGGGGGTCTGTGGGCACGGCCACATCCCAGACTAGCCTCCTTCAGGCCTTCAGCTTCACAACGTGTCACAACTTCAAATGAGCTCTCTAAAGCAGCACTTCCCATGCCCCTGCTGCGTAGAGAAGGCTTTGGGTAGACAAACAGGAGACAAGGGAGAGAAAGGGCAGAGACACCAGGCTGCAGAGCTGGGGCTCCCAGCATCACAGAGGGGGTGCCACAGGCTCAAGAAGCAACCCAAAGAAGTAAAGGAGTCCTTCCTTTTGCAGTGACTTGGAAAGCCACATCTCTCACAGTATTCAAGGGGGATGGAGTCTCTCTTCTGCAAGATTTGCCCCTGGACTAGGCAGAGACTAGCAAGAGCAGGAAGGTCGGTTGCAGGGATGCTCTCAAGCTTCAGCAGCTGCAGAGCTGGGAGCTGGTCATCTCACAAACTTGGGAGTGAGTCAAAATGCACATCCTGAGGCATTTCACTGCCTCATAGACTCTGCACTGGAGCCTGGACAGCAGCACTGCAGTATGTGAGCATGTCCTGAGAAGCCCAGAGTCATAAAATGTGGGAGATCCAGGATGTCGGGGCTGTACAGACCCGGGAGAGCAACGGTGCCTGCGGGGAGGAGGAGGGCAGGGGGCTGAGGAGCGTACCCAGGGGAGAAGCACAGCCCCAAGGTGACACTGAAAAGCACAAGGACCAAATGAGGCCCAGGGATGAGAAATGGCTTCCTCAGCCTCAGCCAGAAGGAAAGATGGGCAAACTTCATGGGAAATGGGAAAACTTCCCCACGTTTGCTACCTGGCCTCGCCCATGGCTTTGGAGCCTGGCAGGCTCCAGGGTCCTGGATAAGGGCCTCTGGATGATGTGTGTTAAGGCTATGTTTGCTCTTCTCTGGCATAGCATCTCTAGCTCAAGCACTGCCGACTGAGAAACCTTGCCGAGCACTTTTAAAAGCAGAGATCCTGCCTTGGTGCCTAAAGGAGGAAAGCTACGTCCTGTCCCACATTGTCCTGCATCCTGCTTCCACAAAAAGAGGGGCCCACAGCAGAAACCAGTTTTGAGGCTCACCAAAGCATTTCTCAGCCTGTGGCCGTGCTTTGTGCTGGTTCATCCCACATGCCTTGGATCCTGTAAAAACGCCAACCCCCAAACCCCAGATTCCTGCACAGGTCTGCCCAGTGCAGTGACCTGTCAGTGCAGGGGCGCAGAAGTGACTTATCCAGTGCCCCATTTGAGATATTTCACAGTCTTTGACACTGTCTGGAGACATTCCTGAAGGATTTATCAGAAAATTATGGAAAATAACTGCAGTGAAGGGAAGTGATGGCTTTCCAGCACATGAGGGGAAATCTCTCTGCTCTCTCCCTGGCTGTGCCATCTCCATGGCAGTGACCTACAGAGCCCCCAGATGACATGAGCTGAGGTCACAATGGGACGTGCCACATCACAGGGAGGTCTCCCCGGTGTCGTTGTGGGGACCCTCACTTCCCTGTGAGGCCCAGGCACTCCTGGACACTGCTCACACCCTCCCCACGGCTGCCTTTCATAGTGGCTCCACGGCAAGGAGAGGGGACAGGAGGCAGTGGGACCACGTTGGGGGCCCTCACCAACAGGCGGAGGAGCAGGGGCATGTTGGAAAGGAGTTTTGGGTAATGAGATGGGAAGAGCGTCCTGTTTCTCTGGCTGGAGAGGTGAAACGAGAGCAAGAGGGCAAGCGAGACGGAGGACTGCTGGATGGACACCATCAGCCAGGACCACAGCTCCTTGTCCCCTGCGCTCCTGTGGCTCTCCACCGAGGGTAAGGGCTTTGGGAGATCCTTCCCGAGGTGTCACACAGAGACTGTTAACTGCCAAAACTGCTGTGGATCCCGGGCTGTGGGGGTGGCTGGACGGGGCTGGGGGCTGCTGCGAGAGCCCTGCCTGAGGGTCCCCTCTGGCTCGGGGGACAATGTGGCAGCCAGGACTGCTGGGTCCTGGGGTTGGGGCTGTCCTGAGCCCCAAGGCTTCTGTGCAGCCAGCTCCATCGCCTCTTAGGGTGGGGGGGGGGGGGCATGGGAATCCATGACAGGTTTTCCTGGGAGTGGGTCCCCCCTTGGGGTCTGGCTCTGGCAGGAAAGGGGTCCTGCATCCCAGAGGCTGAGGTGGCCTGCAGCTCCATGGGGCTCTCAAGACCCTGCTGGAAATGTCCATATATGATAATAAAACCTTCACCTTTTAATAACCCCAAGTCCTCTGGGTGTTTGGGAAAATCTCTATTCCTTCCCTCTCGATCCTTCCAACTTGGCGCAGCATGTTTTGGGCTCAGAGATGCCATCTTCAGATGGCCACAGCCCCTGTCCTCCTGCAAATTGGGCTCAAACCTCTGCACCCAAAAGAAAATACATTGGAGAGAGCAGACTGGAAACAGGCAGAGCTGCAATCCCCATTCAACAGGTCCTGGCTGACGCCAGGGTTTTTTCTCTGAGCTGTGGTGGGCAGTGCTGGGGTGAGCCCAACACAGCCATCTCCCCCAGCACCTTCACGACCCCACACCACCGCTCCCTAGCCGAGCCCTGGGGCTGCCGTGGGCAGGGGGCCAGGGCAGGAGGGGGAGAGGACACTGCCCTGCCCTGCCCTGCCCTGGGGGCAGCAGGATGCTGCCTGTGGGCTCCGGCGCCACGGCCAGCCCCAGGACCCCCACACCGGCACCACGGAGGCCACCAGCACAGGCCCCAGCGCTGCCCCCCCACGCCCCGCACGGCCCCCAGGGTGCAGGGCAGCCAGCAGCCCCGCGGGGCCCCTGCCCCACAGCCCAGCTCCGCCGGGGCAGTGGCCGCGCCCCGGGGCCCCACACTGCCCGCCCACACGGCACCGCGCTGCCCCCAGGCCCCGCCGCGCCCCGCGCTGCCCCCCACAACATGGCGCCCGACCGCGGCGGAGGGGGCGGAGCTGGCCGCCAGGGCAGGAGGGCCCAATGTTGCCATGGCATCGCCCCAGTTCAGCCCTCCTATTGGCTGTCAGGAGGAGGAGGGCGGGCATCGATTTCACTGATGGCTCTGCCAGCCAATTGCAGTCCAACATGTGGGGAAAAAAAAAGACGTCAAAGAGGTGGAAGAGGAGCGGGAGCAAAGCAGGCGAGAAGCGAGCGGGCGAGAGCGTTTGGTGGGGGCTGCGGGCGCGTTCAAATGGCGGCGGGTGCCCTCCCGCTGGGGCGGGGCAGCGGTGCTGGCTTTGCCGGGGCTGCTTTGCTGCAGGAGCTGCAGCAGGGGCTGGTGGGGCCGTGAGCAGGGGCCAGAGCGACGTGGGCCAGAGGGGGGAGCTGCCCTGCAGCCAGACGTGGCGGCCTGCCGCGAGCGGCTGGGCCGGGGCGGCTCGGTGGGGTTTGGGGGCAGGAAGCTTTGGCCCTGTGGTGGCTCTGGGATCCCTGTTAAAGCGTTTCCCTGAGCTGCTGCTGCCAGCGCAGCCCCAGGTGCTGCTTTGAGGTGCGTTTGGGAGGTGCTGGGCAAAGTGTGAGCAGGCTGCTGGTGTCGTCGCGAGGTGCCCTTCCCAGTGGTGTCTTCTGTTGTGAAAACTGCATTTTGGAGTGGCTCTGAGAGAGGCTGTGCCCGCATGTGATGCCGTGCCTTAGCCGTTGTTTTTGCTCCC
The DNA here is from genome assembly GCF_036417845.1 of Apteryx mantelli. Classification (NCBI taxonomy): domain Eukaryota; kingdom Metazoa; phylum Chordata; class Aves; order Apterygiformes; family Apterygidae; genus Apteryx; species Apteryx mantelli. Next base: position 966,973 of record NC_090002.1, on the reverse strand, counting down.
TGCCTCTTGCTTTGCGCCGCGACCTGTGAGCCTGGCAGCAGCATGGAGGGTGTTTGCAGAAGAGCTCTGTAAGTGTGAGCTGTTTTGCTTGTCAGGGGCCTTGAAAGTTGATGAACGGCCATTGCTTGCACTTGCTGTTGTTCTTTCCATGCTCCTAGGTCAGGGTGAAGAGTTGCTGAATTGTGTCTCTGCTGGTTTCACCAACTGAGATGCCCTGGCCTGAGTCCTTCCACGTGCCTCCAGTTGTCAGGGCCTAAAATAGGAGAATGCTTGTTGTCGTGGATGTGTAGAGGATTTTCTGGTTTTGTTCAGCATTGGGGAAGGAACCAGAGTTCTGAGTTGCGGGAAGGCTTCTCCCTGTGCCTGGGACACGAGGCCCTGCTGTCTTCAGTTTGATGATCGCTGCTCCCATGCAATCCTCCCGTTAGAAAATGTTGCCAAGAATTACTTGCAGGCTGTTCTGCAATTCTTAAATTTCATAGGCTAGGTGTTGATAATGCGTAGCAGAAGCTAAGCTTTTGGTGTAGTAACTGGTAGGCAATGGGTGTTTGAGAGCATTGTGAGTATTATGAGGCCATGATGTGAATCTGTGATGTGATGACACCTCTATGTGAGCAGCTGACAGGTCAGGAGAAGACGCATGGCCTGGATGCTGGTGGTGAGGTCACTTCTGGGTTTGTTGCGTGTGCTCAGAGGAGGGATTGACCCCTGCAGAGCTCTACAGCAATACAGAAATGCAACTCATTAATCAAGCAAAGTCGATATTCCACATCATCTGACACAAATTTTATTCCACTCCATCATCATGAGTTAGTACTGCTACATTTAAAATGCAGATGATGTTCTGTGGTGAGCATGGACATGGAGTTGGCCTTTCCACTTGTTGCTAAGTAGAAGCTTGCAGCGTCCTCGCAGTCAGCTAGGGAGTGCAGCTAGACTTTTGAGGCTGCTAAGTGAATGTAGTGCTGGTGTGAGCAGTGGTGTGAATAATCTCTTCTTGCCAGGGTGTGTGTGTGCTTTAGAAGTTGCCCCTGTCAAAAGAGCAGGGAGCTTGTGAGATTTTCCTGCAAGGTCTGCATGCTGTGTCTGTCTTTGAGGTGTCCAGCTGCTTTTATGACACGTTTAGAACTGTAACACTTTAGGGGTCTCTGATTTTCTGTGCACGTATGCAGTCATTGGAGAATGGGTGCAAAGGCTGTTGGAGGAGATGGAAGGAATGTCACCCCCCAAAAAGGGTATGGGCCACATTTTGAAAGAGATTTCTTGTTCAGAGAAGTTGAGGCACAAGCGAGAGGGAAAAGCTGGCCTGATCAGCCCCTGTGAGAGCACTTCTTCTCTGCTTCCTGGTGGGAAGGTGGGAAGTGAGCAGGCCCCGGGCTGTGAGTGGCTGTTCAGAGGCAGAGCCTGTTGCAAGGCCTTGGAGGACTAGAAAGGAATGGAAGGTCTGGAGAGTTGGGCTTTGTGTGTTGTGGGGTGCTTGGGGTGCCCTGTGTGGTGCCGTGTGTGGTGCTGTGGGCTGTGTGTCGCTGATGCAGAGGCGTGTGTTGGTTGCCAACCCTCTGTGAGGTGTGGAGGTAACGGCGTGTTACAGTGCGAGATGCCCTGTGGTGGAGCCGGGTGGTGGCGCCGGTGTTTTGCTGCTCAGCGTGGGAGGAGGTGTCTGGAGAGAGCAGTGCTCTGCTCCCAAGGCCCAGCCTGCCATCACGGTGTCCTTCTGGGAGACGTGGGTGAGGACTGTTGGTGACCGTGTTGCCTCCTTGGAGCATCGTGGTGCGAGGCAGGGCTGCTCCCAGTTTGGTGGTTTGTGTCAGCTGAGGTTCAGGCTTGCAGTTTCGGAAGGGTTTGATGCTTCCGTGAGTCTTTGGGATTTTACCGACTGCTGGAGAGAGTTCTCTTCTCCCTCCTTAAAGGCTTTCTGCTGAATCCTTTCTGCTGACCCTCATTGCATCTTCCCATCTCAGACGCTAATCCATTCCAGTCCCTCAGCGAGATGGGTAGTTAATGAAAGCAGTCAGAGGCATTTCTGCACGTTGTGCCTACGCAGAGCCTTGCAGAGAGGGGAGATGCCCCCTCACAAGAAGTCAGGCCTGTGAGGGTGATGGGTGGCTCTGAGACACCTGTCCTTGTTGAGCGGTGGAGGCGGCATCTCCAAAGCCTCTGGTGCCTTTGGCAAGAGTCTCATAATAGCATATTCCTTGAGGCTGCAATGGGGGAGCCATGTGGAGGTAGCAGGGCTCCAACGCCCTGCTCCAGGCAGGTGCCAGTAGAGGAGGTATCTTGGGGCCTTTTCCAGTGAAGTTTTGATTACCTCCAAGGATGGAGATCTGGGAACCTCTCTGTATCCCTGTGCCGCAGTTTGGCCACCGTCACGGAGAAAAAGGTTTCTTCTTAATGTCTCAGAAGCATTTCCCATTGTCCGATTTGTCCCCGTTGCCTCCCATGCTACTAGTGTGCACCTCCAAGAAAATCCGGCTCCGTCTTCTCTGTGCCCTCCATAAGGTAGCTGTGCACAGCATGAAGATCCCCGTTGGCCTTCTCTTGTCTAGGCTGAACAAAGCCAGCTCTCGCAGCCTCTCCTTTTATGCCCCACGCTGCAGCCCCTGACCGTCTTGGTGTCCCTGTGCTGGACTCCCTGCAGTGTGTTAGCGCCTGTGCAGAACTGGAGAGCCCAAACAGGACCTGGTATACAGACATGGTGTCACCTGTGCCAAAAAGAGGGGTAGAACGTCTTGGTGGCCCTGCTGGCTGTGCTCTCACCAATAGAGCTCAGCACAGAGGGGAGACATTTGCCCCTGCCTGTTGCGACTCTGTAAGGCCAGCAGAACTGCCAGTAACACTCCGATTCTTTCTTTCTTTCTAGGTTGCTCCACTCATGGAGGTTCCCAGTGCAGTGCTAGAGGCGCTGAGGATGGAGGCAGGATGCCAGGCTGTGTCCCTGTACCTGTCAACATCTTGGCCAGCGTCATGAGCCCTCTGTGAAAGCAGCTGCAAGTGACTGAGAAGAGGCTACGTATGGATGCGAAGGCTTCCATAAATGCGCCTGTCTTCCCTGGGTGACTTGGGTTGTGGGTTCAGCTCCTGGTACCTCTGCTGTGCTGCAAATTCCGCCTCCCACAAGTGCTGTTATTGCCAGCCCGCTCAACAAATGCTACGGTGCCCCCTCCTTTTCCTAGGAGGTTGTGGTGCCATATAGGACGAGTCCAAGACCCTTATAATAGATGCCAGCATGTCCTGAGTGCCTTTGTGTGAGTGCCCCAAAGCGTCCATAGCTTGACCTGCGGAAGTCTCAGAGCTCTTGGGCTGCCGGCTCTGCGAGGGGTGAAGATGTGCCCAGGGCCAGGTTGCCCGTGGCACCCAGCCCTCAGTGCTCTGTGAAGCCAGCTGTGGAGCGCGGACTGGTGCTGCAGAGGCTGCGCAGCCAGGAGAGCTGTCATTTCAGCAGCCGTCCAGTGTGGGGCTGTCTCATTGCTTGGGCCTCATTTCAAAGGCTCTGCACCCTTTTTCCCTTCCCCGTCCAAGCTCCTTGTCCAAGTAACTAAAGGAAAGGAAGGGAGGTTCCTTTGGGCTCAGGAGGCCTTCCGGACTCTCAAGTGTTTCTGTGTTGTATCTGTAACTTTTGTATTACTACAGAAAATCCCCATGTCCCCATCCCTAGCAGGAGGTTCGTGAGGGGATGGGGGTGGAAAGCAGCAGCCTGCTGTGCCCAAAGAAAGCAGGATGCTTCCCTCTGAAAAGAGCAGCATCACCCAAGGAGGCAGCTCTGTGCCTGATCTTGTGCTGCTCATTTGCACAGGCCTTGTGAGCCTAGAGTGCCTTGGCCACCTTGTGGTGTTACCGCAAGAGCTTGCCTGAGTGTCTGGATTGAGAAGCCAAGGGAAGGCAGCGAGCAGAGCAGTGGCTGGGGAGTGTGCAAGTGGCGAGTGTCCTGCATGCATCTCTTCTTGCTGGCACTTGGTTGTATGTAGCAGAAGAGGCAGCTGTGTGGGGCAGAGGCAGTGTGTTTGTAGAGTAGGTGGCAGAGCAGAGGTCTGGCGTCAGGTTGATGCCTGGTGCAGTGCCGAGTTGATCTGAGAGTGTCAGAAAGCCTTTGCAGTGCAGCTGCTCCCTCAGCTGATCTCTGTCCCTAGAAATGCACTAGAAATGGAAGTGGCATGCTGCTGCCATTGTGTAGGTGCTGCAGTGCGAAGGCTCCCAGCTCGGACTTGATGGTACTAAAGGAAAAGCGAGACCAATTGTTCCTTTTGTGATTTGTGTGCAGGGTGGCAGAGTGGAGCTGTTGCATGATCTGGAGAGAGTCTTGTCAGGAGATGAAAGCCTTTTGCAGAAGACTGTTCTGTACGGAATGATCACAGCGTAATCAAGGGACGTGCGAGTGGCCCAGGTGAGCTTCTCCTCTGTGAAGGTTTGCACTTTTGAGCTCCCTTGTGACTCAGTCAAAGATAGGGCAGCAGCAGGCAGGTCGATGCCATTTGTGCTTGTGAGGTGAGTTGTGCCTCTGAAGCTGGTAGGCCAACAGCATGCCCATAGCTTTGGTGATGCTTGTGTCTCAGTGCCTCCTAAAGGGTGGGCAGACCCTTTGCTGCTGTTGGTGCTTTTGTGGTGAGTTGTGCATCAGTATGTGACTGGCGATCAGCATGGACATTGCTGCTGTTTGTGCTTGTTGAGGTCAATTGTGCCTCAGTTGCAAAGAGGCCAGGAGCAGCTATTTGGCTTCATGGCTGCCTGTGAGGTCACTTCAGCATGAGCACCTGAGAGTCCACCTTGATGCATATTGCTGCTGTTTGTGTTTGTGCAGTTATTTGGCCTCAGTACCTGCTAGGCCACCAGCAGCCACGTTGCTACTTCTTTGTATCTGTGAGGCCACTTCTGCTGAGTGCTTGATAGGCCAGTGCTAGGTCCAGGGCTGCTGTTTTTGGTTGAGAGGTCACTTGTTCCTCTACTGCCTGATAGGCCAGTGCTGATCCTGTGGGTGGAGTTTGTGGTTGTGATGTCAGTTGTGGCTCAGTGCCTGATAGGCCAGTGCTCTTGATGTGGGTGGAGTTTGTGGTTGTCAGGTCACTTGTGGCTCAGTGCCTGATAGGCCAGTGCTGGTCACGTGGGAGCAGTTTATGATTGTGAGGTCACTTGTGGCTCAGTGCCTGATAGGCCAGTGCTGGTGATGTGGGTGCAGTTTGTGGTTGTGAGGTCACTTGTGGCTCAGTGCCTGATAGGCCAGTGGTGTTCATGTGGGTACAGTTTGTGATTCTAAGGTGACTTGTGGCTCAGTGCCTGATAGGCCACTGCATTTCCTGTGGCTGCAGTTTGTGTTTGTGATGTCACTTGTGGCTCAGTGCCTGATAGGCCAAAGCTGTTCATGTGCGTGCAGCTTGTGATTGTGAGGTCCCTTGTGGCTGAGTGCCTGATAGGCCAGTGCTGCTCCTGTGGGTGGAGTTTGTGGTTGTGATGTCACTTGTGGCTCAGTGCCTGATAGGCCAGTGCTGTTCATGTGGGAGCAGTTTATGATTGTGAGGTCACTTGTGGCTCAGTGCCTGATAGGCCAGTGCTGGTGATGTGGCTGCAGTTTGTGGTTGTCAGGTCACTTGGGGCTGAGTGCCTGATAGGCCAGTGCTGGTCCAGTGGGTGTAGTTTGTGTTTGTGATGTCACTTGTGGCTCAGTGCCTCATACGCCAGTGCTGGTGATGCGGGTGCTGGTTGTGTTTGTGAGGTCAGATTTGGCTGAGTGCCTGATAGGCCAGTGCTGGTGATGTGGGTGGAGTTTGTGTTTGTGATGTCACTTGTGGCTGAGTGCCTGATAGGCCAGAGCTGGTCCTGTGGGTGGAGTTTGTGTTTGTGATGTCACTTGTGGCTCAGTGCCTCATAGGCCAGTGCTGGTAATGTGGGTGCAGTTTGTGTTTGTGATGTCACTTGTGGCTGAATGCCTGATAGGCCAGTGCTGGTGATGTGGCTGCAATTTGTATTTGTGATGTCACTTGTGGCTCAGTGCCTGATAGGCCAGTGAAGGTCGTGTGGGTGGAGTTTTTGTTTGTGATGTCACTTGTGGCTCAGTGCCTGACAGGTCAGTGCTGGTCACGTGGCTGCAGTTTGTGTTTGTGATGTCACTTGTGGCTCAGTGCCTGATAGGTCAGTGCTGGTCATGTGGGTGCAGTTTGTGTTTGTGATGTCACTTGTGGCTGAGTGCCTGATAGGCCAGTGCTCTTGATGTGGTTGGAGTTTTTGTTTGTGATGTCACTTGTGGCTCAGTGCCTGATAGGCCAGTGCTGGTGATGTGGGTGCAGTTTGTGGTTGTGATGTCACTTGTGGCTCAGTGCCTGATAGGCCAGTGGTGTTCATGTGGGTACAGTTTGTGATTCTAAGGTGACTTGTGGCTCAGTGCCTGATAGGCCACTGCATTTCCTGTGGGTGTAGTTTGTGTTTGTGATGTCACTTGTGGCTCAGTGCCTGATAGGCCATGCTGGTCCTGTGAGTGGAGTTTGTGGTTGTGATGTCACTTGTGGCTCAGTGCCTGATCGGCCAGTGCTGGTGATGTGGGTTCAGTTTGTGTTTGTGATGTCACTTGTTGCTCAGTGCCTGATAGGCCAGTGCTGGTCACATGTCTGCAGTTTGTATTTGTGATGTCACTTGTGGCTGAGTGCCTGATAGGCCAGTGCTGGTCATGTGGGTGGAGTTTGTGTTTGTGATGTCACTTGTGGCTCAGTGCCTGATAGGCCAATGCTGGTGATGTGGCTGAAATTTGTGATTGTGATGTCACTTGTGGCTCAGTGCCTGATAGGCCAATGCTGTTCATGTGGGTCGAGTTTGTGTTTGTGATGTCACTTGTGGCTCAGTGCCTGATAGGCCAGTGCTGGTGATGTGGCTGCAGTTTGTGTTTGTGATGTCACTTGGGGCTCAGTGCCTGATAGGCCAGTGCTGGTCATGTGGCTGCAGTTTGTGTTTGTGATGTCACTTGTGGCTCAGTGCCTGATAGGCCAGTGCTGCTCCTGTGGGTGGAGTTTGTGTTTGTGATGTCACTTGTGGCTCAGTGCCTGATAGGCCAGTGCTGTTCATGTGGGAGCAGTTTATGATTGTGAGGTCACTTGTGGCTCAGTGCCTGATATGCCAGTGCTGGTGATGTGGCTGCAGTTTGTGTTTGTGATGTCACTTGTGGCTCAGTGCCTGATAGGCCAGTGCTGGTCACGTGGGAGCAGTTTATGATTGTGATGTCACTTGTGGCTCAGTGCCTGATAGGCCAGTGCTGGTGATGTGGGTGGAGTTTGTGTTTGTGATGTCACTTGTGGCTGAGTGCCTGATAGGGCAGTGCTGGTGATGTGGGTGCAGTTTGTGGTTGTGATGTCACTTGTGGTTGAGTGCCTGATAGGCCATGCTGGTCCTTTTGGTGGAGTTTGTGTTTGTGATGTCACTTGTGGCTCAGTGCCTGATAGGCCAATGCTGGTGATGTGGCTGAAATTTGTGATTGTGATGTAACTTGTGGCTCAGTGCCTGATAGGCCAATGCTGTTCATGTGGGTCGAGTTTGTGTTTGTGATGTCACTTGTGGCTCAGTGCCTGATAGGCCAATGCTGTTCATGTGGGTCGAGTTTGTGTTTATGATGTCACTTGTGGCTCAGTGCCTGATAGTCCAGTGCTGGTGATGTGGCTGAAATTTCTGATTGTGAGGTCACTTGCTGCTCAGTGCCTGATAGGCAACTTCTTTTCCTGTGTGTGCAGTTTGTGTTTGTGATGTCACTTGTGGCTCAGTGCCTGATAGGCCAGTGCTGGTGATTTGGCAGCAGTTTGTGTTTGTGACGTCACTTGTGGCTCAGTGCCTGATATGCCAGTGCTGTTCATGTGGGTGCAGTTTGTGGTTGTGATGTCACTTATGGCTCAGTGCCTGATAGGCCAGTGCTGGTGATGTGGGTGCAGTTTGTGTTTGTGATGTCACTTGTGGCTCAGTGCCTGATAGGCCATTGCTGGTCCTGTGGGTGTAGTTTGTGGTTCTGATGTCACTTGTGGCTCAGTGCCTCATACGCCAGTGCTGGTGATGCGGGTGCTGGTTGTGTTTGTGAGGTCAGATTTGGCTGAGTGCCTGATAGGCCAGTGCTTGTGATGTGGCTGCAGTTTGTGGTTGTGATGTCACTTGTGGCTGAGTGCCTGATATGCCAGTGCTGGTGATGTGGGTGCAGTTTGTGATTGTGATGTCACTTATGGCTCAGTGCCTGATAGGCCAGTGCTGGTCACGTGGGTGCTGTTTGTGGTTGTGATGTCACTTGTGGCTGAGTGCCTGATAGGCCAGTGCTGGTCCTGTGGGTGGAGTTTGTGTTTGTGATGTCACTTGTGGCTCAGTGCCTGATAGGCCAGTGAGGGTCATGTGGGTTCAGTTTGAGGTTGTGATGTCACTGGTGGCTCAGTGCCTGATAGGCCAGTGCTGGTAATGTGGGTGGAGTTTGTGTTTGTGATGTCACTTGTGGCTCAGTGCCTGATAGGCCAGTGCTGGTCACGTGGGTGGAGTTTGTGTTTGTGATGTCACTTGTGGCTCAGTGCCTGACAGGTCAGTGCTGGTCACGTGGCTGCAGTTTGTGTTTGTGATGTCACTTGTGGCTCAGTGCCTGATAGGTCAGTGCTGGTCATGTGGGTGCAGTTTGTGTTTGTGATGTCGCTTGTGGCTGAGTGCCTGATAGGCCAGTGCTCTTGATGTGGTTGGAGTTTTTGTTTGTGATGTCACTTGTGGCTCAGTGCCTGATAGGCCAGTGCTTCTGATGTGGCTGCAGTTTGAGGTTGTGATGTCACTTGTGGCGCAGTGCCTGATAGGCCAGTGCTGGTCATGTGCGTGCAGTTTGTGGTTGTCATGTCACTTTTGGCTCAGTGCCTGATAGGCCAGTGCTGTTCATGTGGGTGCAGTTTGTGATTGTGATGTCACTTTTGGCTCAGTGCCTGATAGGCCAGTGCTGGTGATGTGGCTGCAGTTTGTGGTTGTGATGTCAGTTGTGGTTCAGTGCGTGAGAGGCCATGCTGCTCCTCTGGGTGGAGTTTGTGTTTGTGATGTCACTTGTGGCTCAGTGCCTGATAGGGCAGTGCTGGTCATGTGTGTGCAGTTTTTGTTTGTGATGTCACTTGTGGCTCAGTGCCTGATAGGCCAGTGCTGGTGATGTGGCTGCAGTTTGTGTTTGTGAGGTCGCTTTTGGCTGAGTGCCTGATAGGCCAGTGCTGGTGATGTGGGTGGAGTTTGTGTTTGTGATGTCACTTGTGGCTCAGTGCCTGATAGGCCAGTGCTGGTTATAAGGGTGCAGTTTGTGTTTGTGATGTCACTTGTGTCTCAGTGCCTGATAGGCCAGTGCTGGTGATGTGGGTGCAGTTTGTGGTTGTGATGTCACTTGCGCCTCAGTGCCTGATAGGCCAGTGCTGGTGATGTGGGTGGAGTTTGTGGTTGTGATGTCACTTGTGGCTGAGTGCCTGATAGGCCAGTGCTGGTGATGTGGCTGCAGTTTGTGGTTGTGATGTCACTTGTGGCTGAGTGCCTGATAGGCCAGTGCTGGTCACGTGGGTGGAGTTTGTGTTTGTGATGTCACTTGTGGCTCAGTGCCTGATAGGCCAAAGCTGTTCATGTGCGTGCAGTTTGTGATTGTGAGGTCCCTTGTGGCTCACTGCCTGATAGGCCAGTGCTGGTCCTGTGTGTGCAGTTTGTGTTTGTGATGTCACTTGTGGCTCAGTGCCTGATAGGCCAGTGCTGGTCCTTTTGGTGTGGTTTGTGTTTGTGATGTCACTTGTGGCTCAGTGCCTGATAGGCCAGTGCTGGTGATGTGGCTGCAGTTTGTGTTTGTGATGTCACTTGGGGCTGAGTGCCTGATAGTCCAGTGCTGGTGATGTGGCTGCAGTTTGTGTTTGTGATGTCACTTGTGGCTCAATGCCTGATAGGCCGGTGCTGGTCCTGTGGGTGCAGTTTGTGGTTGTGAGGTCACTTGTGGCTGAGTGCCTGATAGGCCAGTGCTGGTCCTGTGGGTGCAGTTTGTGTTTATGATGTCACTTGTGGCTGAGTGCCTGATAGGCCAGTGCTGCTCCTGTGGGTGGAGTTTGTGTTTGTGATGTCACTTGTGGCTCAGTGCCTGATAGGCCAGTGCTGGTGATGTGGCTGCAGTTTGTGTTTGTGAGGTCACTTTTGGCTGAGTGCCTGATAGGCCAGTGCTGGTCACATGTCTGCAGTTTGTGTTTGTGATGTCACTTGGGGCTGAGTGCCTGATAGGCCAAAGCTGTTCATGTGCGTGCAGTTTGTGGTTGTGATGTCACTTGTGGCTCAGTGCCTGATAGGCCAATGCTGGTGATGTGGCTGAAATTTGTGATTGTGATGTCACTTGTGGCTCAGTGCCTGATAGGCCAATGCTGTTCATGTGGGTCGAGTTTGTGGTTGTTAGGTCACTTGGGGCTGAGTGCCTGATAGTCCAGTGCTGGTGATGTGGCTGAAATTTCTGATTGTGAGGTCACTTGTTGCTCAGTGCCTGATAGGCCACTTCTTTTCCTGTGGGTGCAGTTTGTGTTTGTGATGTCACTTGGGGCTGAGTGCCTGATAGGCCAATGCTGTTCATGTGTGTGCAGTTTGTGTTTGTGATGTCACTTGTGGCTCAGTGCCTGATAGGCCAGTGCTGGTTACGTGGGTGCAGTTTGTGTTTGTGAGGTCACTTGTGGCTCAGTGCCTGATAGGCCAGTGCTGGTCCTGTGGCTGCAATTTGTGATTGTGAGGTCACTTGTGGCTGAGTGCCTGATAGGCCATGCTGGTCCTGTGGGTGGAGTTTGTGTTTGTGATGTCACTTGTGGCTCAGTGCCTGAGAGGCCATGCTGCTCCTGTGTGTGGAGTTTGTGTTTGTGAGGTCACTTGTGGCTGAGTGCCTGATAGGCCAGTGCTGGTGATGTGGCTGCAATTTGTGATTGTGAGGTCACTTGTGGCTGAGTGCCTGATAGGCCAGTGCTGGTCCTGTGGGTGTAGTTTGTGTTTGTGATGTCACTTGTGGCTCAGTGCCTCATACGCCAGTGATGGTGATGCGGGTGCTGGTTGTGTTTGTGAGGTCAGATTTGGATGAGTGCCTGATAGGCCAGTGCTGGTCACGTGGGTGCTGTTTGTGGTTGTGATGTCACTTGTGGCTCAGTGCCTGATAGGCCAGGGCTGGTCCTGTGGGTGGAGTTTTTGTTTGTGATGTCACTTGTGGCTGAGTGCCTGATAGGCCAGTGCTGGTAATGTGGGTGCAGTTTGTGATTGTGATGTCACTTGTGGCTGAGTGCCTGATAGGCCAGTGCTGGTGATGTGGCTGTAATTTGTATTTGTGATGTCACTTGTGGCTCAGTGCCTGATAGGCCAGTGAAGGTCGTGTGGCTGCAGTTTGTTTTTGTGATGTCACTTGTGGCTCAGTGCCTGATAGGCCATGCTGATCCTGTGGGTGCAGTTTGTGGTTGTGATGTCACTTGTTGCTCAGTGCCTGATAGGCCAGTGCTGTTCATGTGGGTGCAGTTTGTGTTTGTGATGTCACTTGTGGCTCAGTGCCTGATAGGCCAGTGAGGGTCATGTGGGTTCAGTTTGTGTTTGTGATGTCACTTGTGGCTCAGTGCCTGATAGGCCATGCTCTTCCTGTGGTGCAGTTTGTGGTTGTGATATCACTTGTGGCTCAGTGCCTGATAGGCCAGTGCTGGTGATGTGGGTGGTATTTGTGATTGTGAGGTCACTTGTGTCTCAGTGCCTGATAGGCCAATGCTGGTCACATGTCTGCATTTTGTGTTTGTGATGTCACTTGTGGCTCAGTGCCTTATAGGCCAGTGCTGGTAATGTGCGTGGAGTTTGTGTTTGTGATGTCAGTTGTGGCTGAGTGCCTGATAGGCCAGTGCTGGTGATGTGGCTGTAATTTGTATTTGTGATGTCACTTGTGGCTCAGTGCCTGATAGGCCAGTGAAGGTCGTGTGGCTGCAGTTTGTGTTTGTGATGTCACTTGTGGCTCAGTGCCTGATAGGCCATGCTGATCCTGTGGGTGCAGTTTGTGGTTGTGATGTCACTTGTTGCTCAGTGCCTGATAGGCCAGTGCTGTTCATGTGGGTGCAGTTTGTGTTTGTGATGTCACTTGTGGCTCAGTGCCTGATAGGCCAGTGAGGGTCATGTGGGTTCAGTTTGTGTTTGTGATGTCACTTGTGGCTCAGTGCCTGATAGGCCATGCTCTTCCTGTGGTGCAGTTTGTGGTTGTGATATCACTTGTGGCTCAGTGCCTGATAGGCCAGTGCTGGTGATGTGGGTGGTATTTGTGATTGTGAGGTCACTTGTGTCTCAGTGCCTGATAGGCCAATGCTGGTCACATGTCTGCATTTTGTGTTTGTGATGTCACTTGTGGCTCAGTGCCTTATAGGCCAGTGCTGGTAATGTGCGTGGAGTTTGTGTTTGTGATGTCAGTTGTGGCTGAGTGCCTGATAGGCCAGTGCTCTTGATGTGGGTGGAGTTTGTGGTTGTGATGTCACTTGTGGCTCAGTGCCTGATAGGCCAGTGCTGCATATGTGTGTGCAGTTTTTGTTTGTGATGTCACTTGTGGCTCAGTGCCTGATAGGCCAGTGCTGGTGATGTGGGTGGAGTTTGTGTTTGTGATGTCACTTGTGGCTCAGTGCCTGATAGGCCAGTGCTGGTCACGTGGCTGCAGTTTGTGTTTGTGATGTCACTTGTGGCTCAGTGCCTGATAGGTCAGTGCTGGTCATGTGGGTGCAGTTTGTGTTTGTGATGTCACTTGTGGCTCAGTGCCTGATAGGCCAGTGCTCTTGATGTGGTTGGAGTTTTTGTTTGTGATGTCACTTGTGGCTCAGTGCCTGATAGGCCAGTGCTTGTGATGTGGCTGCAGTTTGAGGTTGTGATGTCACTTGTGGCGCAGTGCCTGATAGGCCAGTGCTGGTCATGTGCGTGCAGTTTGTGGTTGTCATGTCACTTGTGGCTCAGTGCCTGATAGGCCAGTGCTGTTCATGTGGGTGCAGTTTGTGATTGTGATGTCACTTTTGGCTCAGTGCCTGATAGGCCAGTGCTGGTGATGTGGCTGCAGTTTGTGGTTGTGATGTCACTTGTGGTTCAGTGCGTGAGAGGCCATGCTGCTCCTGTGGGTGGAGTTTGTGTTTGTGATGTCACTTGTGGCTCAGTGCCTGATAGGGCAGTGCTGTTCATGTGTGTGCAGTTTTTGTTTGTGATGTCACTTGTGGCTCAGTGCCTGATAGGCCAGTGCTGGTGATGTGGCTGCAGTTTGTGTTTGTGAGGTCGCTTTTGGCTGAGTGCCTGATAGGCCAGTGCTGGTGATGTGGGTGGAGTTTGTGTTTGTGATGTCAGTTGTGGCTCAGTGCCTGATAGGCCAGTGCTGGTTATAAGGGTGCAGTTTGTGTTTGTGATGTCACTTGTGTCTCAGTGCCTGATAGGCCAGTGCTGGTGATGTGGGTGCAGTTTGTGGTTGTGATGTCACTTGCGCCTCAGTGCCTGATAGGCCAGTGCTGGTCCTGTGGGTGGAGTTTGTGGTTGTGATGTCACTTGTGGCTGAGTGCCTGATAGGCCAGTGCTGGTGATGTGGCTGCAGTTTGTGGTTGTGATGTCACTTGTGGCTGAGTGCCTGATAGGCCAGTGCTGGTCACGTGGGTGGAGTTTGTGTTTGTGATGTCACTTGTGGCTCAGTGCCTGATAGGCCAAAGCTGTTCATGTGCGTGCAGTTTGTGATTGTGAGGTCCCTTGTGGCTCACTGCCTGATAGGCCAGTGCTGGTCCTGTGTGTGCAGTTTGTGTTTGTGATGTCACTTGTGGCTCAGTGCCTGATAGGCCAGTGCTGGTCCTTTTGGTGTGGTTTGTGTTTGTGATGTCACTTGTGGCTCAGTGCCTGATAGTCCAGTGCTGGTGATGTGGCTGCAGTTTGTGTTTGTGATGTCACTTGTGGCTCAATGCCTGATAGGCCGGTGCTGGTCCTGTGGGTGCAGTTTGTGGTTGTGAGGTCACTTGTGGCTGAGTGCCTGATAGGCCAGTGCTGGTCCTGTGGGTGCAGTTTGTGTTTATGATGTCACTTGTGGCTGAGTGCCTGATAGGCCAGTGCTGTTCATGTGGGAGCAGTTTATGATTGTGAGGTCACTTGTGGCTCAGTGCCTGATAGGCCACTTCTTTTCCTGTGGGTGCAGTTTGTGTTTGTGATGTCACTTGGGGCTGAGTGCCTGATAGGCCAATGCTGTTCATGTGTGTGCAGTTTGTGTTTGTGATGTCACTTGTGGCTCAGTGCCTGATAGGCCAGTGCTGGTTACGTGGGTGCAGTTTGTGTTTGTGAGGTCACTTGTGGCTCAGTGCCTGATAGGCCAGTGCTGGTCCTGTGGCTGCAATTTGTGATTGTGAGGTCACTTGTGGCTGAGTGCCTGATAGGCCATGCTGGTCCTGTGGGTGGAGTTTGTGTTTGTGATGTCACTTGTGGCTCAGTGCCTGAGAGGCCATGCTGCTCCTGTGTGTGGAGTTTGTGTTTGTGAGGTCACTTGTGGCTGAGTGCCTGATAGGCCAGTGCTGGTGATGTGGCTGCAATTTGTGATTGTGAGGTCACTTGTGGCTGAGTGCCTGATAGGCCAGTGCTGGTCCTGTGGGTGTAGTTTGTGTTTGTGATGTCACTTGTGGCTCAGTGCCTCATACGCCAGTGATGGTGATGCGGGTGCTGGTTGTGTTTGTGAGGTCAGATTTGGATGAGTGCCTGATAGGCCAGTGCTGGTCACGTGGGTGCTGTTTGTGGTTGTGATGTCACTTGTGGCTCAGTGCCTGATAGGCCAGGGCTGGTCCTGTGGGTGGAGTTTTTGTTTGTGATGTCACTTGTGGCTGAGTGCCTGATAGGCCAGTGCTGGTAATGTGGGTGCAGTTTGTGATTGTGATGTCACTTGTGGCTGAGTGCCTGATAGGCCAGTGCTGGTGATGTGGCTGTAATTTGTATTTGTGATGTCACTTGTGGCTCAGTGCCTGATAGGCCAGTGAAGGTCGTGTGGCTGCAGTTTGTGTTTGTGATGTCACTTGTGGCTCAGTGCCTGATAGGCCATGCTGATCCTGTGGGTGCAGTTTGTGGTTGTGATGTCACTTGTTGCTCAGTGCCTGATAGGCCAGTGCTGTTCATGTGGGTGCAGTTTGTGTTTGTGATGTCACTTGTGGCTCAGTGCCTGATAGGCCAGTGAGGGTCATGTGGGTTCAGTTTGTGTTTGTGATGTCACTTGTGGCTCAGTGCCTGATAGGCCATGCTCTTCCTGTGGTGCAGTTTGTGGTTGTGATATCACTTGTGGCTCAGTGCCTGATAGGCCAGTGCTGGTGATGTGGGTGGTATTTGTGATTGTGATGTCACTTGTGTCTCAGTGCCTGATAGGCCAATGCTGGTCACATGTCTGCATTTTGTGTTTGTGATGTCACTTGTGGCTCAGTGCCTTATAGGCCAGTGCTGGTAATGTGCGTGGAGTTTGTGTTTGTGATGTCAGTTGTGGCTGAGTGCCTGATAGGCCAGTGCTGGTGATGTGGCTGTAATTTGTATTTGTGATGTCACTTGTGGCTCAGTGCCTGATAGGCCAGTGAAGGTCGTGTGGCTGCAGTTTGTGTTTGTGATGTCACTTGTGGCTCAGTGCCTGATAGGCCATGCTGATCCTGTGGGTGCAGTTTGTGGTTGTGATGTCACTTGTTGCTCAGTGCCTGATAGGCCAGTGCTGTTCATGTGGGTGCAGTTTGTGTTTGTGATGTCACTTGTGGCTCAGTGCCTGATAGGCCAGTGAGGGTCATGTGGGTTCAGTTTGTGTTTGTGATGTCACTTGTGGCTCAGTGCCTGATAGGCCATGCTCTTCCTGTGGTGCAGTTTGTGGTTGTGATATCACTTGTGGCTCAGTGCCTGATAGGCCAGTGCTGGTGATGTGGGTGGTATTTGTGATTGTGAGGTCACTTGTGTCTCAGTGCCTGATAGGCCAATGCTGGTCACATGTCTGCATTTTGTGTTTGTGATGTCACTTGTGGCTCAGTGCCTTATAGGCCAGTGCTGGTAATGTGCGTGGAGTTTGTGTTTGTGATGTCAGTTGTGGCTGAGTGCCTGATAGGCCAGTGCTGTTCATGTGTGTGCAGTTTTTGTTTGTGATGTCACTTGTGGCTCAGTGCCTGATAGGCCAGTGCTGGTGATGTGGGTGGAGTTTGTGTTTGTGATGTCACTTGTGGCTCAGTGCCTGATAGGCCAGTGCTGGTCACGTGGGTGCAGTTTGTGTTTGTGATGTCACTTGTGGCTGAGTGCCTGATAGGCCAGTGCTCTTGATGTGGTTGGAGTTTTTGTTTGTGATGTCACTTGTGGCTCAGTGCCTGATAGGCCAGTGCTTGTGATGTGGCTGCAGTTTGAGGTTGTGATGTCACTTGTGGCGCAGTGCCTGATAGGCCAGTGCTGGTCATGTGCGTGCAGTTTGTGGTTGTCATGTCACTTGTGGCTGAGTGCCTGATAGGCCAGTGCTGTTCATGTGGGTGCAGTTTGTGATTGTGATGTCACTTTTGGCTCAGTGCCTGATAGGGCAGTGCTGGTCATGTGTGTGCAGTTTTTGTTTGTGATGTCACTTGTGGCTCAGTGCCTGATAGGCCAGTGCTGGTGATGTGGCTGCAGTTTGTGTTTGTGAGGTCGCTTTTGGCTCAGTGCCTGATAGGCCAGTGCTGGTGATGTGGGTGGAGTTTGTGTTTGTGATGTCAGTTGTGGCTCAGTGCCTGATAGGCCAGTGCTGGTTATAAGGGTGCAGTTTGTGTTTGTGATGTCACTTGTGTCTCAGTGCCTGATAGGCCAGTGCTGGTGATGTGGGTGCAGTTTGTGGTTGTGATGTCACTTGCGCCTCAGTGCCTGATAGGCCAGTGCTGGTCCTGTGGGTGGAGTTTGTGGTTGTGATGTCACTTGTGGCTGAGTGCCTGATAGGCCAGTGCTGGTGATGTGGCTGCAGTTTGTGGTTGTGATGTCACTTGTGGCTGAGTGCCTGATAGGCCAGTGCTGGTCACGTGGGTGGAGTTTGTGTTTGTGATGTCACTTGTGGCTCAGTGCCTGATAGGCCAAAGCTGTTCATGTGCGTGCAGTTTGTGATTGTGAGGTCCCTTGTGGCTCACTGCCTGATAGGCCAGTGCTGGTCCTGTGTGTGCAGTTTGTGTTTGTGATGTCACTTGTGGCTCAGTGCCTGATAGGCCAGTGCTGGTCCTTTTGGTGTGGTTTGTGTTTGTGATGTCACTTGTGGCTCAGTGCCTGATAGGCCAGTGCTGGTGATGTGGCTGCAGTTTGTGTTTGTGATGTCACTTGGGGCTGAGTGCCTGATAGTCCAGTGCTGGTGATGTGGGTGGAGTTTGTGTTTGTGATGTCACTTGTGGCTCAATGCCTGATAGGCCGGTGCTGGTCCTGTGGGTGCAGTTTGTGGTTGTGAGGTCACTTGTGGCTGAGTGCCTGATAGGCCAGTGCTGGTCCTGTGGGTGCAGTTTGTGTTTATGATGTCACTTGTGGCTGAGTGCCTGATAGGCCAGTGCTGCTCCTGTGGGTGGAGTTTGTGTTTGTGATGTCACTTGTGGCTCAGTGCCTGATAGGCCAGTGCTGGTGATGTGGCTGCAGTTTGTGTTTGTGAGGTCACTTTTGGCTGAGTGCCTGATAGGCCAGTGCTGGTCACATGTCTGCAGTTTGTGTTTGTGATGTCACTTGTGGCTGAGTGCCTGATAGGCCAAAGCTGTTCATGTGCGTGCAGTTTGTGGTTGTGATGTCACTTGTGGCTCAGTGCCTGATAGGCCAATGCTGGTGATGTGGCTGAAATTTGTGATTGTGATGTCACTTGTGGCTCAGTGCCTGATAGGCCAATGCTGTTCATGTGGGTCGAGTTTGTGGTTGTTAGGTCACTTGGGGCTGAGTGCCTGATAGTCCAGTGCTGGTGATGTGGCTGAAATTTCTGATTGTGAGGTCACTTGTTGCTCAGTGCCTGATAGGCCACTTCTTTTCCTGTGGGTGCAGTTTGTGTTTGTGATGTCACTTGGGGCTGAGTGCCTGATAGGCCAATGCTGTTCATGTGTGTGCAGTTTGTGTTTGTGATGTCACTTGTGGCTCAGTGCCTGATAGGCCAGTGCTGGTTACGTGGGTGCAGTTTGTGTTTGTGAGGTCACTTGTGGCTCAGTGCCTGATAGGCCAGTGCTGGTCCTGTGGCTGCAATTTGTGATTGTGAGGTCACTTGTGGCTGAGTGCCTGATAGGCCATGCTGGTCCTGTGGGTGGAGTTTGTGTTTGTGATGTCACTTGTGGCTCAGTGCCTGAGAGGCCATGCTGCTCCTGTGTGTGGAGTTTGTGTTTGTGATGTCACTTGTGGCTGAGTGCCTGATAGGCCAGTGCTGGTGATGTGGCTGCAATTTGTGATTGTGAGGTCACTTGTGGCTGAGTGCCTGATAGGCCAGTGCTGGTCCTGTGGGTGTAGTTTGTGTTTGTGATGTCACTTGTGGCTCAGTGCCTCATACGCCAGTGATGGTGATGCGGGTGCTGGTTGTGTTTGTGAGGTCAGATTTGGATGAGTGCCTGATAGGCCAGTGCTGGTCACGTGGGTGCTGTTTGTGGTTGTGATGTCACTTGTGGCTCAGTGCCTGATAGGCCAGGGCTGGTCCTGTGGGTGGAGTTTTTGTTTGTGATGTCACTTGTGGCTGAGTGCCTGATAGGCCAGTGCTGGTAATGTGGGTGCAGTTTGTGATTGTGATGTCACTTGTGGCTGAGTGCCTGATAGGCCAGTGCTGGTGATGTGGCTGTAATTTGTATTTGTGATGTCACTTGTGGCTCAGTGCCTGATAGGCCAGTGAAGGTCGTGTGGCTGCAGTTTGTGTTTGTGATGTCACTTGTGGCTCAGTGCCTGATAGGCCATGCTGATCCTGTGGGTGCAGTTTGTGGTTGTGATGTCACTTGTTGCTCAGTGCCTGATAGGCCAGTGCTGTTCATGTGGGTGCAGTTTGTGTTTGTGATGTCACTTGTGGCTCAGTGCCTGATAGGCCAGTGAGGGTCATGTGGGTTCAGTTTGTGTTTGTGATGTCACTTGTGGCTCAGTGCCTGATAGGCCATGCTCTTCCTGTGGTGCAGTTTGTGGTTGTGATATCACTTGTGGCTCAGTGCCTGATAGGCCAGTGCTGGTGATGTGGGTGGTATTTGTGATTGTGAGGTCACTTGTGTCTCAGTGCCTGATAGGCCAATGCTGGTCACATGTCTGCATTTTGTGTTTGTGATGTCACTTGTGGCTCAGTGCCTTATAGGCCAGTGCTGGTAATGTGCGTGGAGTTTGTGTTTGTGATGTCAGTTGTGGCTGAGTGCCTGATAGGCCAGTGCTGGTGATGTGGCTGTAATTTGTATTTGTGATGTCACTTGTGGCTCAGTGCCTGATAGGCCAGTGAAGGTCGTGTGGCTGCAGTTTGTGTTTGTGATGTCACTTGTGGCTCAGTGCCTGATAGGCCATGCTGATCCTGTGGGTGCAGTTTGTGGTTGTGATGTCACTTGTTGCTCAGTGCCTGATAGGCCAGTGCTGTTCATGTGGGTGCAGTTTGTGTTTGTGATGTCACTTGTGGCTCAGTGCCTGATAGGCCAGTGAGGGTCATGTGGGTTCAGTTTGTGTTTGTGATGTCACTTGTGGCTCAGTGCCTGATAGGCCATGCTCTTCCTGTGGTGCAGTTTGTGGTTGTGATATCACTTGTGGCTCAGTGCCTGATAGGCCAGTGCTGGTGATGTGGGTGGTATTTGTGATTGTGAGGTCACTTGTGTCTCAGTGCCTGATAGGCCAATGCTGGTCACATGTCTGCATTTTGTGTTTGTGATGTCACTTGTGGCTCAGTGCCTTATAGGCCAGTGCTGGTAATGTGCGTGGAGTTTGTGTTTGTGATGTCAGTTGTGGCTGAGTGCCTGATAGGCCAGTGCTCTTGATGTGGGTGGAGTTTGTGGTTGTGATGTCACTTGTGGCTCAGTGCCTGATAGGCCAGTGCTGCATATGTGTGTGCAGTTTTTGTTTGTGATGTCACTTGTGGCTCAGTGCCTGATAGGCCAGTGCTGGTGATGTGGGTGGAGTTTGTGTTTGTGATGTCACTTGTGGCTCAGTGCCTGATAGGCCAGTGCTGGTGATGTGGGTGGAGTTTGTGTTTGTGATGTCACTTGTGGCTCAGTGCCTGACAGGTCAGTGCTGGTCCTGTGGCTGCAGTTTGTGTTTGTGATGTCACTTGTGGCTCAGTGCCTGATAGGTCAGTGCTGGTCATGTGGGTGCAGTTTGTGTTTGTGATGTCACTTGTGGCTGAGTGCCTGATAGGCCAGTGCTCTTGATGTGGTTGGAGTTTTTGTTTGTGATGTCACTTGTGGCTCAGTGCCTGATAGGCCAGTGCTGGTGATGTGGCTGCAGTTTGAGGTTGTGATGTCACTTGTGGCTGAGTGCCTGATAGGCCAGTGCTGGTGATGTGGGTGCAGTTTGTGGTTGTGATGTCACTTGTGGCTCAGTGCCTGATAGGCCAGTGCTGTTCATGTGGGTGCAGTTTGTGATTGTGATGTCACTTTTGGCTCAGTGCCTGATAGGCCAGTGCTGGTGATGTGGCTGCAGTTTGTGGTTGTGATGTCACTTGTGGTTCAGTGCGTGAGAGGCCATGCTGCTCCTGTGGGTGGAGTTTGTGTTTGTGATGTCACTTGTGGCTCAGTGCCTGATAGGGCAGTGCTGGTCATGTGTGTGCAGTTTTTGTTTGTGATGTCACTTGTGGCTCAGTGCCTGATAGGCCAGTGCTGGTGATGTGGCTGCAGTTTGTGTTTGTGAGGTCGCTTTTGGCTGAGTGCCTGATAGGCCAGTGCTGGTGATGTGGGTGGAGTTTGTGTTTGTGATGTCAGTTGTGGCTCAGTGCCTGATAGGCCAGTGCTGGTTATAAGGGTGCAGTTTGTGTTTGTGATGTCACTTGTGTCTCAGTGCCTGATAGGCCAGTGCTGGTGATGTGGGTGCAGTTTGTGGTTGTGATGTCACTTGCGCCTCAGTGCCTGATAGGCCAGTGCTGGTCCTGTGGGTGGAGTTTGTGGTTGTGATGTCACTTGTGGCTGAGTGCCTGATAGGCCAGTGCTGGTGATGTGGCTGCAGTTTGTGGTTGTGGTGTCACTTGTGGCTGAGTGCCTGATAGGCCAGTGCTGGTCACGTGGGTGGAGTTTGTGTTTGTGATGTCACTTGTGGCTCAGTGCCTGATAGGCCAAAGCTGTTCATGTGCGTGCAGTTTGTGATTGTGAGGTCCCTTGTGGCTCACTGCCTGATAGGCCAGTGCTGGTCCTGTGTGTGCAGTTTGTGTTTGTGATGTCACTTGTGGCTCAGTGCCTGATAGGCCAGTGCTGGTCCTTTTGGTGTGGTTTGTGTTTGTGATGTCACTTGTGGCTCAGTGCCTGATAGGCCAGTGCTGGTGATGTGGCTGCAGTTTGTGTTTGTGATGTCACTTGGGGCTGAGTGCCTGATAGTCCAGTGCTGGTGATGTGGCTGCAGTTTGTGTTTGTGATGTCACTTGTGGCTCAATGCCTGATAGGCCGGTGCTGGTCCTGTGGGTGCAGTTTGTGGTTGTGAGGTCACTTGTGGCTGAGTGCCTGATAGGCCAGTGCTGGTCCTGTGGGTGCAGTTTGTGTTTATGATGTCACTTGTGGCTGAGTGCCTGATAGGCCAGTGCTGCTCCTGTGGGTGGAGTTTGTGTTTGTGATGTCACTTGTGGCTCAGTGCCTGATAGGCCAGTGCTGGTGATGTGGCTGCAGTTTGTGTTTGTGAGGTCACTTTTGGCTGAGTGCCTGATAGGCCAGTGCTGGTCACATGTCTGCAGTTTGTGTTTGTGATGTCACTTGTGGCTGAGTGCCTGATAGGCCAAAGCTGTTCATGTGCGTGCAGTTTGTGGTTGTGATGTCACTTGTGGCTCAGTGCCTGATAGGCCAATGCTGGTGATGTGGCTGAAATTTGTGATTGTGATGTCACTTGTGGCTCAGTGCCTGATAGGCCAAAGCTGTTCATGTGCGTGCAGTTTGTGGTTGTGATGTCACTTGTGGCTCAGTGCCTGATAGGCCAATGCTGGTGATGTGGCTGAAATTTGTGATTGTGATGTCACTTGTGGCTCAGTGCCTGATAGGCCAATGCTGTTCATGTGGGTCGAGTTTGTGGTTGTTAGGTCACTTGGGGCTGAGTGCCTGATAGTCCAGTGCTGGTGATGTGGCTGAAATTTCTGATTGTGAGGTCACTTGTTGCTCAGTGCCTGATAGGCCACTTCTTTTCCTGTGGGTGCAGTTTGTGTTTGTGATGTCACTTGGGGCTGAGTGCCTGATAGGCCAATGCTGTTCATGTGTGTGCAGTTTGTGTTTGTGATGTCACTTGTGGCTCAGTGCCTGATAGGCCAGTGCTGGTTACGTGGGTGCAGTTTGTGTTTGTGAGGTCACTTGTGGCTCAGTGCCTGATAGGCCAGTGCTGGTCCTGTGGCTGCAATTTGTGATTGTGAGGTCACTTGTGGCTGAGTGCCTGATAGGCCATGCTGGTGATGTGGCTGCAATTTGTGATTGTGAGGTCACTTGTGGCTGAGTGCCTGATAGGCCAGTGCTGGTCCTGTGGGTGTAGTTTGTGTTTGTGATGTCACTTGTGGCTCAGTGCCTCATACGCCAGTGATGGTGATGCGGGTGCTGGTTGTGTTTGTGAGGTCAGATTTGGATGAGTGCCTGATAGGCCAGTGCTGGTGATGTGGGTGGTATTTGTGATTGTGAGGTCACTTGTGTCTCAGTGCCTGATAGGCCAATGCTGGTCACATGTCTGCATTTTGTGTTTGTGATGTCACTTGTGGCTCAGTGCCTTATAGGCCAGTGCTGGTAATGTGCGTGGAGTTTGTGTTTGTGATGTCACTTGTGGCTGAGTGCCTGATAGGCCAGTGCTGGTGATGTGGCTGTAATTTGTATTTGTGATGTCACTTGTGGCTCAGTGCCTGATAGGCCAGTGAAGGTCGTGTGGCTGCAGTTTGTGTTTGTGATGTCACTTGTGGCTCAGTGCCTGATAGGCCATGCTGATCCTGTGGGTGCAGTTTGTGGTTGTGATGTCACTTGTTGCTCAGTGCCTGATAGGCCAGTGCTGTTCATGTGGGTGCAGTTTGTGTTTGTGATGTCACTTGTGGCTCAGTGCCTGATAGGCCAGTGAGGGTCATGTGGGTTCAGTTTGTGTTTGTGATGTCACTTGTGGCTCAGTGCCTGATAGGCCATGCTCTTCCTGTGGTGCAGTTTGTGGTTGTGATATCACTTGTGGCTCAGTGCCTGATAGGCCAGTGCTGGTGATGTGGGTGGTATTTGTGATTGTGAGGTCACTTGTGTCTCAGTGCCTGATAGGCCAATGCTGGTCACATGTCTGCATTTTGTGTTTGTGATGTCACTTGTGGCTCAGTGCCTTATAGGCCAGTGCTGGTAATGTGCGTGGAGTTTGTGTTTGTGATGTCAGTTGTGGCTGAGTGCCTGATAGGCCAGTGCTCTTGATGTGGGTGGAGTTTGTGGTTGTGATGTCACTTGTGGCTCAGTGCCTGATAGGCCAGTGCTGCATATGTGTGTGCAGTTTTTGTTTGTGATGTCACTTGTGGCTCAGTGCCTGATAGGCCAGTGCTGTTCATGTGGGTGGAGTTTGTGGTTGTGATGTCACTTGTGGCTCAGTGCCTGATAGGCCAGTGCTGTTCATGTGGGTGCAGTTTGTGATTGTGATGTCAGTTGTGGCTCAGTGCCTGATAGGCCAGTGTTGGTCACGTGTGTGTAGTTTGTGGTTGTGAGGTCACTTGTGGCTGAGTGCCTGATAGGCCAGTGCTGGTCACATGTCTGTAGTTTGTATTTGTGATGTCACCTGTGGCTCAGTGCCCGATAGGCCAGTGCTGTTCATGTGGGAGCAGTTTATGATTGTGAGGTCACTTGTGGCTCAGTGCCTGATCGGCCAGTGCTGGTGATGTGGCTGCAGTTTGTGTTTGTGATGTCACTTGTGGCTCAGTGCCTGATAGGCCAGTGTTGTTCATGCGGGTGCAGTTTGTGATTCTAAGGTGACTTGTGGCTCAGTGCCTGATAGGCCACTGCATTTCCTGTGGGTGTAGTTTGTGTTTGTGATGTCACTTGTGGCTCAGTGCCTGATCGGCTGGTGCTGGTGATGTGGGTTCAGTTTGTGTTTGTAAGGTCACTTGTTGCTCAGTGCCTGATAGGCCAGTGCTGGTCCTGTGGCTGGAGTTTGTGTTTGTGAGGTCCCTTGTGGCTCAGTGCCTGAGAGGGCATGCTTTTCCTCTGGGTGCAGTTTTTGTTTGTGATGTCACTTGGGGCTGAGTGCCTGATAGTCCAGTGCTGGTGATGTGGCTGCAGTTTGTGTTTGTGATGTCACTTGTGGCTCAGTGCCTGATAGGCCAGTGCTGGTCCTTTTGGTGTGGTTTGTGTTTGTGATGTCACTTGTGGCTCAGTGCCTGATAGGCCAGTGCTGGTGATGTGGCTGCAGTTTGTGTTTGTGATGTCACTTGGGGCTGAGTGCCTGATAGTCCAGTGCTGGTCACGTGGGTGCAGTTTGTGTTTGTGATGTCACTTGTGGCTCAATGCCTGATAGGCCGGTGCTGGTCCTGTGGGTGCAGTTTGTGGTTGTGAGGTCACTTGTGGCTGAGTGCCTGATAGGCCAGTGCTGGTCCTGTGGGTGCAGTTTGTGTTTATGATGTCACTTGTGGCTGAGTGCCTGATAGGCCAGTGCTGCTCCTGTGGGTGGAGTTTGTGTTTGTGATGTCACTTGTGGCTCAGTGCCTGATAGGCCAGTGCTGGTGATGTGGCTGCAGTTTGTGTTTGTGAGGTCACTTTTGGCTGAGTGCCTGATAGGCCAGTGCTGGTCACATGTCTGCAGTTTGTGTTTGTGATGTCACTTGTGGCTGAGTGCCTGATAGGCCAAAGCTGTTCATGTGCGTGCAGTTTGTGGTTGTGATGTCACTTGTGGCTCAGTGCCTGATAGGCCAATGCTGGTGATGTGGCTGAAATTTGTGATTGTGATGTCACTTGTGGCTCAGTGCCTGATAGGCCAATGCTGTTCATGTGGGTCGAGTTTGTGGTTGTTAGGTCACTTGGGGCTGAGTGCCTGATAGTCCAGTGCTGGTGATGTGGCTGAAATTTCTGATTGTGAGGTCACTTGTTGCTCAGTGCCTGATAGGCCACTTCTTTTCCTGTGGGTGCAGTTTGTGTTTGTGATGTCACTTGGGGCTGAGTGCCTGATAGGCCAATGCTGTTCATGTGTGTGCAGTTTGTGTTTGTGATGTCACTTGTGGCTCAGTGCCTGATAGGCCAGTGCTGGTTACGTGGGTGCAGTTTGTGTTTGTGAGGTCACTTGTGGCTCAGTGCCTGATAGGCCAGTGCTGGTCCTGTGGCTGCAATTTGTGATTGTGAGGTCACTTGTGGCTGAGTGCCTGATAGGCCATGCTGGTCCTGTGGGTGGAGTTTGTGTTTGTGATGTCACTTGTGGCTCAGTGCCTGAGAGGCCATGCTGCTCCTGTGTGTGGAGTTTGTGTTTGTGAGGTCACTTGTGGCTGAGTGCCTGATAGGCCAGTGCTGGTGATGTGGCTGCAATTTGTGATTGTGAGGTCACTTGTGGCTGAGTGCCTGATAGGCCAGTGCTGGTCCTGTGGGTGTAGTTTGTGTTTGTGATGTCACTTGTGGCTCAGTGCCTCATACGCCAGTGATGGTGATGCGGGTGCTGGTTGTGTTTGTGAGGTCAGATTTGGATGAGTGCCTGATAGGCCAGTGCTGGTCACGTGGGTGCTGTTTGTGGTTGTGATGTCACTTGTGGCTCAGTGCCTGATAGGCCAGGGCTGGTCCTGTGGGTGGAGTTTTTGTTTGTGATGTCACTTGTGGCTGAGTGCCTGATAGGCCAGTGCTGGTAATGTGGGTGCAGTTTGTGATTGTGATGTCACTTGTGGCTGAGTGCCTGATAGGCCAGTGCTGGTGATGTGGCTGTAATTTGTATTTGTGATGTCACTTGTGGCTCAGTGCCTGATAGGCCAGTGAAGGTCGTGTGGCTGCAGTTTGTGTTTGTGATGTCACTTGTGGCTCAGTGCCTGATAGGCCATGCTGATCCTGTGGGTGCAGTTTGTGGTTGTGATGTCACTTGTTGCTCAGTGCCTGATAGGCCAGTGCTGTTCATGTGGGTGCAGTTTGTGTTTGTGATGTCACTTGTGGCTCAGTGCCTGATAGGCCAGTGAGGGTCATGTGGGTTCAGTTTGTGTTTGTGATGTCACTTGTGGCTCAGTGCCTGATAGGCCATGCTCTTCCTGTGGTGCAGTTTGTGGTTGTGATATCACTTGTGGCTCAGTGCCTGATAGGCCAGTGCTGGTGATGTGGGTGGTATTTGTGATTGTGAGGTCACTTGTGTCTCAGTGCCTGATAGGCCAATGCTGGTCACATGTCTGCATTTTGTGTTTGTGATGTCACTTGTGGCTCAGTGCCTTATAGGCCAGTGCTGGTAATGTGCGTGGAGTTTGTGTTTGTGATGTCAGTTGTGGCTGAGTGCCTGATAGGCCAGTGCTCTTGATGTGGGTGGAGTTTGTGGTTGTGATGTCACTTGTGGCTCAGTGCCTGATAGGCCAGTGCTGCATATGTGTGTGCAGTTTTTGTTTGTGATGTCACTTGTGGCTCAGTGCCTGATAGGCCAGTGCTGTTCATGTGGGTGGAGTTTGTGGTTGTGATGTCAGTTGTGGCTCAGTGCCTGATAGGCCAGTGCTGTTCATGTGGGTGCAGTTTGTGATTGTGATGTCAGTTGTGGCTCAGTGCCTGATAGGCCAGTGTTGGTCACGTGTGTGTAGTTTGTGGTTGTGAGGTCACTTGTGGCTCAGTGCCTGATAGGCCAGTGCTTGTCACGTGTGTGGAGTTTGTGGTTGTGATGTCACTTGTGGCTGAGTGCCTGATAGGCCAGTGCTGGTCACATGTCTGTAGTTTGTATTTGTGATGTCACCTGTGGCTCAGTGCCCGATAGGCCAGTGCTGTTCATGTGGGAGCAGTTTATGATTGTGAGGTCACTTGTGGCTCAGTGCCTGATCGGCCAGTGCTGGTGATGTGGCTGCAGTTTGTGTTTGTGATGTCACTTGTGGCTCAGTGCCTGATAGGCCAGTGTTGTTCATGCGGGTGCAGTTTGTGATTCTAAGGTGACTTGTGGCTCAGTGCCTGATAGGCCACTGCATTTCCTGTGGGTGTAGTTTGTGTTTGTGATGTCACTTGTGGCTCAGTGCCTGATCGGCTGGTGCTGGTGATGTGGGTTCAGTTTGTGTTTGTAAGGTCACTTGTTGCTCAGTGCCTGATAGGCCAGTGCTGGTCCTGTGGCTGGAGTTTGTGTTTGTGAGGTCCCTTGTGGCTCAGTGCCTGAGAGGGCATGCTTTTCCTCTGGGTGCAGTTTTTGTTTGTGATGTCACTTATGGCTCAGTGCCTGATATGCCAGTGCTGGTCCTGTGGCTCCAATTTGTGATTGTGATGTCACTTGTGGCTCAGTGCCTGATAGGCCATGCTGGTCCTTTTGGTGGAGTTTGTGTTTGTGATGTCACTTGTGGCTCAGTGCCTGAGAGGCCATGCTGCTCCTGTGGGTGGAGTTTGTGTTTGTGATGTCACTTGTGGCTCAGTGCCTGATAGGGCAGTGCTGGTCATGTGTGTGCAGTTTTTGTTTGTGATGTCACTTGTGGTTCAGTGCCTGATAGGCCATGCTGCTCCTGTGTGTGGAGTTTGTGGTTGTGATGTCACTTATGGCTCAGTGCCTGATAGGCCAGTGCTGGTGATGTGGGTGGAGTTTGTGTTTGTGATGTCACTTGTGGCTCAGTGCCTCATACGCCAGTGCTGGTGATGGGGGTGCTGGTTGTGTTTGTGAGGTCAGATTTGGCTGAGTGCCTGATAGGCCAGTGCTGGTGATGTGGGTGGAGTTTGTGTTTGTGATGTCACTTGTGGCTCAGTGCCTGATAGGCCAGTGAGGGTCATGTGGGTGGAGTTTGTGTTTGTGAGGTCCCTTGTGGCTCAGTGCCTGACAGGCCAGTGCTGGTGATGTGGCTGCAGTTTGTGTTTGTGATGTCCCTTGTGGCTCAGTGCCTGACAGGCCAGTGCTGGTGATGTGGCTGCAGTTTGTGTTTGTGATGTCACTTGTGGCTCAGTGCCTGATAGGCCAATGAAGGTCGTGTGGGTGGAGTTTGTGTTTGTTAGGTCACTTGTGGCTCAGTGCCTGATACGCCAGTGCTGGTGATGTGGCTGCAGTTTGTGGTTGTGAGGTCACTTATGGCTCAGTGCCTGATAGGCCAGTGGTGTTCATGTGGGTACAGTTTGTGATTCTAAGGTGACTTGTGGCTCAGTGCCTGATAGGCCACTGCATTTCCTGTGGGTGTAGTTTGTGTTTGTGATGTCACTTGTGGCTGAGTGCCTGATAGGCCAGTGCTGGTGATGTGGCTGCAGTTTGTGGTTGTGATGTCACTTTTGGCTGAGTGCCTGATAGGCCATGCTGGTCCTTTTGGTGGAGTTTGTGTTTGTGATGTCACTTGTGGCTCAGTGCCTGATAGGCCAATGCTGGTGATGTGGCTGAAATTTGTGATTGTGATGTCACTTGTGGCTCAGTGCCTGATAGGCCAATGCTGTTCATGTGGGTCGAGTTTGTGGTTGTGATGTCACTTGTGGCTCAGTGCCTGATAGGCCAGTGCTGGTGATGTGGCTGCAATTTGTGATTGAGAGATCACTTGTTGCTCAGTGCCTGATAGGCCACTTCTTTTCCTGTGGGTGCAGTTTGTGTTTGTGATGTCACTTGGGGCTGAGTGCCTGATAGGCCAATGCTGTTCATGTGTGTGCAGTTTGTGTTTGTGATGTCAGTTGTGGCTGAGTGCCTGATAGGCCAGTGCTGGTTACGTGGGTGCAGTTTTTGTTTGTGATGTCACTTGGGGCTGAGTGCCTGATAGGCCAATGCTGTTCATGTGTGTGCAGTTTGTGTTTGTGATGTCAGTTGTGGCTGAGTGCCTGATAGGCCAGTGCTGGTTACGTGGGTGCAGTTTTTGTTTGTGATGTCACTTGTGGCTCAGTGCCTGAGAGGCCATGCTGCTCCTGTGTGTGGAGTTTGTGTTTGTGAGGTCACTTGTGGCTGAGTGCCTGATAGGCCAGTGCTGGTGATGTGGGTGCAGTTTGTGGTTGTGATGTCACTTATGGCTCAGTGCCTGATAGGCCAGTGCTGGTCCTGTGGCTCCAATTTGTGATTGTGAGGTCACTTGTGGCTGAGTGCCTGATAGGCCAGGGCTGGTCCTGTGGGTGGAGTTTTTGTTTGTGATGTCACTTGTGGCTCCGTGCCTGATAGGCCAGTGAAGGTCGTGTGGGTGGAGTTTGTGTTTGTGATGTCACTTGTGGCTCAGTGCCTGACAGGTCAGTGCTGGTCACGTGGCTGCAGTTTGTGTTTGTGATGTCACTTGTGGCTCAGTGCCTGATAGGCCATGCTGATCCTGTGGGTGCAGTTTGTGGTTGTGATGTCACTTGTGGCTGAGTGCCTGATAGGCCAGTGCTGGTGATGTGGCTGCAGTTTGTGGTTGTGATGTCACTTGTGGCTGAGTGCCTGATAGGCCAGTGCTGGTGATGTGGGTGCAGTTTGTGGTTGTGATGTCACTTGCGCCTCAGTGCCTGATAGGCCAGTGCTGGTCCTGTGGGTGGAGTTTGTGGTTGTGATGTCACTTGTGGCTGAGTGCCTGATAGGCCAGTGCTGGTGATGTGGCTGCAGTTTGTGGTTGTGATGTCACTTGTGGCTGAGTGCCTGATAGGCCAGTGCTGGTCACGTGGGTGGAGTTTGTGTTTGTGATGTCACTTGTGGCTCAGTGCCTGATAGGCCAAAGCTGTTCATGTGCGTGCAGTTTGTGATTGTGAGGTCCCTTGTGGCTCACTGCCTGATAGGCCAGTGCTGGTCCTGTGTGTGCAGTTTGTGTTTGTGATGTCACTTGTGGCTCAGTGCCTGATAGGCCAGTGCTGGTCCTTTTGGTGTGGTTTGTGTTTGTGATGTCACTTGTGGCTCAGTGCCTGATAGGCCAGTGCTGGTGATGTGGCTGCAGTTTGTGTTTGTGATGTCACTTGGGGCTGAGTGCCTGATAGTCCAGTGCTGGTGATGTGGCTGCAGTTTGTGTTTGTGATGTCACTTGTGGCTCAATGCCTGATAGGCCGGTGCTGGTCCTGTGGGTGCAGTTTGTGGTTGTGAGGTCACTTGTGGCTGAGTGCCTGATAGGCCAGTGCTGGTCCTGTGGGTGCAGTTTGTGTTTATGATGTCACTTGTGGCTGAGTGCCTGATAGGCCAGTGCTGCTCCTGTGGGTGGAGTTTGTGTTTGTGATGTCACTTGTGGCTCAGTGCCTGATAGGCCAGTGCTGGTGATGTGGCTGCAGTTTGTGTTTGTGAGGTCACTTTTGGCTGAGTGCCTGATAGGCCAGTGCTGGTCACATGTCTGCAGTTTGTGTTTGTGATGTCACTTGTGGCTGAGTGCCTGATAGGCCAAAGCTGTTCATGTGCGTGCAGTTTGTGGTTGTGATGTCACTTGTGGCTCAGTGCCTGATAGGCCAATGCTGGTGATGTGGCTGAAATTTGTGATTGTGATGTCACTTGTGGCTCAGTGCCTGATAGGCCAAAGCTGTTCATGTGCGTGCAGTTTGTGGTTGTGATGTCACTTGTGGCTCAGTGCCTGATAGGCCAATGCTGGTGATGTGGCTGAAATTTGTGATTGTGATGTCACTTGTGGCTCAGTGCCTGATAGGCCAATGCTGTTCATGTGGGTCGAGTTTGTGGTTGTTAGGTCACTTGGGGCTGAGTGCCTGATAGTCCAGTGCTGGTGATGTGGCTGAAATTTCTGATTGTGAGGTCACTTGTTGCTCAGTGCCTGATAGGCCACTTCTTTTCCTGTGGGTGCAGTTTGTGTTTGTGATGTCACTTGGGGCTGAGTGCCTGATAGGCCAATGCTGTTCATGTGTGTGCAGTTTGTGTTTGTGATGTCACTTGTGGCTCAGTGCCTGATAGGCCAGTGCTGGTTACGTGGGTGCAGTTTGTGTTTGTGAGGTCACTTGTGGCTCAGTGCCTGATAGGCCAGTGCTGGTCCTGTGGCTGCAATTTGTGATTGTGAGGTCACTTGTGGCTGAGTGCCTGATAGGCCATGCTGGTGATGTGGCTGCAATTTGTGATTGTGAGGTCACTTGTGGCTGAGTGCCTGATAGGCCAGTGCTGGTCCTGTGGGTGTAGTTTGTGTTTGTGATGTCACTTGTGGCTCAGTGCCTCATACGCCAGTGATGGTGATGCGGGTGCTGGTTGTGTTTGTGAGGTCAGATTTGGATGAGTGCCTGATAGGCCAGTGCTGGTCACGTGGGTGCTGTTTGTGGTTGTGATGACACTTGTGGCTCAGTGCCTGATAGGCCAGGGCTGGTCCTGTGGGTGGAGTTTTTGTTTGTGATGTCACTTGTGGCTGAGTGCCTGATAGGCCAGTGCTGGTAATGTGGGTGCAGTTTGTGATTGTGATGTCACTTGTGGCTGAGTGCCTGATAGGCCAGTGCTGGTGATGTGGCTGTAATTTGTATTTGTGATGTCACTTGTGGCTCAGTGCCTGATAGGCCAGTGAAGGTCGTGTGGCTGCAGTTTGTGTTTGTGATGTCACTTGTGGCTCAGTGCCTGATAGGCCATGCTGATCCTGTGGGTGCAGTTTGTGGTTGTGATGTCACTTGTTGCTCAGTGCCTGATAGGCCAGTGCTGTTCATGTGGGTGCAGTTTGTGTTTGTGATGTCACTTGTGGCTCAGTGCCTGATAGGCCAGTGAGGGTCATGTGGGTTCAGTTTGTGTTTGTGATGTCACTTGTGGCTCAGTGCCTGATAGGCCATGCTCTTCCTGTGGTGCAGTTTGTGGTTGTGATATCACTTGTGGCTCAGTGCCTGATAGGCCAGTGCTGGTGATGTGGGTGGTATTTGTGATTGTGAGGTCACTTGTGTCTCAGTGCCTGATAGGCCAATGCTGGTCACATGTCTGCATTTTGTGTTTGTGATGTCACTTGTGGCTCAGTGCCTTATAGGCCAGTGCTGGTAATGTGCGTGGAGTTTGTGTTTGTGATGTCAGTTGTGGCTGAGTGCCTGATAGGCCAGTGCTCTTGATGTGGGTGGAGTTTGTGGTTGTGATGTCACTTGTGGCTCAGTGCCTGATAGGCCAGTGCTGCATATGTGTGTGCAGTTTTTGTTTGTGATGTCACTTGTGGCTCAGTGCCTGATAGGCCAGTGCTGTTCATGTGGGTGGAGTTTGTGGTTGTGATGTCACTTGTGGCTCAGTGCCTGATAGGCCAGTGCTGTTCATGTGGGTGCAGTTTGTGATTGTGATGTCAGTTGTGGCTCAGTGCCTGATAGGCCAGTGTTGGTCACGTGTGTGTAGTTTGTGGTTGTGAGGTCACTTGTGGCTCAGTGCCTGATAGGCCAGTGCTTGTCACGTGTGTGGAGTTTGTGGTTGTGATGTCACTTGTGGCTGAGTGCCTGATAGGCCAGTGCTGGTCACATGTCTGTAGTTTGTATTTGTGATGTCACCTGTGGCTCAGTGCCCGATAGGCCAGTGCTGTTCATGTGGGAGCAGTTTATGATTGTGAGGTCACTTGTGGCTCAGTGCCTGATCGGCCAGTGCTGGTGATGTGGCTGCAGTTTGTGTTTGTGATGTCACTTGTGGCTCAGTGCCTGATAGGCCATGCTGATCCTGTGGGTGCAGTTTGTGGTTGTGATGTCACTTGTGGCTGAGTGCCTGATAGGCCAGTGCTGGTGATGTGGCTGCAGTTTGTGTTTGTGATGTCACTTGTGGCTCAGTGCCTGATAGGCCAGTGCTGGTCATGTGGCTGCAGTTTGTGTTTGTGAGGTCACTTTTGGCTGAGTGCCTGATAGGCCAGTGCTGGTCACATGTCTGTAGTTTGTATTTTTGATGTCACCTGTGGCTCAGTGCCCGATAGGCCAGTGCTGTTCATGTGGGAGCAGTTTGTGGTTGTGAGGTCACTTGTGGCTCAGTGCCTGATAGGCCACTGCATTTCCTGTGGGTGTAGTTTGTGTTTGTGATGTCACTTGTGGCTCAGTGCCTGATCGGCTGGTGCTGGTGATGTGGGTTCAGTTTGTGTTTGTAAGGTCACTTGTTGCTCAGTGCCTGATAGGGCAGTGCTGGTCATGTGTGTGCAGTTTTTGTTTGTGATGTCACTTGTGGTTCAGTGCCTGATAGGCCATGCTGCTCCTGTGTGTGGAGTTTGTGGTTGTGATGTCACTTATGGCTCAGTGCCTGATAGGCCAGTGCTGGTGATGTGGGTGGAGTTTGTGTTTGTGATGTCACTTGTGGCTCAGTGCCTCATACGCCAGTGCTGGTGATGGGGGTGCTGGTTGTGTTTGTGAGGTCAGATTTGGCTGAGTGCCTGATAGGCCAGTGCTGGTGATGTGGGTGGAGTTTGTGTTTGTGAGGTCCCTTGTGGCTCAGTGCCTGACAGGCCAGTGCTGGTGATGTGGCTGCAGTTTGTGTTTGTGATGTCCCTTGTGGCTCAGTGCCTGACAGGCCAGTGCTGGTGATGTGGCTGCAGTTTGTGTTTGTGATGTCACTTGTGGCTCAGTGCCTGATAGGCCAATGAAGGTCGTGTGGGTGGAGTTTGTGTTTGTTAGGTCACTTGTGGCTCAGTGCCTGATACGCCAGTGCTGGTGATGTGGCTGCAGTTTGTGGTTGTGAGGTCACTTATGGCTCAGTGCCTGATAGGCCAGTGGTGTTCATGTGGGTACAGTTTGTGATTCTAAGGTGACTTGTGGCTCAGTGCCTGATAGGCCACTGCATTTCCTGTGGGTGTAGTTTGTGTTTGTGATGTCACTTGTGGCTGAGTGCCTGATAGGCCAGTGCTGGTGATGTGGCTGCAGTTTGTGGTTGTGATGTCACTTTTGGCTGAGTGCCTGATAGGCCATGCTGGTCCTTTTGGTGGAGTTTGTGTTTGTGATGTCACTTGTGGCTCAGTGCCTGATAGGCCAATGCTGGTGATGTGGCTGAAATTTGTGATTGTGATGTCACTTGTGGCTCAGTGCCTGATAGGCCAATGCTGTTCATGTGGGTCGAGTTTGTGGTTGTGATGTCACTTGTGGCTCAGTGCCTGATAGGCCAGTGCTGGTGATGTGGCTGCAATTTGTGATTGAGAGATCACTTGTTGCTCAGTGCCTGATAGGCCACTTCTTTTCCTGTGGGTGCAGTTTGTGTTTGTGATGTCACTTGGGGCTGAGTGCCTGATAGGCCAATGCTGTTCATGTGTGTGCAGTTTGTGTTTGTGATGTCAGTTGTGGCTGAGTGCCTGATAGGCCAGTGCTGGTTACGTGGGTGCAGTTTTTGTTTGTGATGTCACTTGGGGCTGAGTGCCTGATAGGCCAATGCTGTTCATGTGTGTGCAGTTTGTGTTTGTGATGTCAGTTGTGGCTGAGTGCCTGATAGGCCAGTGCTGGTTACGTGGGTGCAGTTTTTGTTTGTGATGTCACTTGTGGCTCAGTGCCTGAGAGGCCATGCTGCTCCTGTGTGTGGAGTTTGTGTTTGTGAGGTCACTTGTGGCTGAGTGCCTGATAGGCCAGTGCTGGTGATGTGGGTGCAGTTTGTGGTTGTGATGTCACTTATGGCTCAGTGCCTGATAGGCCAGTGCTGGTCCTGTGGCTCCAATTTGTGATTGTGAGGTCACTTGTGGCTGAGTGCCTGATAGGCCAGGGCTGGTCCTGTGGGTGGAGTTTTTGTTTGTGATGTCACTTGTGGCTCCGTGCCTGATAGGCCAGTGAAGGTCGTGTGGGTGGAGTTTGTGTTTGTGATGTCACTTGTGGCTCAGTGCCTGACAGGTCAGTGCTGGTCACGTGGCTGCAGTTTGTGTTTGTGATGTCACTTGTGGCTCAGTGCCTGATAGGCCATGCTGATCCTGTGGGTGCAGTTTGTGGTTGTGATGTCACTTGTGGCTGAGTGCCTGATAGGCCAGTGCTGGTGATGTGGCTGCAGTTTGTGGTTGTGATGTCACTTGTGGCTGAGTGCCTGATAGGCCAGTGCTGGTGATGTGGGTGCAGTTTGTGGTTGTGATGTCACTTGCGCCTCAGTGCCTGATAGGCCAGTGCTGGTCCTGTGGGTGGAGTTTGTGGTTGTGATGTCACTTGTGGCTGAGTGCCTGATAGGCCAGTGCTGGTGATGTGGCTGCAGTTTGTGGTTGTGATGTCACTTGTGGCTGAGTGCCTGATAGGCCAGTGCTGGTCACGTGGGTGGAGTTTGTGTTTGTGATGTCACTTGTGGCTCAGTGCCTGATAGGCCAAAGCTGTTCATGTGCGTGCAGTTTGTGATTGTGAGGTCCCTTGTGGCTCACTGCCTGATAGGCCAGTGCTGGTCCTGTGTGTGCAGTTTGTGTTTGTGATGTCACTTGTGGCTCAGTGCCTGATAGGCCAGTGCTGGTCCTTTTGGTGTGGTTTGTGTTTGTGATGTCACTTGTGGCTCAGTGCCTGATAGGCCAGTGCTGGTGATGTGGCTGCAGTTTGTGTTTGTGATGTCACTTGTGGCTGAGTGCCTGATAGTCCAGTGCTGGTGATGTGGCTGCAGTTTGTGTTTGTGATGTCACTTGTGGCTCAATGCCTGATAGGCCGGTGCTGGTCCTGTGGGTGCAGTTTGTGGTTGTGAGGTCACTTGTGGCTGAGTGCCTGATAGGCCAGTGCTGGTCCTGTGGGTGCAGTTTGTGTTTATGATGTCACTTGTGGCTGAGTGCCTGATAGGCCAGTGCTGCTCCTGTGGGTGGAGTTTGTGTTTGTGATGTCACTTGTGGCTCAGTGCCTGATAGGCCAGTGCTGGTGATGTGGCTGCAGTTTGTGTTTGTGAGGTCACTTTTGGCTGAGTGCCTGATAGGCCAGTGCTGGTCACATGTCTGCAGTTTGTGTTTGTGATGTCACTTGTGGCTGAGTGCCTGATAGGCCAAAGCTGTTCATGTGCGTGCAGTTTGTGGTTGTGATGTCACTTGTGGCTCAGTGCCTGATAGGCCAATGCTGGTGATGTGGCTGAAATTTGTGATTGTGATGTCACTTGTGGCTCAGTGCCTGATAGGCCAAAGCTGTTCATGTGCGTGCAGTTTGTGGTTGTGATGTCACTTGTGGCTCAGTGCCTGATAGGCCAATGCTGGTGATGTGGCTGAAATTTGTGATTGTGATGTCACTTGTGGCTCAGTGCCTGATAGGCCAATGCTGTTCATGTGGGTCGAGTTTGTGGTTGTTAGGTCACTTGGGGCTGAGTGCCTGATAGTCCAGTGCTGGTGATGTGGCTGAAATTTCTGATTGTGAGGTCACTTGTTGCTCAGTGCCTGATAGGCCACTTCTTTTCCTGTGGGTGCAGTTTGTGTTTGTGATGTCACTTGGGGCTGAGTGCCTGATAGGCCAATGCTGTTCATGTGTGTGCAGTTTGTGTTTGTGATGTCACTTGTGGCTCAGTGCCTGATAGGCCAGTGCTGGTTACGTGGGTGCAGTTTGTGTTTGTGAGGTCACTTGTGGCTCAGTGCCTGATAGGCCAGTGCTGGTCCTGTGGCTGCAATTTGTGATTGTGAGGTCACTTGTGGCTGAGTGCCTGATAGGCCATGCTGGTGATGTGGCTGCAATTTGTGATTGTGAGGTCACTTGTGGCTGAGTGCCTGATAGGCCAGTGCTGGTCCTGTGGGTGTAGTTTGTGTTTGTGATGTCACTTGTGGCTCAGTGCCTCATACGCCAGTGATGGTGATGCGGGTGCTGGTTGTGTTTGTGAGGTCAGATTTGGATGAGTGCCTGATAGGCCAGTGCTGGTCACGTGGGTGCTGTTTGTGGTTGTGATGACACTTGTGGCTCAGTGCCTGATAGGCCAGGGCTGGTCCTGTGGGTGGAGTTTTTGTTTGTGATGTCACTTGTGGCTGAGTGCCTGATAGGCCAGTGCTGGTAATGTGGGTGCAGTTTGTGATTGTGATGTCACTTGTGGCTGAGTGCCTGATAGGCCAGTGCTGGTGATGTGGCTGTAATTTGTATTTGTGATGTCACTTGTGGCTCAGTGCCTGATAGGCCAGTGAAGGTCGTGTGGCTGCAGTTTGTGTTTGTGATGTCACTTGTGGCTCAGTGCCTGATAGGCCATGCTGATCCTGTGGGTGCAGTTTGTGGTTGTGATGTCACTTGTTGCTCAGTGCCTGATAGGCCCGTGCTGTTCATGTGGGTGCAGTTTGTGTTTGTGATGTCACTTGTGGCTCAGTGCCTGATAGGCCAGTGAGGGTCATGTGGGTTCAGTTTGTGTTTGTGATGTCACTTGTGGCTCAGTGCCTGATAGGCCATGCTCTTCCTGTGGTGCAGTTTGTGGTTGTGATATCACTTGTGGCTCAGTGCCTGATAGGCCAGTGCTGGTGATGTGGGTGGTATTTGTGATTGTGAGGTCACTTGTGTCTCAGTGCCTGATAGGCCAATGCTGGTCACATGTCTGCATTTTGTGTTTGTGATGTCACTTGTGGCTCAGTGCCTTATAGGCCAGTGCTGGTAATGTGCGTGGAGTTTGTGTTTGTGATGTCAGTTGTGGCTGAGTGCCTGATAGGCCAGTGCTCTTGATGTGGGTGGAGTTTGTGGTTGTGATGTCACTTGTGGCTCAGTGCCTGATAGGCCAGTGCTGCATATGTGTGTGCAGTTTTTGTTTGTGATGTCACTTGTGGCTCAGTGCCTGATAGGCCAGTGCTGTTCATGTGGGTGGAGTTTGTGGTTGTGATGTCACTTGTGGCTCAGTGCCTGATAGGCCAGTGCTGTTCATGTGGGTGCAGTTTGTGATTGTGATGTCAGTTGTGGCTCAGTGCCTGATAGGCCAGTGTTGGTCACGTGTGTGTAGTTTGTGGTTGTGAGGTCACTTGTGGCTCAGTGCCTGATAGGCCAGTGCTTGTCACGTGTGTGGAGTTTGTGGTTGTGATGTCACTTGTGGCTGAGTGCCTGATAGGCCAGTGCTGGTCACATGTCTGTAGTTTGTATTTGTGATGTCACCTGTGGCTCAGTGCCCGATAGGCCAGTGCTGTTCATGTGGGAGCAGTTTATGATTGTGAGGTCACTTGTGGCTCAGTGCCTGATCGGCCAGTGCTGGTGATGTGGCTGCAGTTTGTGTTTGTGATGTCACTTGTGGCTCAGTGCCTGATAGGCCATGCTGATCCTGTGGGTGCAGTTTGTGGTTGTGATGTCACTTGTGGCTGAGTGCCTGATAGGCCAGTGCTGGTGATGTGGCTGCAGTTTGTGTTTGTGATGTCACTTGTGGCTCAGTGCCTGATAGGCCAGTGCTGGTCATGTGGCTGCAGTTTGTGTTTGTGAGGTCACTTTTGGCTGAGTGCCTGATAGGCCAGTGCTGGTCACATGTCTGTAGTTTGTATTTTTGATGTCACCTGTGGCTCAGTGCCCGATAGGCCAGTGCTGTTCATGTGGGAGCAGTTTGTGGTTGTGAGGTCACTTGTGGCTCAGTGCCTGATAGGCCACTGCATTTCCTGTGGGTGTAGTTTGTGTTTGTGATGTCACTTGTGGCTCAGTGCCTGATCGGCTGGTGCTGGTGATGTGGGTTCAGTTTGTGTTTGTAAGGTCACTTGTTGCTCAGTGCCTGATAGGCCAGTGCTGGTCCTGTGGCTGGAGTTTGTGTTTGTGAGGTCCCTTGTGGCTCAGTGCCTGAGAGGGCATGCTGTTCCTCTGGGTGCAGTTTTTGTTTGTGATGTCACTTGTGGCTCAGTGCCTGATATGCCAGTGCTGGTCCTGTGGCTCCAATTTGTGATTGTGAGGTCACTTGTGGCTCAGTGCCTGATAGGCCATGCTGGTCCTTTTGGTGGAGTTTGTGTTTGTGATGTCACTTGTGGCTCAGTGCCTGAGAGGCCATGCTGCTCCTGTGGGTGGAGTTTGTGTTTGTGATGTCACTTGTGGCTCAGTGTCTGATAGGCTATGCTGCTCCTGTGTGTGGAGTTTGTGGTTGTGATGTCACTTATGGCTCAGTGCCTGATAGGCCAGTGCTGGTGATGTGGGTGCAGTTTGTGTTTGTGATGTCACTTGTGGCTGAGTGCCTGATAGGCCATGCTGGTCCTGTGGGTGTAGTTTGTGGTTCTGATGTCACTTGTGGCTCAGTGCCTCATATGCCAGTGCTGGTGATGGGGGTGCTGGTTGTGTTTGTGAGGTCAGATTTGGCTGAGTGCCTGATAGGCCAGTGCTGGTCCTGTGGGTGGAGTTTGTGTTTGT
This sequence comes from Apteryx mantelli, assembly GCF_036417845.1. Taxonomy (NCBI): domain Eukaryota; kingdom Metazoa; phylum Chordata; class Aves; order Apterygiformes; family Apterygidae; genus Apteryx; species Apteryx mantelli. The sequence continues at coordinate 927,797 of NC_090002.1, read as the reverse complement.
GATGTCACTTGTGGCTCAGTGCCTGATAGGCCAGTGAGGGTCATGTGGGTGCAGTTTGTGTTTGTGAGGTCCCTTGTGGCTCAGTGCCTGACAGGCCAGTGCTGGTGATGTGGCTGCAGTTTGTGTTTGTGATGTCACTTGTGGCTCAGTGCCTGATAGGCCAATGAAGGTCGTGTGGGTGGAGTTTGTGTTTGTGATGTCACTTGTGGCTCAGTGCCTGATAGGCCAGTGCTGTTCATGTGGGTGCAGTTTGTGGTTGTGATGTCACTTGTGGCTCAGTGCCTGATAGGCCAGTGCTCTTGATGTGGGTGGAATTTGTGTTTGTGATGTCACTTGTGGCTCAGTGCCTGATAGGCCAGTGCTGTTCATGTGGGTGCAGTTTGTGTTTGTGATGTCACTTGTGGCTCAGTGCCTGATAGGCCAGTGCTGTTCATGTGGGTGCAGTTTGTGTTTGTGATGTCACTTGTGGCTCAGTGCCTCATACGCCAGTGCTGGTGATGTGGGTGCTATTTGTGATTGTGAGGTCACTTGTGTCTCAGTGCCTGATAGGCCAATGCTGGTCACATGTCTGCATTTTGTGTTTGTGATGTCACTTGTGGCTCAGTGCCTTATAGGCCAGTGCTGGTAATGTGCGTGGAGTTTGTGTTTGTGATGTCACTTGTGGCTGAGTGCCTGATAGGCCAGTGCTCTTGATGTGGGTGGAGTTTGTGGTTGTGATGTCACTTGTGGCTCAGTGCCTGATAGGCCAGTGCTCTTCATGTGGGTGCAGTTTGTGATTGTGAGGTCACTTGTGGCTCAGTGCCTGACAGGCCAGTGCTGGTGATGTGGGTGCAGTTTGTGTTTTTGATGTCACTTGTGGCTCAGTGCCTCATATGCCAGTGCTGGTGATGTGGGTGGAGTTTGTGTTTGTGATGTCACTTGTGGCTGAGTGCCTGATAGGCCAGTGCTGGTGATGTGGGTGCAGTTTGTGTTTGTGATGTCACTTGTGGCTCAGTGCCTGATAGGCCAGTGCTGGTGATGTGGCTGCAGTTTGTGGTTGTGATGTCACTTGTGGCTCAGTGCCTGATAGGCCAGTGCTGGTCCTGTGTGTGCAGTTTGTGTTTGTGATGTCACTTGTGGCTGAGTGCCTGATAGGCCATGCTGGTCCTTTTGGTGGAGTTTGTGTTTGTGATGTCATTTGTGGCTCAGTGCCTGATAGGGCAATGCTGGTGATGTGGCTGAAATTTGTGATTGTGAGGTCACTTGTGGCTCAGTGCCTGATAGGCCAGTGCTCTTCATGTGGGTTTAGTTTGTGGTTGTGATGTCACTTGTGGCTCAGTGAGTGCTAGGCCAGTGCTGGTGATGTGGCTGCAGTTTGTATTTGTGATGTCACTTGTGGCTCAGTGCCTGATAGGCCAGTGCTGGTGATGTGGGTGCAGTTTGTGTTTGTGAGGTCACTTGTGGCTCAGTGCCTGAGAGGCCATGCTGGTCCTGTGTTACCGTTCTCGTTCTTACCGAGGAGGCACGGGGCCTTCTCCCCAGACCCCAGACCATCACCACACAGACACCAATATGAGGAGTGGCAAAATGGCGTTTAATGAAGCGTGTCCTGCTCTTTTATACTGCTGTAAAGCCCTGCCTTCTTCTCCGGCAGCAGTGCTCCGCCCGTTACGACCTTCCCATGTTCCGCCCCGCAGTGCCTCCCTGCTCATCCTTTTTCCTCCACAGTCCTGTGGGTGCAGTTTTTGTTTGTGATGTCACTTGTGGCTCAGTGCCTGATAGGCCATGCTTGTGATGTGTGTGCAGTTTCTGTTTGTGATGTCAGTTGTGGCTCAGCGCCTGATAGGTCAGTGCTGGTCACATGTCTGCAGTTTGTATTTGTGATGTCACTTGTGGTTCAGTGCCTGATAGGCCAGTGCTCGTCATGTGTGTGCAGTTTGTGTTTGTGATGTCACTTGCGGCTTAGTGCCTGATAGGCCAGTGCTGGTCATGTGGGTTCAGTTTGTGGTTGTGAGGTCACTTCTGGCTCAGTGCCTGATCGGCCAGTGCTGGTGATGTGGGTGGAGTTTGTGTTTGTGATGTCACTTGTGGTTCAGTGCCTGATAGGCCAGTGCTGGTCACGTGGGTGCAGTTTGTGGTTGTGATGTCACTTGGGCCTCAGTGCCTGATAGGCCAGTGCTGGTCATGTGGCTGCAGTTTGTGGTTGTGAGGTCACTTGTAGCTCAGTGCCTGATAGGCCAGTGGTGTTCATGTGGGTGCAGTTTGTGATTCTAAGGTGACTTGTGGCTCAGTGCCTGATAGGCCACTGCATTTCCTGTGGGTGCAGTTTGTGTTTGTGATGTCACTTGTGGCTCAGTGCCTGATAGGCCAGTGCTGGTCCTGTGGCTGCAGTTTGTGTTTGTGATGTCACTTGTGGCTCAGTGCCTGATAGGCCAGTGTTGGTCATGTGGGTGCAGTTTGTGGTTGTGATGTCACTTGTGGCTCAGTGCCTGATAGGCCAGTGCTGCTCAAATGTCTGCTGGTTTTAACCTGTCAGGTTATTTCTGCCTTCAGCACCACATAATGCCATGGTAGGCGCATGGCTCCTCTTTGTCGTTGTGAGGTCATTGTGCCCCTGTACCTTATAGGGCAGCAGGAAGCACATGGTGTCGATGCAGACCTGATTTCAGTTCTGCCTTTGCGTCTGATAGGCCAGTAGCAGGTACAAGGCTTTACAGCTTAGTTGGAAATCCCTTTTTCTCACTACCTGACTGAGAGCATAAGAAGGACCTTATTGCCAGCAATAATACTTAAAAACTTAGAAATATGACTCCTGCTCCTCATTACCAGTACCCGAGAGCAAAGAAAACAGAACAGATTATCTTATTTGTTTGGCACCCCAGATAGAACACAGCGAGGTTCTCATCTGGTGAGCACTGGCACTGGTCTTGCGTGCCTGCGTTTATTGGCCGTGGGCTCCCAGAGATCTACTTCAATGGGCACAGGAAATGCCCCGGGTGTGGGAGGACCCGGAAAAGGCAGCTCGACTGTTTTGTACAAGAGTAGAGGGACATCCCATTTGTTAGGGGGATGTTCAAGTATTGTTTCAACAGATATTTCAGCCAGGGGATAGAGAATGGATATTGAAAAAAGGATAGGGAATTGGCAGACTGAGATGATAACCGACAGCCTTGCCCACGAGGAGATCTGAATTGGGATTATAATAATACAAATGATTGGGCAGCGTGTCAAATGGCATGCCAAAATCTGGTTTTAGCTATATGACCTGCAGGGCAAATGGGTGTTATCTCAGAAAAGGTACTATTGTTAGCAAAAGTCTGAGGAACACTCGATTTTTGGAATATTTGCTTGTGGCAAATTATGCTCTTACGCTATGGAGGGATGTCTGTGGAAAATGTTAATGAAAGGCTGGCAGTGAGCCTATTGGTCCAGCAAGCGGCACCAGCTATCCATGAGTATTTCAGAAACCATGCTCCAGGGTGGCAGGGAGAGAATTTACAGAAGATTCACTGTATTACAGCAGCTGGACCTTTACTAGAAACATTTGAGAGCTGTGACAGTATGGGCACACATGTTACATGGTTGAGGGCTCACCTGTCACACAAGAGGAAGATCTCCATTTGGGTTATCTGATGGTTGCCTCTCTGGTCATCTACCAGTAATGTCTAGTCAGTGCCCACATGTACCACCAGCATGTGCTAATGTGCTTGAGGCACCACGTACAGGCAATGGCTTGTGATGTTCCTGAGCAAGAAACCTGGTCTGAAGGAGCCTCTGGAAATGAGGCAGCAGGCTGTGAGCTGGGGAGCTCTTCAGACAGCTTGAAGGCTGGTCACCTCTTCCAAAATGACCTTTGAAATTATGATTCATGACCAGGCAAACAGGACAGTGCCTGCCCTCACCTTTCCTGCCTTGTGCTACAGACTGACTTGGGCACAAGTCCATCCTGAGCTGAAAACTCAGCAGTCCCGGGGGTGCAGCAGTGCACCCAGGCTCATCCACCTTGCTGAAGGGCTCGGCTTCTTTTCTCAAGCACGCCCCACACAAACCGAGCTGCGAGGCTCCTTAGGAGTGACTTACATCTCAGTAGCTCTGAAGTCAGGCAGAGGTTAAGGTCCTTTTCTGTCTGTGTAGCTAGGTCTGTAATTTAAGCGGAGCAGAAATTATACCCTATTATTAAGTCATCGGTTTGTCTTGGTAGGTGTGTTCTGACACTTTGTCTCGATGTACTATCTATCTGGTTGATACAGTTTTCATCAGTTTACATTTTACATCCTCTTTACATGTGTTTACATGTGTTAGTTTGCATAGATACAGAGTTATTAGTTACATAGCAGCCTATTCTACATGGCTCAATATTCTCATACAAACTTCCTTTTCACCAGCACACAGGCAGGCCAGAGGACAACGCCAACTCTCATTTATGTTCCACATGTCCACGTAAGGTGGAGGCTTTTGGAGTCTCCTGGGAAGCTCCATTTACAACATTACTACACAACAGTCCAGCATATGCACAAGTTTTGTTGCTTGCCAATTCAGATGGATGGATAGGTATTGTTTTGAGTTTCCTTTTCCCGTTTCAAGGGCACTTAAGTGAAGATGAAGCACCTGAATGCTGTGCTTTCCCAAGCAACTGGATACTGTTATCACGAGGGCACCCTACCTGAACCTATTAACATTTGCTTAGCCGGAAAACAATACTGAAAACTTTTTTCTGAAGTGTTTTCGGAGTCAAGATTCACTCGGACCCAGCCTTCCCCACATTCTCACACACACAGGCTTACTCGACAGATCTGGAAGTTTGCCTAGGGGAATCAGTGCGGTGACTTTGAGATGGCTGTTTATATCCTGCGCCCAGTGTATGCAATGAGTGCAATGTAAAAGGCAATCAAGATGTGCTCACTAAAAGCATACCTTCCCACAGTCTGCCACTGCAAAGTAGAGTTGTTACACTGTTCAGCAGAGAAATCAGTTGAGCACTTCAACGCCTTAACTACAGTGTCAGCTCTTGCTTCATAAAGGCCAAAGCTTGAAAAATTACGAAGCTCAATCCCATCTTGTGTTTCAGCGACTTTAGGAAGACAACTACCTCCATTTCCATCAGCAGACTTCAGGAGGAGTACAGCCTTCACTTTCCAGGCTTCTGAGAGTTGGCCTTACAGGAAGGTGTTTAAAAGATGAAACAGGTTACTCTCCAGCTGATGATGTCTTCCTGAACACGGAAACACAAACCCTAACTGGATGCGTTTACCATCAAAGGCTTTGCAAGTGCTTAACTTGGATGCTGTTGGTAAATTCCTTCTAAAATTGAATACTGAAATTCCAGCACGTCAAGAGTTTCTGGCAGCAAAGCAGGTCCCTTTTCTCACAGAAGGCTCCAGTAGTTCAGGGCTAAGCCCCCAGGTCAGGGGTCAGTGCTGGCCCTGGAAACAGTCCTCCATTTCCGCAGGATGGGGGGAGCCATGTCGCTCTCTGATGTCCAGTAGCCAAGGTGCAAAGGTTCCACCTTATCTTTCCAAAGAGGATGAGAAGAAAATGGATTTAGGATATAACAATTAACGTAGGCCTCCTCAAAGAGTTCAAAGCCTTCAGCCCAAGTAGCAGTACCTCAGACATTGACATCTTTGAGGCTCTACCTGAAGCCTTTCTTGCCGTTCCTTCAAATGACATCATCAAATATCATGACTCATGCTGTCCTGCTATCTAAAGCCTTGCAGCTTCTCCACAAACTTTTGCTGCTTCCTTCCCCACAGTCCATCTGCCTCCTCCCATTTCCACTTCATATCTTTAACAGTTCACTAAACTCAGTCTACTAGTCCATGGATCTGATCTATCTCCAGATAGACAAGCAGGACTTGATAGCAAAGCCTTTCATGCCTTCTTAAAAAGTTGCAAGTTATTGGATTTTGTCTCCCAGAATTGGTCGGCAATAGCTGAGGAGAAAGGGTAAAGGTGGGAGGAAGAAAAAGGTATTCTGCATTTCCAGATAATACTTAAATACCAACTAGCAAAGCTAACCTGCTGTTGTTTAGAAAAGAATGTCAATGAATAAAGCAGCAAAACACTTGAAGGTTTTGGTTTCCTTATTTGCAGTACTTTTAACCTTATTGAAAGAGAAGAATTTACAGTTCTATTTCATCATGCTGTGAATTGAGTTTTCCTGATGATAGAGAATATATACAGCTAACTCTTAAATCTTCGGATATTGTGCCCACAAAGGGAAACCCCTGGTCTTTCAAGCAAAAGATTACAATTGACTTCTAACAGATAACCCTCTCCTGCTTATACACTAATCAAGGTCACATGTACAGGAAACACTCAAAGATGACAAAGCACCTTTTTAAACCAGGACACTTTTGGAGTATACTTTCCTTTGATCACACAAGTCACTAAGCCTTTAACTATGGCAAGGGATTCCCTCTACCTTGAATCTCCATATAGTTTGCATTTTAAAAATTCTTAAGAAATGGCTTTTTACTACTACTATAAAAGCTCAGCTCAGTGTTGGCAGAAGTTTTTCAAGCACACAAAGGTATTGATGCCTCAGTTTACCTAAAGATAAATTCAACAGAACCCATGTCCTAGGTTAAAGGAAGGCAAAGAAACCCCATCCTTGCCTCTATTTATACATTTTCTGTGGGGGGGGGGGTTCTTTCTGAATAGCCTACTGTAAAGCGCAGGGGCAGCAGAATTTTACATTAAACTATTTAGAGTTTATGCCTAACCTCTCCAAAGAAATCCAATTGCTCTTAAAGAATCAATTCTAAAAGTCCAATGGTAGAGAGCCCAGTTAAGAGCCACCGGTGCCAACAACTTACATATTATGCCAACGCATTACGTATTGCCACCATTTAGACTCTCTACAAGAGCAGGGAGGAGAATGCTTCAGAGTCAGGCACTTGCTCCTCCTCTTCAGTAGATTCCTGGGCAGAATGTTGCTCATCATCATCAGCGGAGGATGGGGAATCGCTGCTGTAGACTGCGTGTTTCCATCTGCAAGCAATTCAAAGGCAATAACAAAAACAAGATTAGGTCACACTAAGTCAAAAATCAAGTGCAGTCTACCCCAGAAGGTACTGTGAGATCTAGGAAGTTTCCAGCCCATTATATGTATTTGTCGTGCATCTGATTTCAAACTGCATTACATGTTCTTCCTTGGGAGAGCAAAATTCCATCTTTGTTGGGAAGTTAAAAAAAAAAAAAGGCACATGGTACTTATATGCAGCTTGACTTTGGCATATGATAGGCCAGAGCCTTGCAAAGTAACTGTAAAGCCTTGCAAAGCAGCTGTATTTGTGAATCTATTGCCCCTGATTTCCCCTGAACTTCATATTCACAGCTGTTACCAAAAACGGCAGGACAAGTCAAGAAGGGAGCTCCTGAGAGAGCTTCAATTAATTACGATGCATACAGGATGATAATTATGATGCATACAGGTTTTGGCTTGAACCTTTTTATAGGTTTTTATTCCCCTTGTTCAAGTCTTGCACAGGCTGCGGAACATGGGCGAGGTACTGCCTTCACGAGGTATTGCATAATTACCCCTCTTCCTCAAGGCATGATCAGCTCAACTACTGCAACATCCTCTTCTGTCCTGAAGTACAGCCTTGCCCCACTCAGATCCATTCAGAAAGTTGCTCTAAAGGTCATCTTCTGACCTTATTCCCTTCATCACAAAGCGCATTCTCCTGAAACCCTTCAAGTGTCTTCTCTCACAGCAAACAGAGTTGCTAAGGCCTTTCATGAATTACCCTCCTTCCTACATTATCTCCCACTGAGTGCCCAGAAAACAGCTCTGAATTCTGAGCTGGCCCTGACAGCACCTCTCACTGACTAACCCCTCAATACAAAAATGCAGAAGCATGTTCTCTTCTTACCTGCCACCTTCACGCTTGGGAGAAGGTTTGCATATGCACCTGGCAGTCTTCCTTACCTCCTGAAAATTCTTGCTGGGCTGCTCAAAACCCATGAAAACTGTCAGGCTACTGCTGCAGTGAGAGCAGTGCTCATCATTCAGAGTAGGACTGCGTTTCCTTGTGTTCCCACCTCTTGACAGCCATCTCTTGCTTTTTCTCTTGTGCTCGGTTATAAGCATTTGGGAAAAGGACTGTTTTTGTTTGCTGACTCTCTGTCCGGAGCTTACCGGCAGGGCCCTGGAGTCCCCGACTATGGCTTGTAAGCGCTAAGGCTATACAGAAATGTGAATAGATTAAAAAAATATCCAATAGCTCAACTCATTTCAGCTGTTTCAGAGGAGGCTTTTGGCCAGAACACAGTAAAGAAAATTGAAAGCCAGAACTAACCTGCACTGCCATCTTGAGTGTCAGCGATTTCCCCATCAGTTCTCCTCGGGAGTACGTATCCAAGTTTTCCTAATGAGAAGAAACAAGAAGGGTCAGTCACAAACACGCAGAAAATCTGACGTATGCACACTTGGTGCCTACACAGTAACTTTATCAAGGCTCTGCATGGACACAAAAGATGAGCATGCAGTTCTACGATGCAGAAAGCAAGGAAGCATTGCTGGAATCCAACCATCTAGTTTTACCTATTTTCACAAGAGGCACCTTCTGGTTTAGGCCTATATCTGTCAGTCTAAGAGAGATGAGAAAATGGATGCATATTTTAAGACAAGAAGAAAACCTGTACTTTTAAATTTACTTCATGGCCTACTTTGTCTCTCTGTTAACATGTTGATTCATGGCCCAGGACAAGTTTTTTTTTAAAAAAAAAACAAAAACCCAAGACATCCACAGAGATTCCTGAAGTATATGAATTTATCTTTGCTTTTTATCCTAGAGTTCACAGAATCACAGAATGGTTGAGGTTGGAAGGGACCTCTGGAGATCATCTAGTCCGACCCTCCTGCTCAGGAAGGGTCACTTAGCACATGTTGCCCAGGACTGTGTCCAGATGGCTTGAATATCTCCGAGGAAGGAGCCAACCACAGCAGGCATTGCCCACACCAAGGCACCTAGGACAGGAGCCTGGAAGGTCTTGAAGGTGGTGAGCTTCAAAGGGAGCTGAGCTGACAACACAAGGGGAAACAGATGACAACACGAATCAGGCAATCGGAACACCATGGTGTGCGTTCGACTGGCTGCAAGATGGCTGTTGGCATGCAAGCGTGCTTAAGGAAGGCAAAGCGTTAAGAGAAAAAGCACGAGTCAGCTTTCAAGGACAATTAGATGTACGGGGCTGCCAGTTTATGGGGGACAGTGCGGGCAGCTTCCTAACACTCACTGCTGAGCAGGAAGCCCGAACTCTGACAAACAGGCCTTTCAAATATCCTGTGAAAGTCCATGAGCACAGAAGCAAGGCAGCTGCTAGGGGTTTCATGTCGAGACTCCACACTGGACCAAATTAGGCCCCTAATTCCAGCACCTACTCAAAAATAATTACAAAACCATATATCTGCATAATAACATCAGACACGTAAAAAGAAGTACTTGTGAACTATTCTTTAAATAACAAAGAGGGTTAAAAAAAAAAAAAACTCTTTGGGGCAATAGTAAATGCGTACACATGACATTCTTACAAACTGCAGGATACAGAAGAAAATTGTTTGTCAGCAAACCAATTTAACCTGACCTCTCTGCAGGGCACAGTTCAGGACACCCTCACAAGTTACATACCTCCAATTTTCTAGAGAAGGTCCAGAAAAGAAACTACCTTGATAAAAACAGTGGAACGGGGCTTGTCCAGAAAAGATGTGATTTGCTTACTTGGTTTGGAAGCTCTGCCAGCATAAAACAAACAAACAAGAAAACCAAAAAACCATACACACACACCAAAGAGTTACAAAGGGATTAATTAAGAGTCTTGTCTAAACTCTACCTTAATTTAAGTAAAGGGCTCCTAAGGGTGCACAAGGAATTTATCTTCCACCGTTACTGCAAACAGCAGGACACTACAAAGGTCACCCCTAGGAGAAGGGCGTTCAGACTACGCCTAAAAGAGCCACTGGCACACTGAAGGCTCTCATTCACTTTCAACATGCATTTTCCCTTTCACAAAAACCTTACAAAGCCACTTCAGCCAGTAACTAGCCAGGAGAGTTGTTCCTCCCCCAACCCCCTTTTTTTTTCTTTCTTTCCAGAGAGAGCTTGTTGTATTCTACAGCTTCCGACAGAAGCTATATTAGCATAAATGCTCCAGCTGATTTAGACTTCCTCGACCAAAAGATCTTAGACTTTCGGCTGAAAAGCTCTCGCTGCTGCCCATGGGGAGAGGCACAGAGCCAGAAAACAATGCCTAGAGTCCAGGGCACTCTGCTGACGTGGGCATCTCTCCTGCTGGCACTAGAAATAGAGCATCCCGTCACATTCGCTTCGCACAGATTATATGTGACCTCACAACCACAAATTGCAGGCACATGACCAGCACTGGCCTATCAGGCACTGAGCCACAAGTGACTTCACAACCACAAACTGCACCCACATGAACACCACTGGCCTATCAGGCACTCAGCCACAAGTGACATCACAACCACAAACTCCACCCACATGACTACCACTGGCCTATCAGGCACTCGGCCACAAGTGACATCACAACCACAAACTGCAGCCACATCACCAGCACTGGCCTATCAGGCACTGAGCCACAAGTGACATCACAAACACAAACTACAGCCATTTGAGCAGCGCTGGCCTATCAGGCACTGAGCCACAAGTGACATCACAACCACAAACTGCACCCACGTAACCAGCACTGGCCTATCAGGCACTGAGCCACAAGTGACCTCACAACCACAAACTGCACCCACAGGACCAGCACTGGCCTATCAGGCACTGAGCCACAAGTGACCTCACAACCACAAAATGAACCCACGTGACCAGCACTGGCCTATCAGGCAATGAGCCACAAGTGACATCACAAACACAAACTGCAGCCACATGACCAGCACTGGCCTATCAGGCACTGAGCCACAAGTGACCTCACAACAACAAACTGCACCCACGTGACCAGCACTGGCCTATCAGGCACTGAGCCACAAGTGACATCACAACAACAAACTGCACCCACGTGACCAGCACTGGCCTATCAGGCACTGAGCCACAAGTGACATCACAAACACAAACTCCACCCACATCACCAGCACTGGCCTATCAGGCACTGAGCTACAAGTGACATCATAAACACAAACTCCACCCACATCACCAGCACTGGCCTATCAGGCACTGAGCCACAAGTGACATCACAACCACAAACTGCACCCACATGAACAGCATTGGCCTATCAGGCACTCAGCCACAAGTGACATCACAAATATAAACTGCAGCCACATGACCAGCACTGGCCTATCAGGCACTGAGCCACAAGTGACATCACAAACACAAACTGCAGCCATGTGGCCAACACTGGCCTATCAGGCCCTGAGCCACAAGTGACATCACAACCACAAACTGCACCCACATGACCAGCACTGCCCTATCAGGCACTGAGCCACAAGTGACATCACAACCACAAACTGCACCCACATCACCAGCACTGGCCTATCAGGCACTGAGCCACAAGTGACATCACAACCACAAACTGCAGCCACATGACCAGCACTGGCCTATCAGGCACTGAGCCACAAGTGACATCACAACAACAAACTGCACCCACGTGACCAGCACTGGCCTATCAGGCACTCAGCCACAAGTGACCTCACAACCACAAACTGCAGCCACAGGACCAGCAATGTCCCATCAGGCACTGAGCCACAAGTGACATCACAACAACAAACTGCACCCACGTGACCAGCACTGGCCTATCAGGCACTCAGCCACAAGTGACCTCACAGCCACAAACTGCACCCACATCACCAGCACTGGCCTATCAGGCACTGAGCCACAAGTGACATCACAAACACAAACTCCACCCACAGGAGCAGCATTGGCCTATCAGGCACTGAGCCACAAGTGACATCACAACCACAAACAGCACCCACATGAACAGCACTGGCCTATCAGGCACTCAGCCAAATGTGACCTCACAAACACAACCAGCACCCGCATCACCAGCACTGGCGTATGAGGCACTGAGCCACAAGTGACATCAGAACCACAAACTGCACCCACATGACCAGCACTGGCCTATCAGGCTCTGAGCCACAAGTGACATCACAAACACAAACTGCACCCACATGACCAGCACTGGCCTATCAGGCACTGAGCCACAAGCGACATCACAACCACAAAATGAACCCACGTGACCGGCACTGGCCTATCAGGCACTCAGCCACAAGTGACATCACAAACACAAACTGCAGCCATGTGACCAACACTGGCCTATCAGGCCCTGAGCCACAAGTGACATCACAACCACAAACTGAATCCACGTGACCAGCACTGCCCTATCAGGGACTGAGCCACAAGAGACATCACAAACACAAACTGCAGCCATGTGACCAGCACTGGCCTATCAGGCACTGAGCCACAAGTGACATCACAAACACAAAGTGCACCCACACGACCAGCACTGGCCTATCAGGCACTGAGCCACAAGTGACATGACAACCACAAACTGCACGCACATGACCAGCACTGGCCTATCAGGCACTGAGCCACAAGTGACATCACAACCAGAAACTGCACCCACATGAACAGCATTGGCCTATCAGGCACTGAGCCACAAGTGACATCACAAACACAAACTGCACACACAGGAGCAGCACTGGCCTATCAGGCACTCAGCCACAAGTGACATCACAAATATAAACTGCAGCCACATGACCAGCACTGGCCTATCAGGCACTGAGCCACAAGTGACATCACAAACACAAACTGCAGCCATGTGACCAACACTGGCCTATCAGGCCCTGAGGCACAAGTGACATCACAACCACAAACTGCACCCACATGACCAACACTGGCCTATCAGGCCCTGAGCCACAAGTGACATCACAAACACAAACTCCACCCACGTGACCAGCACTGGCCTATCAGGCACTGATCCGCAAATGACATCACAACAACAAACTGCACCCACGTGACCAGCACTGGCCTATCAGGCACTGAGCCACAAGTGACATCACAACCACAAACTGCAGCCACAGGACAAGCAATGTCCCATCAGGCACTGAGCCGCAAGTGACCTTACAGCCACAAACTGCACCCACATCACCAGCACTGGCCTATCAGGCACTCAGCCACAACTGACATCACAACCACAAACTGCAGCCACGTGACCAGCACTGGTCTACCAGGCACTGAGCCACAAGTGACATCACAACCATAGACTCCACCCACATCACCAGCACTGGCCTATCAGGCACTGAGCCACAAGTGACATCACAACCACAAACTGCAGCCACGTGACCAGCACTGGCCTATCAGGCACTCAGCTACAGGTGACATCACAAACACAAACTGCAGCCACATCACCAGCACTGGCCTATCAGGCACTGAGCCACAAGTGACATCACAACCACAAACTGCACCCACATCACCAGCAATGTCCCATCAGGCACTGAGCCGCAAGTGACATCACAACCTCAAACTGAACCCACGTGACCAGCACTGCCCTATCAGGCACTCAGCCACAAGTGACATCACAACCACAAACTCCACCCACATGACCAGCACTGGCCTATCAGGCACTGAGCCACAAGTGACATCACAAACACAAACTCCACCCACGTGACCAGCACTGGCCTATCAGGCACTGAGCCACAAGTGACATCACAACAACAAACTGCACCCACGTGACCAGCACTGGCCTATCAGGCACTGAGCCACAAGTGACATCACAAACACAAACTCCACCCACATCACCAGCACTGGCCTATCAGGCACTGAGCCACAAGTGACATCAAAACCACAAACTGCACACACAGGACCAGCACTGGCCTATCAGGCACTGAGCCACAACTGACATCACAACCACAAACTGCACCCACATGACCAGCACTGGCCTATCAGGCACTGAGCCACAAGTAACATCACAACCACATAATGCACCCACATGACCAGCAATGTCCCATCAGGCACTGAGCCACAAGTGACATCACAACCCCAAACTCTATCCACATGACCAGCACTGGCCTATCAGGCACTCAGCCACAAGTGACATCACAACCACAAACTGCACCCACATCACCAGCACTGGCCTATCAGGCACTGAACCACAAGTGACATCACAAACACAAACTCCACCCACATCACCAGCACTGGCCTCTCATGCACTGAGCCACAAGTGACATCACAAACACAAACTGCAGCCACATCACCAGCACTGGCCTATCAGGCACTGAGCCACAAGTGACATCAAAACCACAAACTGCACACACAGGACCAGCACTGGCCTATCAGGCACTGAGCCTCAAGTGACATCACAACCACAAACTGCAGCAACAGGACCAGCAATATCCTATCAGGCACTCAGCCACAAGTGACATCACAACCACAAACTGCAGCCACGTTACTAGCACTGGTCTACCAGGCCCTGAGCCACAAGTGACATCACAACCACAAACTGCACCCACATGACCAGCACTGGCCTATCAGGCACTCAGCCACAAGTGACATCACAAACACAAACTCCACCCACATCACCAGCACTGGCCTATCAGGCACTCAGCCACAAGTGACATCACAAACACAAACTGCAGCCACGTGATTAGCACTGGTCTACCAGGCACTGAGCCAGAAGAGACATCACAAGCACAAACTCCACCCACATGACCAGCAGTGGCCTATCAGGCACTGAGCCACAAGTGACATCACAACCACAGACTCCACCCACATCGCCAGCACTGGCCTATCAGGCACTGAGCCACAAGTGACATCACAAACACAAACTGCAGCCACATCACCAGCACTGGCCTATCAGGCACTGAGCCACAAGTGACCTCACAACCACAAACTGCAGCCACAGGACCAGCAATGTCCCATCAGGCACTGAGCCACAAGTGACATCACAACCACAAACTCTATCCACATGACCAGGACTGGCCTATCAGGCACTCAGCCACAAGTGACATCACAAACACAAACTGCACCCACATGAACAGCACTGGCCTATCAGGCACTGAGCCACAAGTGACATCACAAACACAAACTCCACCCACATCACCAGCACTGGCCTATCAGGCACTGAGCCACAAGTGACATCATAAACACAAACTCCACCCACATCACCAGCACTGGCCTATCAGGCACTGAGCCACAAGTGACATCACAAACACAAACTGCAGCCATGTGACCAACGCTGGCCTATCAGGCACTGATCCGCAAATGACATCACAACAACAAACTGCACCCACATGACCAGCACCGGCTTATCAGGCACTGAGCCACAAGTGACATCACAACCACAAACTGCACCCACATCACCAGCACTGGCCTATCAGGCACTGAGCCACAAGTGACATCACAACCACAAACTGCACCCACATCACCAGCACTGGCCTATCAGGCCCTGAGCCACAAGTGACATCACAACCACAAACTCTATCCACATGACCAGCACTGGCCTATCAGGCACTGAGCCACAACTGACATCACAATCACAAACTGCACCCACATGAACAGCACTGGCCTATCAGGCACTGAGCCACAAGTGACATCACAAACACAAACTCCACCCACGTGACCAGCACTGGCCTATCAGGCACTGATCCGCAAATGACATCACAACAACAAACTGCACCCACGTGACCAGCACTGGCCTATCAGGCACTCAGCCACAAGTGACATCACAAACACAAACTGCAGCCATGTGACCAACACTGGCCTATCAGGCACTGAGCCACAAGTGACATCACAAACAAACCTGCACACACATCACCAGCACTGGCCTATCAGGCACTCAGCCACAAGTGACATCACAAACACAAACTCCACCCACATCACCAGCACTGGCCTATCAGGCACTGAGCCATAAGTGACATCACAAACACAAACTGCACCCACATGAACAGCACTGGCCTATCAGGCACTGAGCCACAAGTGACATCACAAACACAAACTGCAGCCATGTGACCAACACTGGCCTATCAGGCACTCAGCCACAAGTGACCTGACAACCACATAATGCACCCACATGACCAGCACTGGCCTATCAGGCACTGAGCCACAAGTGACATCACAACCACAAACTGCACCCACATGAACAGCATTGGCCTATCAGGCACTCAGCCACAAGTGACATCACAAACACAAACTCTACCCACATCACCAGCACTGGCCTATCAGGCACTGAGCCACAAGTGACATCACAACAACAAACTCCACCCACATCACCAGCACTGGCCTATCAGGCACTGAGCCACAAGTGACATCAAAACCACAAACTGCACACACAGGACCAGCACTGGCCTATCAGGCACTGAGCCACAAGTGACATCACAAACACAAACTGCAGCCATGTGACCAACACTGGCCTATCAGGCTCTGAGCCACAAGTGACATCACAAACACAAACTGCACCCACATCACCAGCACTGGCCTATCAGGCACTGAGCCACAAGTGACATCACAACCACAAACTCCACCCACATGACCAGCACTGGCCTATCAGGCACTGAGCCACAAGTAACATCACAACCACATAATGCACCCACATGACCAGCACTGGCCTATCAGGCACTGAGCCACAAGTGACATCACAACCCCAAACTCTATCCACATGACCAGCACTGGCCTATCAGGCACTCAGCCACAAGTGACATCACAACCACAAACTGCACCCACATCACCAGCACTGGCCTATCAGGCACTGAACCACAAGTGACATCACAAACACAAACTCCACCCACATCACCAGCACTGGCCTCTCATGCACTGAGCCACAAGTGACATCACAAACACAAACTGCAGCCACATCACCAGCACTGGCCTATCAGGCACTGAGCCACAAGTGACATCAAAACCACAAACTGCAGCCACATCACCAGCACTGGCCTATCAGGCACTGAGCCTCAAGTGACATCACAACCACAAACTGCAGCCACAGGACCAGCAATATCCTATCAGGCACTCAGCCACAAGTGACATCACAACCACAAACTGCAGCCACGTTACTAGCACTGGTCTACCAGGCCCTGAGCCACAAGTGACATCACAACCACAAACTGCACCCACATGACCAGCACTGGCCTATCAGGCACTGAGCCACAAGTGACATCACAACCACAAACTGCAGCCACAGGACCAGCAATATCCTATCAGGCACTCAGCCACAAGTGACATCACAACCACAAACTCCACCCACATCACCAGCACTGGCCTATCAGGCACTCAGCCACAAGTGACATCACAAACACAAACTGCAGCCACGTGATTAGCACTGGTCTACCAGGCACTGAGCCAGAAGAGACATCACAAGCACAAACTCCACCCACATGACCAGCAGTGGCCTATCAGGCACTGAGCCACAAGTGACATCACAACCACAGACTCCACCCACATCGCCACCACTGGCCTATCAGGCACTGAGCCACAAGTGACATCACAAACACAAACTGCAGCCACGTGACCAGCACTGGCCTATCAGGCACTCAGCCACAGGTGACATCACAAACACAAACTGCAGCCACATCACCAGCACTGGCCTATCAGGCACTGAGCCACAAGTGACCTCACAACCACAAACTGCAGCCACAGGACCAGCAATGTCCCATCAGGCACTGAGCCACAAGTGACATCACAACCACAAACTCTATCCACATGACCAGGACTGGCCTATCAGGCACTCAGCCACAAGTGACATCACAAACACAAACTCCACCCACATCACCAGCACTGGCCTATCAGGCACTGAGCCACAAGTGACATCATAAACACAAACTCCACCCACATCACCAGCACTGGCCTATCAGGCACTGAGCCACAAGTCAGATGATAAACACTAACTCCACCCACATCACCAGCACTGGCCTATCAGGCACTGAGCCACAAGTGACATCACAACCACAAACTGCGCACACAGGACCAGCACTGGCCTATCAGGCACTGAGCCACAAGTGACATCACAAACACAAACTCCACCCACGTGACCAGCACTGGCCTATCAGGCACTGATCCGCAAATGACATCACAACAACAAACTGCACCCACGTGACCAGCACTGGCCTATCAGGCACTGAGCCACAAGTGACATCACAAACACAAACTCCACCCACATGACCAGCACTGGCCTATCAGGCACTGATCCGCAAATGACATCACAACAACAAACTGCACCCACATGACCAGCACTGGCTTATCAGGCACTGAGCCACAAGTGACATCACAACCACAAACTGCACCCACATCACCAGCACTGGCCTATCAGGCACTGAGCCACAAGTGACATCAAAACCACAAACTGCACACACAGGACCAGCACTGGCCTATCAGGCACTGAGCCACAACTGACATCACAATCACAAACTGCACCCACATGAACAGCACTGGCCTATCAGGCACTGAGCCACAAGTGACATCACAAACACAAACTCCACCCACGTGACCAGCACTGGCCTATCAGGCACTGATCCGCAAATGACATCACAACAACAAACTGCACCCACGTGACCAGCACTGGCCTATCAGGCACTCAGCCACAAGTGACATCACAAACACAAACTGCAGCCATGTGACCAACGCTGGCCTATCAGGCACTGAGCCACAAGTGACATCACAAACAAACCTGCACACACATCACCAGCACTGGCCTATCAGGCACTCAGCCACAAGTGACATCACAAACACAAACTGCAGCCACATCACCAGCACTGGCCTATCAGGCACTGAGCCACAAGTGACATCACAAACACAAACTGCAGCCATGTGACCAACACTGGCCTATCAGGCACTCAGCCACAAGTGACCTGACAACCACAAATTGCACCCACATGACCAGCACTGGCCTATCAGGCACTGAGCCACAAGTGACATCACAACCACAAACTGCACCCACATGAACAGCATTGGCCTATCAGGCACTCAGCCACAAGTGACATCACAAACACAAACTCTACCCACATCACCAGCACTGGCCTATCAGGCACTGAGCCACAAGTGACATCACAACAACAAACTCCACCCACATCACCAGCACTGGCCTATCAGGCACTGAGCCACAAGTGACATCACAATCACAAACTGCACCCACATGACCAGCACTGGCCTATCAGGCACTCAGCCACAAGTGACATCACAACACCAAACTCTATCCACATGACCAGCACTGGCCTATCAGGCACTGATCCGCAAATGACATCACAACAACAAACTGCACCCACATCACCAGCACTGGCCTATCAGGCACTGAGCCACAAGTGACATCACAACCACAAACTGCAGCCACAGGACCAGCAATATCCTATCAGGCACTCAGCCACAAGTGACATCACAAACACAAACTGCAGCCACGTGACTAGCACTGGTCTACCAGGCACTGAGCCAGAAGAGACATCACAAGCACAAATTCCACCCACATGACCAGCACTGGCCTATCAGGCACTGAGCCACAAGTGACATCACAACCATAGACTCCACCCACATCACCAGCACTGGCCTATCAGGCACTGAGCCACAACTGACATCACAAACACAAACTGCAGCCACAGGACCAGCAATGTCCCATCAGGCACTGATCCGCAAATGACATCACAACAGCAAACTGCACCCACGTGACCAGCACTGGCCTATCAGGCACTGAGCCACAAGTGACATCACAAACACAAACTGCACCCACATCACCAGCACTGGCCTATCAGGCACTGAGCCACAAGTGACATCACAACCACAAACTGCACACACACCACCAGCACTGGCCTATCAGGCACTGAGCCACAAGTGACATCACAAACACAAACTGCAGCCATGTGACCAACACTGGCCTATCAGGCTCTGAGCCACAAGTGACCTGACAACCACAAACTGCACCCACATGACCAGCACTGGCCTATCAGGCACTGAGCCACAAGTGACATCACAACCACAAACTGCACCCACATGACCAGCACTGGCCTATCAGGCACTGAGCCACAAGTAACATCACAACCACATACTGCACCCACATGACCAGCACTGGCTTATCAGGCACTGAGCCACAAGTGACATCACAACCCCAAACTCTATCCACATGACCAGCATTGGCCTATCAGGCACTCAGCCACAAGTGACATCACAACCACAAACTGCACCCACATCACCAGCACTGGCCTATCAGGCACTGAGCCACAAGTGACATCACAAACACAAACTCCACCCACATCACCAGCACTGGCCTATCAGGCACTGAGCCACAAGTGACATCACAAACACAAACTGCAGCCACATCACCAGCACTGGCCTATCAGGCACTCAGCCACAAGTGACATCACAAACACAAACTGCAGCCACATCACCAGCACTGGCCTATCAGGCACTGAGCCACAAGTGACATCACAAACACAAACTCCACCCACGTGACCAGCACTGGCCTATCAGGCACTGAGCCACAAGTGACATCACAAACACAAACTCCACCCACGTGACCAGCACTGGCCTATCAGGCACTGATCCGCAAATGACATCACAACAACAAACTGCACCCACGTGACCAGCACTGGCCTATCAGGCACTGAGCCACAAGTGACATCACAAACACAAACTCCACCCACGTGACCAGCACTGGCCTATCAGGCACTGATCTGCAAATGACATCACAACAACAAACTGCACCCACATAACCAGCACTGGCTTATCAGGCACTGAGCCACAAGTGACATCACAACCACAAACTGCACCCACATCACCAGCACTGGCCTATCAGGCACTGAGCCACAAGTGACATCAAAACCACAAACTGCACACACAGGACCAGCACTGGCCTATCAGGCACTGAGCCACAACTGACATCACAATCACAAACTGCACCCACATGAACAGCACTGGCCTATCAGGCACTGAGCCACAAGTGACATCACAAACACAAACTCCACCCACGTGACCAGCACTGGCCTATCAGGCACTGATCCGCAAATGACATCACAACAACAAACTGCACCCACGTGACCAGCACTGGCCTATCAGGCACTCAGCCACAAGTGACATCACAAACACAAACTGCAGCCATGTGACCAACGCTGGCCTATCAGGCACTGAGCCACAAGTGACATCACAAACACAAACTGCAGCCATGTGACCAACACTGGCCTATCAGGCACTCAGCCACAAGTGACCTGACAACCACAAATTGCACCCACATGACCAGCACTGGCCTATCAGGCACTGAGCCACAAGTGACATCACAACCACAAACTGCACCCACATGAACAGCATTGGCCTATCAGGCACTCAGCCACAAGTGACATCACAAACACAAACTCTACCCACATCACCAGCACTGGCCTATCAGGCACTGAGCCACAAGTGACATCACAACAACAAACTCCACCCACATGACCAGCACTGGCCTATCAGGCACTGAGCCACAAGTGACATCACAATCACAAACTGCACCCACATGACCAGCACTGGCCTATCAGGCACTCAGCCACAAGTGACATCACAACCCCAAACTCTATCCACATGACCAGCACTGGCCTATCAGGCACTGATCCGCAAATGACATCACAACAACAAACTGCACCCACATCACCAGCACTGGCCTATCAGGCACTGAGCCACAAGTGACATCACAACCACAAACTGCAGCCACAGGACCAGCAATATCCTATCAGGCACTCAGCCACAAGTGACATCACAAACACAAACTGCAGCCACGTGACTAGCACTGGTCTACCAGGCACTGAGCCAGAAGAGACATCACAAGCACAAATTCCACCCACATGACCAGCACTGGCCTATCAGGCACTGAGCCACAAGTGACATCACAACCATAGACTCCACCCACATCACCAGCACTGGCCTATCAGGCACTGAGCCACAACTGACATCACAAACACAAACTGCAGCCACGTGACCAGCACTGGCCTATCAGGCACTCAGCTACAGGTGACATCACAAACACAAACTGCAGCCACATCACCAGCACTGGCCTATCAGGCACTCAGCCACAAGTGACATCACAACCACAAACTGCAGCCACAGGACCAGCAATGTCCCATCAGGCACTGAGCCGCAAGTGACATCACAACCTCAAACTGAACCCACGTGACCAGCACTGCCCTATCAGGCACTCAGCCACAAGTGACATCACAACCACAAACTGCACCCACATGACCAGCACTGGCCTATCAGGCACTGAGCCACAAGTGACATCACAAACACAAACTGCAACCACATCACCAGCACTGGCCTATCAGGCACTGAGCCACAAGTGACATCACAAACACAAACTCCACCCACACGACCTTCACTGGCCTATCAGGCACTGAGCCACAAGTGACATCACAAACAAAAACTCCACCCACAGGACCAGCATGGCCTATCAGGCACTCAGCCACAAGTGACCTCACAATCACAAATAGGAGCCACAGGACCAGCACTGGCCTATCAGGCACTGAGCCATAAGTGACATCAAAACCACAAACTGCACCCACATCACCAGCACTGGCCTATCAGGCACTCAGCCACAAGTGACATCACAAACACAAACTCCACACACAGGAGCAGCATGGCCTCTCAGGCACTGAGCCACAAGTGACATCACAAACACAAACTCCACCCACAGGACCAGCATGGCCTATCAGGCACTCAGCCACAAGTGACATCACAAACACAAACTGCAGCCATGTGACCAACACTGGCCTATCAGGCTCTGAGCCACAAGTGACCTGACAACCACAAACTGCACCCACATGACCAGCACTGGCCTATCAGGCACTGAGCCACAAGTGACACCACAAACACAAACTGCACCCACATGACCAGCACTGGCCTATCAGGCACTGAGCCACAAGTAACATCACAACCACATACTGCACCCACATGACCAGCACTGGCTTATCAGGCACTGAGCCACAAGTGACATCACAACCCCAAACTCTATCCACATGACCAGCATTGGCCTATCAGGCACTCAGCCACAAGTGACATCACAACCACAAACTGCACCCACATCACCAGCACTGGCCTATCAGGCACTGAGCGACAAGTGACATCACAAACACAAACTCCACCCACATCACCAGCACTGGCCTATCAGGCACTGAGCCACAAGTGACATCACAAACACAAACTGCAGCCACATCACCAGCACTGGCCTATCAGGCACTCAGCCACAAGTGACATCACAAACACAAACTCCACCCACGTGACCAGCACTG
The DNA here is from genome assembly GCF_036417845.1 of Apteryx mantelli. Lineage (NCBI taxonomy): Eukaryota > Metazoa > Chordata > Aves > Apterygiformes > Apterygidae > Apteryx > Apteryx mantelli. Next base: position 904,630 of record NC_090002.1, on the reverse strand, counting down.
GCCTATCAGGCACTGATCCGCAAATGACATCACAACAACAAACTGCACCCACGTGACCAGCACTGGCCTATCAGGCACTGAGCCACAAGTGACATCACAAACACAAACTCCACCCACATCACCAGCACTGGCCTATCAGGCACTGAGCCACAAGTGACATCACAAACACAAACTGCACACACAGGACCAGCACTGGCCTATCAGGCACTGAGCCACAAGTGACATCACAAACACAAACTGCAGGCACATGAAAATCACTGGTCTACCAGGCACTGAGCCACAAGTGACATCACAACCACAAACTCCACCCACATGACCAGCAGTGGCCTATCAGGCACTCAGCCACAAGCGACATCACAACCACAAAATGAACCCACGTGACCAGCACTGGCCTATCAGGCACTGAGCCACAAGTGACATCACAACCACAAACTGCACCCACATGAACAGCATTGGCCTATCAGGCACTGAGCCACAAGTGACATCACAAACACAAACTGCACACACAGGAGCAGCACTGGCCTATCAGGCACTCAGCCACAAGTGACATCACAAATACAAACTGCAGCCACATGACCAGCACTGGCCTATCAGGCACTGAGCCACAAGTGACATCACAAACACAAACTGCAGACATGTGACCAACACTGGCCTATCAGGCCCTGAGCCACAAGTGACATCACAACCACAAACTGCACCCACATGACCAACACTGGCCTATCAGGCACTCAGCCACAAGTGACATCACAAACACAAACTCCACCCACGTGACCAGCACTGGCCTATCAGGCACTGATCCGCAAATGACATCACAACAACAAACTCCACCCACATCACCAGCACTGGCCTATCAGGCACTGAGCCACAAGTGACATCACAACCACAAACTGCAGCCATGTGACCAACACTAGCCTATCAGGCACTGAGCCACAAGTGACCTCACAGCCACAAAATGAACCCACATGAACAGCACTGGCCTATCAGGCACTGAGCCACAAGTGACATCACAACCACAAACTGCAGCCACAGGACCACCAATGTCCCATCAGGCACTGAGCCGCAAGTGACCTTACAGCCACAAACTGCACCCACATCACCAGCACTGGCCTATCAGGCACTGAGCCACAAGTGACATCACAACCACAAACTGCAGCCACAGGACCAGCAATATCCTATCAGGCACTCAGCCACAAGTGACATCACAAACACAAACTGCAGCCACGTGACTAGCACTGGTCTACCAGGCACTGAGCCAGAAGAGACATCACAAGCACAAATTCCACCCACATGACCAGCACTGGCCTATCAGGCACTGAGCCACAAGTGACCTCACAACCACAAACTGCTCCCACATAACCAGCACTGGCCTATCAGGCACTCAGCTACAGGTGACATCACAAACACAAACTGCAGCCACATCACCAGCACTGGCCTATCAGGCACTGAGCCACAAGTGACATCACAACCACAAACTGCAGCCACAGGACCAGCAATGTCCCATCAGGCACTGAGCCGCAAGTGACATCACAACCTCAAACTGAACCCACGTGACCAGCACTGCCCTATCAGGCACTCAGCCACAAGTGACATCACAACCACAAACTGCAGCCACAGGACCAGCAATGTCCCATCAGGCACTGAGCCGCAAGTGACATCACAACCTCAAACTGAACCCACGTGACCAGCACTGCCCTATCAGGCACTCAGCCACAAGTGACATCACAACCACAAACTGCACCCACATGACCAGCACTGGCCTATCAGGCACTGAGCCACAAGTGACATCACAAACACAAACTCCACCCACATCACCAGCACTGGCCTATCAGGCACTCAGCTACAGGTGACATCACAAACACAAACTGCAGCCACATCACCAGCACTGGCCTATCAGGCACTGAGCCACAAGTGACATCACAACCACAAACTGCAGCCACAGGACCAGCAATGTCCCATCAGGAACTGAGCCGCAAGTGACATCACAACCTCAAACTGAACCCACGTGACCAGCACTGCCCTATCAGGCACTCAGCCACAAGTGACATCACAACCACAAACTGCAGCCACAGGACCAGCAATGTCCCATCAGGCACTGAGCCGCAAGTGACATCACAACCTCAAACTGAACCCACGTGACCAGCACTGCCCTATCAGGCACTCAGCCACAAGTGACATCACAACCACAAACTGCACCCACATGACCAGCACTGGCCTATCAGGCACTGAGCCACAAGTGACATCACAAACACAAACTCCACCCACATCACCAGCACTGGCCTATCAGGCACTGAGCCACAAGTGACATCAAAACCACAAACTGCACACACAGGACCAGCACTGGCCTATCAGGCACTGAGCCTCAAGTGACATCACAAACACAAACTGCACCCACATGACCAGCACTGGCCTATCAGGCACTGAGCCACAAGTGACATCACAAACACAAACTCCACCCACATCACCAGCACTGGCCTATCAGGCACTGATCCGCAAATGACATCACAACAACAAAATGCACCCACGTGACCAGCACTGGCCTATCAGGCACTGAGCCATAAGTGACATCACAAACACAAACTGCACCCACATGAACAGCACTGGCCTATCAGGCACTGAGCCACAAGTGACATCACAAACACAAACTGCAGCCATGTGACCAACACTGGCCTATCAGGCACTGAGCCACAAGTGACCTGACAACCACAAACTGCACCCACATGACCAGCACTGGCCTATCAGGCACTGAGCCACAAGTGACATCACAACCACAAACTGCACCCACATGAACAGCATTGGCCTATCAGGCACTCAGCCACAAGTGACATCACAAACACAAACTCTACCCACATCACCAGCACTGGCCTATCAGGCACTGAGCCACAAGTGACATCACAACAACAAACTCCACCCACATCACCAGCACTGGCCTATCAGGCACTGAGCCACAAGTGACATCAAAACCACAAACTGCACACACATGACCAGCACTGGCCTATCAGGCACTGAGCCACAAGTGACATCACAAACACAAACTGCAGCCATGTGACCAACACTGGCCTATCAGGCTCTGAGCCACAAGTGACCTGACAACCACAAACTGCACCCACATGACCAGCACTGGCCTATCAGGCACTCAGCCACAAGTGACATCACAACCACAAACTGCACCCACATGACCAGCACTGGCCTATCAGGCACTGAGCCACAAGTAACATCACAACCACATAATGCACCCACATGACCAGCACTGGCCTATCAGGCACTGAGCCACAAGTGACATCACAACCCCAAACTCTATCCACATGACCAGCACTGGCCTATCAGGCACTCAGCCACAAGTGACATCACAACCACAAACTGCACCCACATCACCAGCACTGGCCTATCAGGCACTGAACCACAAGTGACATCACAAACACAAACTCCACCCACATCACCAGCACTGGCCTCTCATGCACTGAGCCACAAGTGACATCACAAACACAAACTGCAGCCACATCACCAGCACTGGCCTATCAGGCACTGAGCCACAAGTGACATCAAAACCACAAACTGCACGCATAGGACCAGCACTGGCCTATCAGGCACTGAGCCTCAAGTGACATCACAACCACAAACTGCAGCCACAGGACCAGCAATATCCTATCAGGCCCTGAGCCACAAGTGACATCACAACCACAAACTGCAGCCACGTTACTAGCACTGGTCTACCAGGCCCTGAGCCACAAGTGACATCACAACCACAAACTGCACCCACATGACCAGCACTGGCCTATCAGGCACTGAGCCACAAGTGACATCACAAACACAAACTCCACCCACATCACCAGCACTGGCCTATCAGGCACTCAGCCACAAGTGACATCACAAACACAAACTGCAGCCACGTGATTAGCACTGGTCTACCAGGCACTGAGCCAGAAGAGACATCACAAGCACAAACTCCACCCACATGACCAGCAGTGGCCTATCAGGCACTGAGCCACAAGTGACATCACAAACAAACCTGCACACACATCACCAGCACTGGCCTATCAGGCACTCAGCCACAAGTGACATCACAACCCCAAACTCTATCCACATGACCAGCACTGGCCTATCAGGCACTGATCCGCAAATGACATCACAACAACAAACTGCACCCACATCACCAGCACTGGCCTATCAGGCACTGAGCCACAAGTGACATCACAACCACAAACTGCAGCCACAGGACCAGCAATATCCTATCAGGCACTCAGCCACAAGTGACATCACAAACACAAACTGCAGCCACGTGACTAGCACTGGTCTACCAGGCACTGAGCCAGAAGAGACATCACAAGCACAAATTCCACCCACATGACCAGCACTGGCCTATCAGGCACTGAGCCACAAGTGACATCACAACCATAGACTCCACCCACATCACCAGCACTGGCCTATCAGGCACTGAGCCACAACTGACATCACAAACACAAACTGCAGCCACGTGACCAGCACTGGCCTATCAGGCACTCAGCTACAGGTGACATCACAAACACAAACTGCAGCCACATCACCAGCACTGGCCTATCAGGCACTCAGCCACAAGTGACATCACAACCACAAACTGCAGCCACAGGACCAGCAATGTCCCATCAGGCACTGAGCCGCAAGTGACATCACAACCTCAAACTGAACCCACGTGACCAGCACTGCCCTATCAGGCACTCAGCCACAAGTGACATCACAACCACAAACTGCACCCACATGACCAGCACTGGCCTATCAGGCACTGAGCCACAAGTGACATCACAAACACAAACTGCAACCACATCACCAGCACTGGCCTATCAGGCACTGAGCCACAAGTGACATCACAAACACAAACTCCACCCACACGACCTTCACTGGCCTATCAGGCACTGAGCCACAAGTGACATCACAAACAAAAACTCCACCCACAGGACCAGCCATGGCCTATCAGGCACTCAGCCACAAGTGACCTCACAATCACAAATTGGAGCCACAGGACCAGCACTGGCCTATCAGGCACTGAGCCATAAGTGACATCAAAACCACAAACTGCACCCACATCACCAGCACTGGCCTATCAGGCACTCAGCCACAAGTGACCTCACAAACACAAACTCCACACACAGGAGCAGCATGGCCTCTCAGGCACTGAGCCACAAGTGACATCACAAACACAAACTGCAGCCACATCACCAGCACTGGCCTATCAGGCACTGAGCCACAAGTGACATCAAAACCACAAACTGCACGCACAGGACCAGCACTGGCCTATCAGGCACTGAGCCTCAAGTGACATCACAACCACAAACTGCAGCCACAGGACCAGCAATATCCTATCAGGCCCTGAGCCACAAGTGACATCACAACCACAAACTGCAGCCACGTTACTAGCACTGGTCTACCAGGCCCTGAGCCACAAGTGACATCACAACCACAAACTGCACCCACATGACCAGCACTGGCCTATCAGGCACTGAGCCACAAGTGACATCACAACCACAAACTGCACCCACATCACCAGCACTGGCCTATCAGGCACTGAGCCACAAGTGACATCACAAACACAAACTGCAGCCACGTGATTAGCACTGGTCTACCAGGCACTGAGCCAGAAGAGACATCACAAGCACAAACTCCACCCACATGACCAGCAGTGGCCTATCAGGCACTCAGCCACAAGTGACATCACAACCACAAACTGCAGCCACATCGCCACCACTGGCCTATCAGGCACTGAGCCACAAGTGACATCACAAACAAACCTGCACACACATTACCAGCACTGGCCTATCAGGCACTCAGCCACAAGTGACATCACAAACACAAACTGCAGCCACATCACCAGCACTGGCCTATCAGGCACTGAGCCACAAGTGACATCACAAACACAAACTGCAGCCATGTGACCAACACTGGCCTATCAGGCACTCAGCCACAAGTGACCTGACAACCACAAATTGCACCCACATGACCAGCACTGGCCTATCAGGCACTGAGCCACAAGTGACATCACAAACACAAACTGCACCCACATGAACAGCATTGGCCTATCAGGCACTCAGCCACAAGTGACATCACAAACACAAACTCTACCCACATCACCAGCACTGGCCTCTCAGGCACTGAGCCACAAGTGACATCACAACAACAAACTCCACCCACATCACCAGCACTGGCCTATCAGGCACTGAGCCACAAGTGACATCACAATCACAAACTGCACCCACATGACCAGCACTGGCCTATCAGGCACTGAGCCGCAAGTGACCTTACAGCCACAAACTGCACCCACATCACCAGCACTGGCCTATCAGGCACTGATCCGCAAATGACATCACAACAACAAACTGCACACACATCACCAGCACTGGCCTATCAGGCACTGAGCCACAAGTGACATCACAAACACAAACTCCACCCACGTGACCAGCACTGGCCTATCAGGCACTGATCCACAAATGACATCACAACAACAAACTGCACCCACATGACCAGCACTGGCTTATCAGGCACTGAGCCACAAGTGACATCACAACCACAAACTGCACCCACATCACCAGCACTGGCCTATCAGGCACTGAGCCACAAGTGACATCAAAACCACAAACTGCACACACAGGACCAGCACTGGCCTATCAGGCACTGAGCCACAACTGACATCACAATCACAAACTGCACCCACATGACCAGCACTGGCCTATCAGGCACTGAGCCACAAGTGACATCACAAACACAAACTCCACCCACGTGACCAGCACTGGCCTATCAGGCACTGATCCGCAAATGACATCACAACAACAAACTGCACCCACGTGACCAGCACTGGCCTATCAGGCACTCAGCCACAAGTGACATCACAAACACAAACTGCAGCCATGTGACCAACGCTGGCCTATCAGGCACTGAGCCACAAGTGACATCACAAACAAACCTGCACACACATCACCAGCACTGGCCTATCAGGCACTCAGCCACAAGTGACATCACAAACACAAACTGCAGCCACATCACCAGCACTGGCCTATCAGGCACTGAGCCACAAGTGACATCACAAACACAAACTGCAGCCATGTGACCAACACTGGCCTATCAGGCACTCAGCCACAAGTGACCTGACAACCACAAATTGCACCCACATGACCAGCACTGGCCTATCAGGCACTGAGCCACAAGTGACATCACAACCACAAACTGCACCCACATGAACAGCATTGGCCTATCAGGCACTCAGCCACAAGTGACATCACAAACACAAACTCTACCCACATCACCAGCACTGGCCTATCAGGCACTGAGCCACAAGTGACATCACAACAACAAACTCCACCCACATCACCAGCACTGGCCTATCAGGCACTGAGCCACAAGTGACATCACAATCACAAACTGCAACCACATGACAAGCACTGGCCTATCAGGCACTCAGCCACAAGTGACATCACAACCCCAAACTCTATCCACATGACCAGCACTGGCCTATCAGGCACTGATCCGCAAATGACATCACAACAACAAACTGCACCCACATCACCAGCACTGGCCTATCAGGCACTGAGCCACAAGTGACATCACAACCACAAACTGCAGCCACAGGACCAGCAATATCCTATCAGGCACTCAGCCACAAGTGACATCACAAACACAAACTGCAGCCACGTGACTAGCACTGGTCTACCAGGCACTGAGCCAGAAGAGACATCACAAGCACAAATTCCACCCACATGACCAGCACTGGCCTATCAGGCACTGAGCCACAAGTGACATCACAACCATAGACTCCACCCACATCACCAGCACTGGCCTATCAGGCACTGAGCCACAACTGACATCACAAACACAAACTGCAGCCACGTGACCAGCACTGGCCTATCAGGCACTCAGCTACAGGTGACATCACAAACACAAACTGCAGCCACATCACCAGCACTGGCCTATCAGGCACTGAGCCACAAGTGACATCACAACCACAAACTGCAGCCACAGGACCAGCAATGTCCCATCAGGCACTGAGCCGCAAGTGACATCACAACCTCAAACTGAACCCACGTGACCAGCACTGCCCTATCAGGCACTCAGCCACAAGTGACATCACAACCACAAACTGCACCCACATGACCAGCACTGGCCTATCAGGCACTGAGCCACAAGTGACATCACAAACACAAACTCCACCCACATCACCAGCACTGGCCTATCAGGCACTGATCCGCAAATGACATCACAACAGCAAACTGCAGCCACGTGACCAGCACTGGCCTATCAGGCACTGAGCCACAAGTGACATCACAACCACAAACTGCACCCACACCACCAGCACTGGCCTATCAGGCACTGAGCCACAAGTGACATCACAAAATGCAGCCATGTGACCAACACTGGCCTATCAGGCTCTGAGCCACAAGTGACCTGACAACCACAAACTGCACCCACATGACCAGCACTGGCCTATCAGGCACTGAGCCACAAGTGACATCACAACCACAAACTGCACCCACATGACCAGCACTGGCCTATCAGGCACTGAGCCACAAGTAACATCACAACCACATACTGCACCCACATGACCAGCACTGGCTTATCAGGCACTGAGCCACAAGTGACATCACAACCCCAAACTCTATCCACATGACCAGCATTGGCCTATCAGGCACTCAGCCACAAGTGACATCACAACCACAAACTGCACCCACATCACCAGCACTGGCCTATCAGGCACTGAGCCACAAGTGACATCACAAACACAAACTCCACCCACATCACCAGCACTGGCCTATCAGGCACTGAGCCACAAGTGACATCACAAACACAAACTGCAGCCACATCACCAGCACTGGCCTATCAGGCACTCAGCCACAAGTGAGATCACAAACACAAACTGCAGCCACATCACCAGCACTGGCCTATCAGGCACTGAGCCACAAGTGACATCACAAACACAAACTCCACCCACGTGACCAGCACTGGCCTATCAGGCACTGAGCCACAAGTGACATCACAAACACAAACTCCACCCACGTGACCAGCACTGGCCTATCAGGCACTGAGCCACAAGTGACATCACAAACACAAACTGCACACACAGGACCAGCACTGGCCTATCAGGCACTGAGCCACAAGTGACATCACAAACACAAACTGCAGGCACATGAAAATCACTGGTCTACCAGGCACTGAGCCACAAGTGACATCACAACCACAAACTCCACCCACATGACCAGCAGTGGCCTATCAGGCACTCAGCCACAAGCGACATCACAACCACAAAATGAACCCACGTGACCAGCACTGGCCTATCAGGCACTCAGCCACAAGTGACATCACAACCACAAACTGCACACACAGGAGCAGCACTGGCCTATCAGGCACTCAGCCACAAGTGACATCACAAATACAAACTGCAGCCACATGACCAGCACTGGCCTATCAGGCACTGAGCCACAAGTGACATCACAAACACAAACTGCAGCCATGTGACCAACACTGGCCTATCAGGCCCTGAGCCACAAGTGACATCACAACCACAAACTGCACCCACATGACCAACACTGGCCTATCAGGCACTCAGCCACAAGTGACATCACAAACACAAACTCCACCCACGTGACCAGCACTGGCCTATCAGGCACTGATCCGCAAATGACATCACAACAACAAACTCCACCCACATCACCAGCACTGGCCTATCAGGCACTGAGCCACAAGTGACATCACAACCACAAACTGCAGCCATGTGACCAACACTAGCCTATCAGGCCTTGAGCCACAAGTGACCTCACAGCCACAAAATGAACCCACATGAACAGCACTGGCCTATCAGGCACTGAGCCACAAGTGACATCACAACCACAAACTGCAGCCACAGGACCAGCAATGTCCCATCAGGCACTGAGCCGCAAGTGACCTTACAGCCACAAACTGCACCCACATCACCAGCACTGGCCTATCAGGCACTGAGCCACAAGTGACATCACAACCACAAACTGCACGCACATGAACAGCTTTGGCCTATCAGGCACTCAGCCACAAGTGACATCACAAACACAAACTGCAGACATGTGACCAGCACTGGCCTATCAGGCACTCAGCCAAAAGTGACCTCACAAACACAAACTGCAGCCACATCACCAGCACTGGCCTATCAGGCACTGAGCCACAAGTGACATCACAAACACAAACTCCACCCACATCACCAGCACTGGCCTATCAGGCACTCAGCCACAAGTGACATCACAAACACAAACTGCAGCCACGTGATTAGCACTGGTCTACCAGGCACTGAGCCAGAAGAGACATCACAAGCACAAACTCCAACCACATGACCAGCAGTGGCCTATCAGGCACTGAGCCACAAGTGACATCACAACCACAGACTCCACCCACATCGCCAGCACTGGCCTATCAGGCACTGAGCCACAAGTGACATCACAAACACAAACTGCAGCCACGTGACCAGCACTGGCCTATCAGGCACTCAGCCACAGGTGACATCACAAACACAAACTGCAGCCACATCACCAGCACTGGCCTATCACGCACTGAGCCACAAGTGACATCACAACCACAAACTCTATCCACATGACCAGGACTGGCCTATCAGGCACTCAGCCACAAGTGACATCACAAACACAAACTGCACCCACATGAACAGCACTGGCCTATCAGGCACTGAGCCACAAGTGACATCACAAACACAAACTCCACCCACATCACCAGCACTGGCCTATCAGGCACTGAGCCACAAGTGACATCATAAACACAAACTCCACCCACATCACCAGCACTGGCCTATCAGGCACTGAGCCACAAGTGAGATGATAAACACTAACTCCACCCACATCACCAGCACTGGCCTATCAGGCACTGAGCCACAAGTGACATCACAACCACAAACTGCGCACACAGGACCAGCACTGGCCTATCAGGCACTGAGCCACAAGTGACATCACAAACACAAACTCCACCCACGTGACCATCACTGGCCTATCAGGCACTGATCCGCAAATGACATCACAACAACAAACTGCACCCACGTGACCAGCACTGGCCTATCAGGCACTGAGCCACAAGTGACATCACAAACACAAACTCCACCCACGTGACCAGCACTGGCCTATCAGGCACTGATCCGCAAATGACATCACAACAACAAACTGCACCCACGTGACCAGCACTGGCTTATCAGGCACTGAGCCACAAGTGACATCACAACCACAAACTGCACCCACATCACCAGCACTGGCCTATCAGGCACTGAGCCACAAGTGACATCAAAACCACAAACTGCACACACAGGACCAGCACTGGCCTATCAGGCACTGAGCCACAAGTGACATCACAATCACAAACTGCACCCACATGAACAGCACTGGCCTATCAGGCACTGAGCCACAAGTGACATCACAAACACAAACTCCACCCACGTGACCAGCACTGGCCTATCAGGCACTGATCCGCAAATGACATCACAACAACAAACTGCACCCACGTGACCAGCACTGGCCTATCAGGCACTCAGCCAAAAGTGACATCACAAACACAAACTGCAGCCATGTGACCAACGCTGGCCTATCAGGCACTGAGCCACAAGTGACATCACAAACAAACCTGCACACACATCACCAGCACTGGCCTATCAGGCACTCAGCCACAAGTGACATCACAAACACAAACTGCAGCCACATCACCAGCACTGGCCTATCAGGCACTGAGCCACAAGTGACATCACAAACACAAACTGCAGCCATGTGACCAACACTGGCCTATCAGGCACTCAGCCACAAGTGACCTGACAACCACAAATTGCACCCACATGACCAGCACTGGCCTATCAGGCACTGAGCCACAAGTGACATCACAAACACAAACTGCACCCACATGAACAGCATTGGCCTATCAGGCACTCAGCCACAAGTGACATCACAAACACAAACTCTACCCACATCACCAGCACTGGCCTATCAGGCACTGAGCCACAAGTGACATCACAACAACAAACTCCACCCACATCACCAGCACTGGCCTATCAGGCACTGAGCCACAAGTGACATCACAATCACAAACTGCACCCACATGACCAGCACTGGCCTATCAGGCACTCAGCCACAAGTGACATCACAACCCCAAACTCTATCCACATGACCAGCACTGGCCTATCAGGCACTGATCCGCAAATGACATCACAACAACAAACTGCACCCACATCACCAGCACTGGCCTATCAGGCACTGAGCCACAAGTGACATCACAACCACAAACTGCAGCCACAGGACCAGCAATATCCTATCAGGCACTCAGCCACAAGTGACATCACAAACACAAACTGCAGCCACGTGACTAGCACTGGTCTACCAGGCACTGAGCCAGAAGAGACATCACAAGCACAAATTCCACCCACATGACCAGCACTGGCCTATCAGGCACTGAGCCACAAGTGACATCACAACCATAGACTCCACCCACATCACCAGCACTGGCCTATCAGGCACTGAGCCACAACTGACATCACAAACACAAACTGCAGCCACGTGACCAGCACTGGCCTATCAGGCACTCAGCTACAGGTGACATCACAAACACAAACTGCAGCCACATCACCAGCACTGGCCTATCAGGCACTCAGCCACAAGTGACATCACAACCACAAACTGCAGCCACAGGACCAGCAATGTCCCATCAGGCACTGAGCCGCAAGTGACATCACAACCTCAAACTGAACCCACGTGACCAGCACTGCCCTATCAGGCACTGAGCCACAAGTGACATCACAACCACAAACTGCACCCACATGACCAGCACTGGCCTATCAGGCACTGAGCCACAAGTGACATCACAAACACAAACTCCACCCACGTGACAAGCACTGGCCTATCAGGCACTGATCCGCAAATGACATCACAACAACAAACTGCACCCACGTGACCAGCACTGGCCTATCAGGCACTGAGCCACAAGTGACATCACAAACACAAACTGCAACCACATCACCAGCACTGGCCTATCAGGCACTGAGCCACAAGTGACATCACAAACACAAACTCCACCCACACGACCTTCACTGGCCTATCAGGCACTGAGCCACAAGTGACATCACAAACAAAAACTCCACCCACAGGACCAGCCCTGGCCTATCAGGCACTCAGCCACAAGTGACCTCACAATCACAAATTGGAGCCACAGGACCAGCACTGGCCTATCAGGCACTGAGCCATAAGTGACATCACAACCACAAACTGCACCCACATCACCAGCACTGGCCTATCAGGCACTCAGCCACAAGTGACCTCACAAACACAAACTCCACACACAGGAGCAGCATGGCCTCTCAGGCACTGAGCCACAAGTGACATCACAAACACAAACTCCACCCACAGGACCAGCATGGCCTATCAGGCACTCAGCCACAAGTGACATCACAAACACAAACTGCAGCCATGTGACCAACACTGGCCTATCAGGCTCTGAGCCACAAGTGACCTGACAACCACAAACTGCACCCACATGACCAGCACTGGCCTATCAGGCACTGAGCCACAAGTGACATCACAACCACAAACTGCACCCACATGACCAGCACTGGCCTATCAGGCACTGAGCCACAAGTAACATCACAACCACATACTGCACCCACATGACCAGCACTGGCTTATCAGGCACTGAGCCACAAGTGACATCACAACCCCAAACTCTATCCACATGACCAGCATTGGCCTATGAGGCACTCAGCCACAAGTGACATCACAACCACAAACTGCACCCACATCACCAGCACTGGCCTATCAGGCACTGAGCCACAAGTGACATCACAAACACAAACTCCACCCACATCACCAGCACTGGCCTATCAGGCACTGAGCCACAAGTGACATCACAAACACAAACTGCAGCCACATCACCAGCACTGGCCTATCAGGCACTCAGCCACAAGTGACATCACAAACACAAACTCCACCCACGTGACCAGCACTGGCCTATCAGGCACTGATCCGCAAATGACATCACAACAACAAACTGCACCCACGTGACCAGCACTGGCCTATCAGGCACTGAGCCACAAGTGACATCACAAACACAAACTCCACCCACGTGACCAGCACTGGCCTATCAGGCACTGAGCCACAAGTGACATCACAAACACAAACTGCACACACAGGACCAGCACTGGCCTATCAGGCACTGAGCCACAAGTGACATCACAAACACAAACTGCAGGCACATGAAAATCACTGGTCTACCAGGCACTGAGCCACAAGTGACATCACAACCACAAACTCCACCCACATGACCAGCAGTGGCCTATCAGGCACTCAGCCACAAGCGACATCACAACCACAAAATGAACCCACGTGACCAGCACTGGCCTATCAGGCACTGAGCCACAAGTGACATCACAACCACAAACTGCACCCACATGAACAGCATTGGCCTATCAGGCACTGAGCCACAAGTGACATCACAAACACAAACTGCACACACAGGAGCAGCACTGGCCTATCAGGCACTCAGCCACAAGTGACATCACAAATACAAACTGCAGCCACATGACCAGCACTGGCCTATCAGGCACTGAGCCACAAGTGACATCACAAACACAAACTGCAGCCATGTGACCAACACTGGCCTATCAGGCCCTGACCCACAAGTGACATCACAACCACAAACTGCACCCACATGACCAACACTGGCCTATCAGGCACTCAGCCACAAGTGACATCACAAACACAAACTCCACCCACGTGACCAGCACTGGCCTATCAGGCACTGATCCGCAAATGACATCACAACAACAAACTCCACCCACATCACCAGCACTGGCCTATCAGGCACTGAGCCACAAGTGACATCACAACCACAAACTGCAGCCATGTGACCAACACTAGCCTATCAGGCACTGAGCCACAAGTGACATCACAACCACAAAATGAACCCACATGAACAGCACTGGCCTATCAGGCACTGAGCCACAAGTGACATCACAACCACAAACTGCAGCCACAGGACCACCAATGTCCCATCAGGCACTGAGCCGCAAGTGACCTTACAGCCACAAACTGCACCCACATCACCAGCACTGGCCTATCAGGCACTGAGCCACAAGTGACATCACAACCACAAACTGCAGCCAGAGGACCAGCAATGTCCCATCAGGCACTGAGCCGCAAGTGACCTTACAGCCACAAACTGCACCCACATCACCAGCACTGGCCTATCAGGCACTGAGCCACAAGTGACATCACAACCACAAACTGCACGCACATGAACAGCTTTGGCCTATCAGGCACTCAGCCACAAGTGACATCACAAACACAAACTGCAGACATGTGACCAGCACTGGCCTATCAGGCACTCAGCCAAAAGTGACCTCACAAACACAAACTGCAGCCACATCACCAGCACTGGCCTATCAGGCACTGAGCCACAAGTGACATCACAAACACAAACTCCACCCACATCACCAGCACTGGCCTATCAGGCACTCAGCCACAAGTGACATCACAAACACAAACTGCAGCCACGTGATTAGCACTGGTCTACCAGGCACTGAGCCAGAAGAGACATCACAAGCACAAACTCCAACCACATGACCAGCAGTGGCCTATCAGGCACTGAGCCACAAGTGACATCACAACCACAGACTCCACCCACATCGCCAGCACTGGCCTATCAGGCACTGAGCCACAAGTGACATCACAAACACAAACTGCAGCCACGTGACCAGCACTGGCCTATCAGGCACTCAGCCACAGGTGACATCACAAACACAAACTGCAGCCACATCACCAGCACTGGCCTATCAGGCACTGAGCCACAAGTGACATCACAACCACAAACTCTATCCACATGACCAGGACTGGCCTATCAGGCACTCAGCCACAAGTGACATCACAAACACAAACTGCACCCACATGAACAGCACTGGCCTATCAGGCACTGAGCCACAAGTGACATCACAAACACAAACTCCACCCACATCACCAGCACTGGCCTATCAGGCACTGAGCCACAAGTGACATCATAAACACAAACTCCACCCACATCACCAGCACTGGCCTATCAGGCACTGAGCCACAAGTGAGATGATAAACACTAACTCCACCCACATCACCAGCACTGGCCTATCAGGCACTGAGCCACAAGTGACATCACAACCACAAACTGCGCACACAGGACCAGCACTGGCCTATCAGGCACTGAGCCACAAGTGACATCACAAACACAAACTCCACCCACGTGACCAGCACTGGCCTATCAGGCACTGATCCGCAAATGACATCACAACAACAAACTGCACCCACGTGACCAGCACTGGCCTATCAGGCACTGAGCCACAAGTGACATCACAAACACAAACTGCACCCACGTGACCAGCACTGGCCTATCAGGCACTGATCCGCAAATGACATCACAACAACAAACTGCACCCACATGACCAGCACTGGCTTATCAGGCACTGAGCCACAAGTGACATCACAACCACAAACTGCACCCACATCACCAGCACTGGCCTATCAGGCACTGAGCCACAAGTGACATCAAAACCACAAACTGCACACACAGGACCAGCACTGGCCTATCAGGCACTGAGCCACAACTGACATCACAATCACAAACTGCACCCACATGAACAGCACTGGCCTATCAGGCACTGAGCCACAAGTGACATCACAAACACAAACTCCACCCACGTGACCAGCACTGGCCTATCAGGCACTGATCCGCAAATGACATCACAACAACAAACTGCACCCACGTGACCAGCACTGGCCTATCAGGCACTCAGCCACAAGTGACATCACAAACACAAACTGCAGCCATGTGACCAACGCTGGCCTATCAGGCACTGAGCCACAAGTGACATCACAAACAAACCTGCACACACATCACCAGCACTGGCCTATCAGGCACTCAGCCACAAGTGACATCACAAACACAAACTGCAGCCACATCACCAGCACTGGCCTATCAGGCACTGAGCCACAAGTGACATCACAAACACAAACTGCAGCCATGTGACCAACACTGGCCTATCAGGCACTCAGCCACAAGTGACCTGACAACCACAAATTGCACCCACATGACCAGCACTGGCCTATCAGGCACTGAGCCACAAGTGACATCACAACCACAAACTGCACCCACATGAACAGCATTGGCCTATCAGGCACTCAGCCACAAGTGACATCACAAACACAAACTCTACCCACATCACCAGCACTGGCCTATCAGGCACTGAGCCACAAGTGACATCACAACAACAAACTCCACCCACATCACCAGCACTGGCCTATCAGGCACTGAGCCACAAGTGACATCACAATCACAAACTGCACCCACATGACCAGCACTGGCCTATCAGGCACTCAGCCACAAGTGACATCACAACCCCAAACTCTATCCACATGACCAGCACTGGCCTATCAGGCACTGATCCGCAAATGACATCACAACAACAAACTGCACCCACATCACCAGCACTGGCCTATCAGGCACTGAGCCACAAGTGACATCACAACCACAAACTGCAGCCACAGGACCAGCAATATCCTATCAGGCACTCAGCCACAAGTGACATCACAAACACAAACTGCAGCCACGTGACTAGCACTGGTCTACCAGGCACTGAGCCAGAACAGACATCACAAGCACAAATTCCACCCACATGACCAGCACTGGCCTATCAGGCACTGAGCCACAAGTGACATCACAACCATAGACTCCACCCACATCACCAGCACTGGCCTATCAGGCACTGAGCCACAACTGACATCACAAACACAAACTGCAGCCACGTGACCAGCACTGGCCTATCAGGCACTCAGCTACAGGTGACATCACAAACACAAACTGCAGCCACATCACCAGCACTGGCCTATCAGGCACTGAGCCACAAGTGACATCACAACCACAAACTGCAGCCACAGGACCAGCAATGTCCCATCAGGCACTGAGCCGCAAGTGACATCACAACCTCAAACTGAACCCACGTGACCAGCACTGCCCTATCAGGCACTGAGCCACAAGTGACATCACAACCACAAACTGCACCCACATGACCAGCACTGGCCTATCAGGCACTGAGCCACAAGTGACATCACAAACACAAACTCCACCCACGTGACAAGCACTGGCCTATCAGGCACTGATCCGCAAATGACATCACAACAACAAACTGCACCCACGTGACCAGCACTGGCCTATCAGGCACTGAGCCACAAGTGACATCACAAACACAAACTGCACCCACATCACCAGCACTGGCCTATCAGGCACTCAGCCACAAGTGACCTCACAAACACAAACTCCACACACAGGAGCAGCATGGCCTCTCAGGCACTGAGCCACAAGTGACATCACAAACACAAACTCCACCCACAGGACCAGCATGGCCTATCAGGCACTCAGCCACAAGTGACATCACAAACACAAACTGCAGCCATGTGACCAACACTGGCCTATCAGGCTCTGAGCCACAAGTGACCTGACAACCACAAACTGCACCCACATGACCAGCACTGGCCTATCAGGCACTGAGCCACAAGTGACATCACAACCACAAACTGCACCCACATGACCAGCACTGGCCTATCAGGCACTGAGCCACAAGTAACATCACAACCACATACTGCACCCACATGACCAGCACTGGCTTATCAGGCACTGAGCCACAAGTGACATCACAACCCCAAACTCTATCCACATGACCAGCATTGGCCTATCAGGCACTGAGCCACAAGTGACATCACAAACACAAACTCCACCCACATCACCAGCACTGGCCTATCAGGCACTGAGCCACAAGTGACATCACAAACACAAACTGCAGCCACATCACCAGCACTGGCCTATCAGGCACTGAGCCACAAGTGACATCACAAACACAAACTCCACCCACGTGACCAGCACTGGCCTATCAGGCACTGATCCGCAAATGACATCACAACAACAAACTGCACCCACGTGACCAGCACTGGCCTATCAGGCACTGAGCCACAAGTGACATCACAAACACAAACTCCACCCACGTGACCAGCACTGGCCTATCAGGCACTGAGCCACAAGTGACATCACAAACACAAACTGCACACACAGGACCAGCACTGGCCTATCAGGCACTGAGCCACAAGTGACATCACAAACACAAACTGCAGGCACATGAAAATCACTGGTCTACCAGGCACTGAGCCACAAGTGACATCACAACCACAAACTCCACCCACATGACCAGCAGTGGCCTATCAGGCACTCAGCCACAAGCGACATCACAACCACAAAATGAACCCACGTGACCAGCACTGGCCTATCAGGCACTGAGCCACAAGTGACATCACAACCACAAACTGCACCCACATGAACAGCATTGGCCTATCAGGCACTGAGCCACAAGTGACATCACAAACACAAACTGCACACACAGGAGCAGCACTGGCCTATCAGGCACTCAGCCACAAGTGACATCACAAATACAAACTGCACACACAGGACCAGCACTGGCCTATCAGGCACTGAGCCACAAGTGACATCACAAACACAAACTGCAGCCATGTGACCAACACTGGCCTATCAGGCCCTGAGCCACAAGTGACATCACAACCACAAACTGCACCCACATGACCAACACTGGCCTATCAGGCACTCAGCCACAAGTGACATCACAAACACAAACTCCACCCACGTGACCAGCACTGGCCTATCAGGCACTGATCCGCAAATGACATCACAACAACAAACTCCACCCACATCACCAGCACTGGCCTATCAGGCACTGAGCCACAAGTGACATCACAACCACAAACTGCAGCCATGTGACCAACACTAGCCTATCAGGCACTGAGCCACAAGTGACATCACAACCACAAAATGAACCCACATGAACAGCACTGGCCTATCAGGCACTGAGCCACAAGTGACATCACAACCACAAACTGCAGCCACAGGACCACCAATGTCCCATCAGGCACTGAGCCGCAAGTGACCTTACAGCCACAAACTGCACCCACATCACCAGCACTGGCCTATCAGGCACTCAGCCACAAGTGACATCACAACCCCAAACTCTATCCACATGACCAGCACTGGCCTATCAGGCACTGATCCGCAAATGACATCACAACAACAAACTGCACCCACATCACCAGCACTGGCCTATCAGGCACTGAGCCACAAGTGACATCACAACCACAAACTGCAGCCACAGGACCAGCAATATCCTATCAGGCACTCAGCCACAAGTGACATCACAAACACAAACTGCAGCCACGTGACTAGCACTGGTCTACCAGGCACTGAGCCAGAAGAGACATCACAAGCACAAATTCCACCCACATGACCAGCACTGGCCTATCAGGCACTGAGCCACAAGTGACATCACAACCATAGACTCCACCCACATCACCAGCACTGGCCTATCAGGCACTGAGCCACAAGTGACATCACAACCACAAACTGCAGCCACAGGACCAGCAATGTCCCATCAGGCACTGAGCCGCAAGTGACATCACAACCTCAAACTGAACCCACGTGACCAGCACTGCCCTATCAGGCACTGAGCCACAAGTGACCTGACAACCACAAACTGCACCCACATGACCAGCACTGGCCTATCAGGCACTGAGCCACAAGTGACATCACAAACACAAACTCCACCCACGTGACAAGCACTGGCCTATCAGGCACTGATCCGCAAATGACATCACAACAACAAACTGCACCCACGTGACCAGCACTGGCCTATCAGGCACTGAGCCACAAGTGACATCACAAACACAAACTGCAACCACATCACCAGCACTGGCCTATCAGGCACTGAGCCACAAGTGACATCACAAACACAAACTCCACCCACACGACCTTCACTGGCCTATCAGGCACTGAGCCACAAGTGACATCACAAACAAAAACTCCACCCACAGGACCAGCCCTGGCCTATCAGGCACTCAGCCACAAGTGACCTCACAATCACAAATTGGAGCCACAGGACCAGCACTGGCCTATCAGGCACTGAGCCATAAGTGACATCACAACCACAAACTGCACCCACATCACCAGCACTGGCCTATCAGGCACTCAGCCACAAGTGACCTCACAAACACAAACTCCACACACAGGAGCAGCATGGCCTCTCAGGCACTGAGCCACAAGTGACATCACAAACACAAACTCCACCCACAGGACCAGCATGGCCTATCAGGCACTCAGCCACAAGTGACATCACAAACACAAACTGCAGCCATGTGACCAACACTGGCCTATCAGGCTCTGAGCCACAAGTGACATCACAAACACAAACTGCACCCACATCACCAGCACTGGCCTATCAGGCACTGAGCCACAAGTGACATCACAACCACAAACTCCACCCACATGACCAGCACTGGCCTATCAGGCACTGAGCCACAAGTAACATCACAACCACATACTGCACCCACATGACCAGCACTGGCTTATCAGGCACTGAGCCACAAGTGACATCACAACCCCAAACTCTATCCACATGACCAGCATTGGCCTATGAGGCACTCAGCCACAAGTGACATCACAACCACAAACTGCACCCACATCACCAGCACTGGCCTATCAGGCACTGAGCCACAAGTGACATCACAAACACAAACTCCACCCACATCACCAGCACTGGCCTATCAGGCACTGAGCCACAAGTGACATCACAAACACAAACTGCAGCCACATCACCAGCACTGGCCTATCAGGCACTGAGCCACAAGTGACATCACAAACACAAACTCCACCCACGTGACCAGCACTGGCCTATCAGGCACTGATCCGCAAATGACATCACAACAACAAACTGCACCCACGTGACCAGCACTGGCCTATCAGGCACTGAGCCACAAGTGACATCACAAACACAAACTCCACCCACGTGACCAGCACTGGCCTATCAGGCACTGAGCCACAAGTGACATCACAAACACAAACTGCACACACAGGACCAGCACTG
This sequence comes from Apteryx mantelli, assembly GCF_036417845.1. Lineage (NCBI taxonomy): Eukaryota > Metazoa > Chordata > Aves > Apterygiformes > Apterygidae > Apteryx > Apteryx mantelli. The sequence continues at coordinate 882,678 of NC_090002.1, read as the reverse complement.
GCCTATCAGGCACTGAGCCACAAGTGACATCACAAACACAAACTGCAGGCACATGAAAATCACTGGTCTACCAGGCACTGAGCCACAAGTGACATCACAACCACAAACTCCACCCACATGACCAGCAGTGGCCTATCAGGCACTCAGCCACAAGCGACATCACAACCACAAAATGAACCCACGTGACCAGCACTGGCCTATCAGGCACTGAGCCACAAGTGACATCACAACCACAAACTGCACCCACATGAACAGCATTGGCCTATCAGGCACTGAGCCACAAGTGACATCACAAACACAAACTGCACACACAGGAGCAGCACTGGCCTATCAGGCACTCAGCCACAAGTGACATCACAAATACAAACTGCAGCCACATGACCAGCACTGGCCTATCAGGCACTGAGCCACAAGTGACATCACAAACACAAACTGCAGCCATGTGACCAACACTGGCCTATCAGGCCCTGAGCCACAAGTGACATCACAACCACAAACTGCACCCACATGACCAACACTGGCCTATCAGGCACTCAGCCACAAGTGACATCACAAACACAAACTCCACCCACGTGACCAGCACTGGCCTATCAGGCACTGATCCGCAAATGACATCACAACAACAAACTCCACCCACATCACCAGCACTGGCCTATCAGGCACTGAGCCACAAGTGACATCACAACCACAAACTGCAGCCATGTGACCAACACTAGCCTATCAGGCACTGAGCCACAAGTGACATCACAACCACAAAATGAACCCACATGAACAGCACTGGCCTATCAGGCACTGAGCCACAAGTGACATCACAACCACAAACTGCAGCCACAGGACCACCAATGTCCCATCAGGCACTGAGCCGCAAGTGACCTTACAGCCACAAACTGCACCCACATCACCAGCACTGGCCTATCAGGCACTCAGCCACAAGTGACATCACAACCCCAAACTCTATCCACATGACCAGCACTGGCCTATCAGGCACTGATCCGCAAATGACATCACAACAACAAACTGCACCCACATCACCAGCACTGGCCTATCAGGCACTGAGCCACAAGTGACATCACAACCACAAACTGCAGCCACAGGACCAGCAATATCCTATCAGGCACTCAGCCACAAGTGACATCACAAACACAAACTGCAGCCACGTGACTAGCACTGGTCTACCAGGCACTGAGCCAGAAGAGACATCACAAGCACAAATTCCACCCACATGACCAGCACTGGCCTATCAGGCACTGAGCCACAAGTGACATCACAACCATAGACTCCACCCACATCACCAGCACTGGCCTATCAGGCACTGAGCCACAAGTGACATCACAACCACAAACTGCAGCCACAGGACCAGCAATGTCCCATCAGGCACTGAGCCGCAAGTGACATCACAACCTCAAACTGAACCCACGTGACCAGCACTGCCCTATCAGGCACTGAGCCACAAGTGACATCACAACCACAAACTGCACCCACATGACCAGCACTGGCCTATCAGGCACTGAGCCACAAGTGACATCACAAACACAAACTCCACCCACATCACCAGCACTGGCCTATCAGGCACTGATCCGCAAATGACATCACAACAACAAACTGCACCCACGTGACCAGCACTGGCCTATCAGGCACTGAGCCACAAGTGACATCACAAACACAAACTGCAACCACATCACCAGCACTGGCCTATCAGGCACTGAGCCACAAGTGACATCACAAACACAAACTCCACCCACACGACCTTCACTGGCCTATCAGGCACTGAGCCACAAGTGACATCACAAACAAAAACTCCACCCACAGGACCAGCCCTGGCCTATCAGGCACTCAGCCACAAGTGACCTCACAATCACAAATTGGAGCCACAGGACCAGCACTGGCCTATCAGGCACTGAGCCATAAGTGACATCACAACCACAAACTGCACCCACATCACCAGCACTGGCCTATCAGGCACTCAGCCACAAGTGACCTCACAAACACAAACTCCACACACAGGAGCAGCATGGCCTCTCAGGCACTGAGCCACAAGTGACATCACAAACACAAACTCCACCCACAGGACCAGCATGGCCTATCAGGCACTCAGCCACAAGTGACATCACAAACACAAACTGCAGCCATGTGACCAACACTGGCCTATCAGGCTCTGAGCCACAAGTGACCTGACAACCACAAACTGCACCCACATGACCAGCACTGGCCTATCAGGCACTGAGCCACAAGTGACATCACAACCACAAACTGCACCCACATGACCAGCACTGGCCTATCAGGCACTGAGCCACAAGTAACATCACAACCACATACTGCACCCACATGACCAGCACTGGCTTATCAGGCACTGAGCCACAAGTGACATCACAACCCCAAACTCTATCCACATGACCAGCATTGGCCTATGAGGCACTCAGCCACAAGTGACATCACAACCACAAACTGCACCCACATCACCAGCACTGGCCTATCAGGCACTGAGCCACAAGTGACATCACAAACACAAACTCCACCAACATCACCAGCACTGGCCTATCAGGCACTGAGCCACAAGTGACATCACAAACACAAACTGCAGCCACATCACCAGCACTGGCCTATCAGGCACTGAGCCACAAGTGACATCACAAACACAAACTCCACCCACGTGACCAGCACTGGCCTATCAGGCACTGATCCGCAAATGACATCACAACAACAAACTGCACCCACGTGACCAGCACTGGCCTATCAGGCACTGAGCCACAAGTGACATCACAAACACAAACTCCACCCACGTGACCAGCACTGGCCTATCAGGCACTGAGCCACAAGTGACATCACAAACACAAACTGCACACACAGGACCAGCACTGGCCTATCAGGCACTGAGCCACAAGTGACATCACAAACACAAACTGCAGGCACATGAAAATCACTGGTCTACCAGGCACTGAGCCACAAGTGACATCACAACCACAAACTCCACCCACATGACCAGCAGTGGCCTATCAGGCACTCAGCCACAAGCGACATCACAACCACAAAATGAACCCACGTGACCAGCACTGGCCTATCAGGCACTGAGCCACAAGTGACATCACAACCACAAACTGCACCCACATGAACAGCATTGGCCTATCAGGCACTGAGCCACAAGTGACATCACAAACACAAACTGCACACACAGGAGCAGCACTGGCCTATCAGGCACTCAGCCACAAGTGACATCACAAATACAAACTGCAGCCACATCACCAGCACTGGCCTATCAGGCACTGAGCCACAAGTGACATCACAAACACAAACTGCAGCCATGTGACCAACACTGGCCTATCAGGCCCTGAGCCACAAGTGACATCACAACCACAAACTGCACCCACATGACCAACACTGGCCTATCAGGCACTCAGCCACAAGTGACATCACAAACACAAACTCCACCCACGTGACCAGCACTGGCCTATCAGGCACTGATCCGCAAATGACATCACAACAACAAACTCCACCCACATCACCAGCACTGGCCTATCAGGCACTGAGCCACAAGTGACATCACAACCACAAACTGCAGCCATGTGACCAACACTAGCCTATCAGGCACTGAGCCACAAGTGACATCACAACCACAAAATGAACCCACATGAACAGCACTGGCCTATCAGGCACTGAGCCACAAGTGACATCACAACCACAAACTGCAGCCACAGGACCACCAATGTCCCATCAGGCACTGAGCCGCAAGTGACCTTACAGCCACAAACTGCACCCACATCACCAGCACTGGCCTATCAGGCACTCAGCCACAAGTGACATCACAACCCCAAACTCTATCCACATGACCAGCACTGGCCTATCAGGCACTGATCCGCAAATGACATCACAACAACAAACTGCACCCACATCACCAGCACTGGCCTATCAGGCACTGAGCCACAAGTGACATCACAACCACAAACTGCAGCCACAGGACCAGCAATATCCTATCAGGCACTCAGCCACAAGTGACATCACAAACACAAACTGCAGCCACGTGACTAGCACTGGTCTACCAGGCACTGAGCCAGAAGAGACATCACAAGCACAAATTCCACCCACATGACCAGCACTGGCCTATCAGGCACTGAGCCACAAGTGACATCACAACCATAGACTCCACCCACATCACCAGCACTGGCCTATCAGGCACTGAGCCACAAGTGACATCACAACCACAAACTGCAGCCACAGGACCAGCAATGTCCCATCAGGCACTGAGCCGCAAGTGACATCACAACCTCAAACTGAACCCACGTGACCAGCACTGCCCTATCAGGCACTGAGCCACAAGTGACATCACAACCACAAACTGCACCCACATGACCAGCACTGGCCTATCAGGCACTGAGCCACAAGTGACATCACAAACACAAACTCCACCCACGTGACAAGCACTGGCCTATCAGGCACTGATCCGCAAATGACATCACAACAACAAACTGCACCCACGTGACCAGCACTGGCCTATCAGGCACTGAGCCACAAGTGACATCACAAACACAAACTGCAACCACATCACCAGCACTGGCCTATCAGGCACTGAGCCACAAGTGACATCACAAACACAAACTCCACCCACACGACCTTCACTGGCCTATCAGGCACTGAGCCACAAGTGACATCACAAACAAAAACTCCACCCACAGGACCAGCCCTGGCCTATCAGGCACTCAGCCACAAGTGACCTCACAATCACAAATTGGAGCCACAGGACCAGCACTGGCCTATCAGGCACTGAGCCATAAGTGACATCACAACCACAAACTGCACCCACATCACCAGCACTGGCCTATCAGGCACTCAGCCACAAGTGACCTCACAAACACAAACTCCACACACAGGAGCAGCATGGCCTCTCAGGCACTGAGCCACAAGTGACATCACAAACACAAACTCCACCCACAGGACCAGCATGGCCTATCAGGCACTCAGCCACAAGTGACATCACAAACACAAACTGCAGCCATGTGACCAACACTGGCCTATCAGGCTCTGAGCCACAAGTGACCTGACAACCACAAACTGCACCCACATGACCAGCACTGGCCTATCAGGCACTGAGCCACAAGTGACATCACAACCACAAACTGCACCCACATGACCAGCACTGGCCTATCAGGCACTGAGCCACAAGTGACATCACAACCACATACTGCACCCACATGACCAGCACTGGCTTATCAGGCACTGAGCCACAAGTGACATCACAACCCCAAACTCTATCCACATGACCAGCATTGGCCTATGAGGCACTCAGCCACAAGTGACATCACAACCACAAACTGCACCCACATCACCAGCACTGGCCTATCAGGCACTGAGCCACAAGTGACATCACAAACACAAACTCCACCCACATCACCAGCACTGGCCTATCAGGCACTGAGCCACAAGTGACATCACAAACACAAACTGCAGCCACATCACCAGCACTGGCCTATCAGGCACTGAGCCACAAGTGACATCACAAACACAAACTCCACCCACGTGACCAGCACTGGCCTATCAGGCACTGATCCGCAAATGACATCACAACAACAAACTGCACCCACGTGACCAGCACTGGCCTATCAGGCACTGAGCCACAAGTGACATCACAAACACAAACTCCACCCACGTGACCAGCACTGGCCTATCAGGCACTGAGCCACAAGTGACATCACAAACACAAACTGCACACACAGGACCAGCACTGGCCTATCAGGCACTGAGCCACAAGTGACATCACAAACACAAACTGCAGGCACATGAAAATCACTGGTCTACCAGGCACTGAGCCACAAGTGACATCACAACCACAAACTCCACCCACATGACCAGCAGTGGCCTATCAGGCACTCAGCCACAAGTGACATCACAAACACAAACTGCAGCCACGTGACTAGCACTGGTCTACCAGGCACTGAGCCAGAAGAGACATCACAAGCACAAATTCCACCCACATGACCAGCACTGGCCTATCAGGCACTGAGCCACAAGTGACCTCACAACCACAAACTGCTCCCACATAACCAGCACTGGCCTATCAGGCACTCAGCTACAGGTGACATCACAAACACAAACTGCAGCCACATCACCAGCACTGGCCTATCAGGCACTGAGCCACAAGTGACATCACAACCACAAACTGCAGCCACAGGACCAGCAATGTCCCATCAGGCACTGAGCCGCAAGTGACATCACAACCTCAAACTGAACCCACGTGACCAGCACTGCCCTATCAGGCACTCAGCCACAAGTGACATCACAACCACAAACTGCAGCCACAGGACCAGCACTGGCCTATCAGGCACTGAGCCACAAGTGACATCACAAACACAAACTCCACCCACATCACCAGCACTGGCCTATCAGGCACTCAGCTACAGGTGACATCACAAACACAAACTGCAGCCACATCACCAGCACTGGCCTATCAGGCACTGAGCCACAAGTGACATCACAACCACAAACTGCAGCCACAGGACCAGCAATGTCCCATCAGGCACTGAGCCGCAAGTGACATCACAACCTCAAACTGAACCCACGTGACCAGCACTGCCCTATCAGGCACTCAGCCACAAGTGACATCACAACCACAAACTGCAGCCACAGGACCAGCAATGTCCCATCAGGCACTGAGCCGCAAGTGACATCACAACCTCAAACTGAACCCACGTGACCAGCACTGCCCTATCAGGCACTCAGCCACAAGTGACATCACAACCACAAACTGCACCCACATGACCAGCACTGGCCTATCAGGCACTGAGCCACAAGTGACATCACAAACACAAACTCCACCCACGTGACCAGCACTGGCCTATCAGGCACTGATCCGCAAATGACATCACAACAACAAACTGCACCCACGTGACCAGCACTGGCCTATCAGGCACTGAGCCACAAGTGACATCACAAACACAAACTCCACCCACATCACCAGCACTGGCCTATCAGGCACTGAGCCACAAGTGACATCACAAACACAAACTGCAGCCACATCACCAGCACTGGCCTATCAGGCACTGAGCCACAAGTGACATCAAAACCACAAACTGCACACACAGGACCAGCACTGGCCTATCAGGCACTGAGCCTCAAGTGACATCACAACCACAAACTGCACCCACATGACCAGCACTGGCCTATCAGGCACTGAGCCACAAGTGACATCACAAACACAAACTCCACCCACATCACCAGCACTGGCCTATCAGGCACTGATCCGCAAATGACATCACAACAACAAACTGCACCCACGTGACCAGCACTGGCCTATCAGGCACTGAGCCATAAGTGACATCACAAACACAAACTGCACCCACATGAATCCCATGGGTGAGGGCCCTGGAAGGAAGGAGTGTTCAAGAGAGTTGGTTAATATTCAAACATCACTTCCTCCAGGCTCAAGAGCGGTGCATCCCTATGAGTAGGAAGTCAAGCAAAGGAGGTAGGAGACCTGCATGGATGAGCAAGGAGCTCCTGGCAAAACTCAACCAGAAGAAGGAAGTCTACAGAAAGTGGAAAGGGGGACAGGCCACTTGGGAGGAATATAGGAATGTTGTCAGAGTATGCAGGGATGCGACGAGGAAGGCTAAGGCCCGTTTGGAATTAAATCTGGCTAGAGATGTCAAGGACAACAAGAAGGGCTTCTTCAAATACATCAGCAGCAAGAGGAAGACTAGGGAAAATGTGGGCCCTTTGCTGAATGGGGTGGGTGCCCTGGTGACGAAGGATGCAGAGAAGGCAGAGTTACTGAATGCCTTCTTTGCTTCAGTCTTTACTGGTCAGGCCAGCCCTCAGGAGCCCCAGACCCTGGAGGCAAGAGAGAAAGTCTGGAGGAAGGAAGACTTTCCCTTGGTGGAGGAGGAGTGGGTTAGAGATCATTTAAGCAAACTTGACACCCACAAATCCATGGGCCCTGATGGGATGCACCCACGAGTGCTGAGGGAGCTGGCGGATGTTATTGCTAAGCCACTCTCCATCATCTTTGAAAGGTCATGGAGAACAGGAGAGGTGCCAGAGGACTGGAAGAAAGCCAATGTCACCCCAGTCTTCAAAAAGGGCAAGAAGGAGGACCCAGGGAACTACAGGCCAGTCAGCCTCACCTCCATCCCTGGAAAGGTGATGGAGCAGCTCATCCTGGAAGCCATCTCCACGCATGTGGAGGAAAAGAAGGTGATCAGGAGTAGTCAGCATGGCTTCACCAAGGGGAAATCATGCCTAACCAATCTGATAGCCTTCTATGATGGAATGACTGGCTGGGTAGATGAGGGGAGAGCAGTGGATGTTGTCTACCTAGACTTCAGCAAGGCTTTTGACACTGTCTCCCATAGCATCCTCATAGACAAGCTCAGGAAGTGTGGGTTAGATGAGTGGACAGTGAGGTGGATTGAGACCTGGCTGAATGGCAGAGCTCAGAGAGTTGTGATCAGTGGTACAGAGTCTAGTTGGAGGCCTGTAGCTAGCGGTGTCCCCCAGGGGTCAGTACTGGGTCCAGTCTTGTTCAACTTCTTCATCAATGACCTGGATGAAGGCACAGAGTGCACCCTCAGCAAGTTTGCTGATGATACAAAACTGGGAGGAGTGGCCGATACGCCAGAGGGCTGTGCTGCCATTCAAAGAGACTTGGACAGGCTGGAGAGGTGGGCAGAGAGGAACCTCATGAAATTCAACAAAGGGAAGTGCAGGGTCCTGCACCTGGGGAGGAATAACCCCATGCAGCAGTACAGGTTGGGGGTTGACCTGCTGGAAAGCAGCTCTGCTGAGAAGGACCTGGGAGTGCTGGTGGACACCAAGTTAAGTATGAGGCAGCAATGTGCCCTTGTGGCCAAGAAGGCCAATGGTATCCTGGGGTGCATCAGAAAGAGTGTTGCCAGCAGGTCGAGGGAGGTGATTCTCCCCCTCTACTCAGCCCTGGTGAGGCCACATCTGGAGTACTGCGTCCAGTTCTGGGCTCCCCAGTACAAGAGGGATGTGGCACTACTGGAGCAAGTCCAGCGAAGGGCCACAAAGATGATTAGGGGACTGGAGCATCTCTCTTATGAGGAAAGGCTGAGAGAGCTTGGCCTGTTTAGCTTGGAGAAGAGAAGGCTGAGAGGAGATCTTATCAATGTGTACAAGTATCTGAAGGGAGGGTGTCGAGAGGATGGGGCCAGACTCTTTTCAGTGGTGCCGAGCGACAGGACGCGAGGCAATGGGCACAAACTGAAACACAGACACTTCCATCTTAACATGAGGAAAAACTTTTTCACTGTGAGGGTGACAGAGCACTGGAACAGGTTGCCCCGAGAGGTGGTGGAGTCTCCTTCTCTGGAGATATTCAAAAGCCGCCTGGATGCAATCCTGTGCAATGTGCTCTAGGTGACCCTGGTGGAGCAGGGGGGTTGGACTAGATGATCTCCAGAGGTCCCTTCCAACCTCAGTGATTCTGTGATTCTGTGATTCTGTGAACAGCACTGGCCTATCAGGCACTGAGCCACAAGTGACATCACAAACACAAACTGCAGCCATGTGACCAACACTGGCCTATCAGGCACTGAGCCACAAGTGACCTGACAACCACAAACTGCACCCACATGACCAGCACTGGCCTATCAGGCACTGAGCCACAAGTGACATCACAACCACAAACTGCACCCACATGAACAGCATTGGCCTATCAGGCACTCAGCCACAAGTGACATCACAAACACAAACTCTACCCACATCACCAGCACTGGCCTATCAGGCACTCAGCCACAAGTGACATCACAACAACAAACTCCACCCACATCACCAGCACTGGCCTATCAGGCACTGAGCCACAAGTGACATCAAAACCACAAACTGCACACACAGGACCAGCACTGGCCTATCAGGCACTGAGCCACAAGTGACATCATAAACACAAACTCCACCCACATCACCAGCACTGGCCTATCAGGCACTGAGCCACAAGTGACATCAAAACCACAAACTGCACACACAGGACCAGCACTGGCCTATCAGGCACTGAGCCACAAGTGACATCACAACCACAAACTGCACCCACATGACCAGCACTGGCCTATCAGGCACTGAGCCACAAGTAACATCACAACCACATAATGCACCCACATGACCAGCACTGGCCTATCAGGCACTGAGCCACAAGTGACATCACAACCCCAAACTCTATCCACATGACCAGCACTGGCCTATCAGGCACTCAGCCACAAGTGACATCACAACCACAAACTGCACCCACATCACCAGCACTGGCCTATCAGGCACTGAACCACAAGTGACATCACAAACACAAACTCCACCCACATCACCAGCACTGGCCTCTCATGCACTGAGCCACAAGTGACATCACAAACACAAACTGCAGCCACATCACCAGCACTGGCCTATCAGGCACTGAGCCACAAGTGACATCAAAACCACAAACTGCACGCACAGGACCAGCACTGGCCTATCAGGCACTGAGCCTCAAGTGACATCACAACCACAAACTGCAGCCACAGGACCAGCAATATCCTATCAGGCCCTGAGCCACAAGTGACATCACAACCACAAACTGCAGCCACGTTACTAGCACTGGTCTACCAGGCCCTGAGCCACAAGTGACATCACAACCACAAACTGCACCCACATGACCAGCACTGGCCTATCAGGCACTGAGCCACAAGTGACATCACAAACACAAACTCCACCCACATCACCAGCACTGGCCTATCAGGCACTCAGCCACAAGTGACATCACAAACACAAACTGCAGCCACGTGATTAGCACTGGTCTACCAGGCACTGAGCCAGAAGAGACATCACAAGCACAAACTCCACCCACATGACCAGCAGTGGCCTATCAGGCACTGAGCCACAAGTGACATCACAACCACAGACTCCACCCACATCGCCACCACTGGCCTATCAGGCACTGAGCCACAAGTGACATCACAAACAAACCTGCACACACATCACCAGCACTGGCCTATCAGGCACTCAGCCACAAGTGACATCACAAACACAAACTGCAGCCACATCACCAGCACTGGCCTATCAGGCACTGAGCCACAAGTGACATCACAAACACAAACTGCAGCCATGTGACCAACACTGGCCTATCAGGCACTCAGCCACAAGTGACATCACAAACACAAATTGCACCCACATGACCAGCACTGGCCTATCAGGCACTGAGCCACAAGTGACATCACAAACACAAACTGCACCCACATGAACAGCATTGGCCTATCAGGCACTCAGCCACAAGTGACATCACAAACACAAACTCTACCCACATCACCAGCACTGGCCTATCAGGCACTGAGCCACAAGTGACATCACAACAACAAACTCCACCCACATCACCAGCACTGGCCTATCAGGCACTGAGCCACAAGTGACATCACAATCACAAACTGCACCCACATGACCAGCACTGGCCTATCAGGCACTGAGCCGCAAGTGACCTTACAGCCACAAACTGCACCCACATCACCAGCACTGGCCTATCAGGCACTGATCCGCAAATGACATCACAACAACAAACTGCACACACATCACCAGCACTGGCCTATCAGGCACTGAGCCACAAGTGACATCACAAACACAAACTCCACCCACGTGACCAGCACTGGCCTATCAGGCACTGATCCACAAATGACATCACAACAACAAACTGCACCCACATGACCAGCACTGGCTTATCAGGCACTGAGCCACAAGTGACATCACAACCACAAACTGCACCCACATCACCAGCACTGGCCTATCAGGCACTGAGCCACAAGTGACATCAAAACCACAAACTGCACACACAGGACCAGCACTGGCCTATCAGGCACTGAGCCACAACTGACATCACAATCACAAACTGCACCCACATGACCAGCACTGGCCTATCAGGCACTGAGCCACAAGTGACATCACAAACACAAACTCCACCCACGTGACCAGCACTGGCCTATCAGGCACTGATCCGCAAATGACATCACAACAACAAACTGCACCCACGTGACCAGCACTGGCCTATCAGGCACTCAGCCACAAGTGACATCACAAACACAAACTGCAGCCATGTGACCAACGCTGGCCTATCAGGCACTGAGCCACAAGTGACATCACAAACAAACCTGCACACACATCACCAGCACTGGCCTATCAGGCACTCAGCCACAAGTGACATCACAAACACAAACTGCAGCCACATCACCAGCACTGGCCTATCAGGCACTGAGCCACAAGTGACATCACAAACACAAACTGCAGCCATGTGACCAACACTGGCCTATCAGGCACTCAGCCACAAGTGACCTGACAACCACAAATTGCACCCACATGACCAGCACTGGCCTATCAGGCACTGAGCCACAAGTGACATCACAACCACAAACTGCACCCACATGAACAGCATTGGCCTATCAGGCACTCAGCCACAAGTGACATCACAAACACAAACTCTACCCACATCACCAGCACTGGCCTATCAGGCACTGAGCCACAAGTGACATCACAACAACAAACTCCACCCACATCACCAGCACTGGCCTATCAGGCACTGAGCCACAAGTGACATCACAATCACAAACTGCAACCACATGACAAGCACTGGCCTATCAGGCACTGAGCCACAAGTGACATCACAACCCCAAACTCTATCCACATGACCAGCACTGGCCTATCAGGCACTGATCCGCAAATGACATCACAACAACAAACTGCACCCACATCACCAGCACTGGCCTATCAGGCACTGAGCCACAAGTGACATCACAACCACAAACTGCAGCCACAGGACCAGCAATATCCTATCAGGCACTCAGCCACAAGTGACATCACAAACACAAACTGCAGCCACGTGACTAGCACTGGTCTACCAGGCACTGAGCCAGAAGAGACATCACAAGCACAAATTCCACCCACATGACCAGCACTGGCCTATCAGGCACTGAGCCACAAGTGACATCACAACCATAGACTCCACCCACATCACCAGCACTGGCCTATCAGGCACTGAGCCACAACTGACATCACAAACACAAACTGCAGCCACGTGACCAGCACTGGCCTATCAGGCACTCAGCTACAGGTGACATCACAAACACAAACTGCAGCCACATCACCAGCACTGGCCTATCAGGCACTGAGCCACAAGTGACATCACAACCACAAACTGCAGCCACAGGACCAGCAATGTCCCATCAGGCACTGAGCCGCAAGTGACATCACAACCTCAAACTGAACCCACGTGACCAGCACTGCCCTATCAGGCACTCAGCCAGAAGTGACATCACAACCACAAACTGCACCCACATGACCAGCACTGGCCTATCAGGCACTGAGCCACAAGTGACATCACAAACACAAACTCCACCCACATCACCAGCACTGGCCTATCAGGCACTGATCCGCAAATGACATCACAACAGCAAACTGCAGCCACGTGACCAGCACTGGCCTATCAGGCACTGAGCCACAAGTGACATCACAAACACAAACTGCACCCACATCACCAGCACTGGCCTATCAGGCACTGAGCCACAAGTGACATCACAACCACAAACTGCACCCACACCACCAGCACTGGCCTATCAGGCACTGAGCCACAAGTGACATCACAAAATGCAGCCATGTGACCAACACTGGCCTATCAGGCTCTGAGCCACAAGTGACCTGACAACCACAAACTGCACCCACATGACCAGCACTGGCCTATCAGGCACTGAGCCACAAGTGACATCACAACCACAAACTGCACCCACATGAACAGCATTGGCCTATCAGGCACTCAGCCACAAGTGACATCACAAACACAAACTCTACCCACATCACCAGCACTGGCCTATCAGGCACTGAGCCACAAGTGACATCACAACAACAAACTCCACCCACATCACCAGCACTGGCCTATCAGGCACTGAGCCACAAGTGACATCACAATCACAAACTGCAACCACATGACAAGCACTGGCCTATCAGGCACTGAGCCACAAGTGACATCACAACCCCAAACTCTATCCACATGACCAGCACTGGCCTATCAGGCACTGATCCGCAAATGACATCACAACCTCAAACTGCACCCACATCACCAGCACTGGCCTATCAGGCACTGAGCCACAAGTGACATCACAACCACAAACTGCAGCCACAGGACCAGCAATATCCTATCAGGCACTCAGCCACAAGTGACATCACAAACACAAACTGCAGCCACGTGACTAGCACTGGTCTACCAGGCACTGAGCCAGAAGAGACATCACAAGCACAAATTCCACCCACATGACCAGCACTGGCCTATCAGGCACTGAGCCACAAGTGACATCACAACCATAGACTCCACCCACATCACCAGCACTGGCCTATCAGGCACTGAGCCACAACTGACATCACAAACACAAACTGCAGCCACGTGACCAGCACTGGCCTATCAGGCACTCAGCTACAGGTGACATCACAAACACAAACTGCAGCCACATCACCAGCACTGGCCTATCAGGCACTGAGCCACAAGTGACATCACAACCACAAACTGCAGCCACAGGACCAGCAATGTCCCATCAGGCACTGAGCCGCAAGTGACATCACAACCTCAAACTGAACCCACGTGACCAGCACTGCCCTATCAGGCACTGAGCCACAAGTGACATCACAAACACAAACTCCACCCACATCACCAGCACTGGCCTATCAGGCACTGATCCGCAAATGACATCACAACAGCAAACTGCAGCCACGTGACCAGCACTGGCCTATCAGGCACTGAGCCACAAGTGACATCACAAACACAAACTGCACCCACATCACCAGCACTGGCCTATCAGGCACTGAGCCACAAGTGACATCACAACCACAAACTGCACCCACACCACCAGCACTGGCCTATCAGGCACTGAGCCACAAGTGACATCACAAAATGCAGCCATGTGACCAACACTGGCCTATCAGGCTCTGAGCCACAAGTGACCTGACAACCACAAACTGCACCCACATGACCAGCACTGGCCTATCAGGCACTGAGCCACAAGTGACATCACAACCACAAACTGCACCCACATGACCAGCACTGGCCTATCAGGCACTGAGCCACAAGTAACATCACAACCACATACTGCACCCACATGACCAGCACTGGCTTATCAGGCACTGAGCCACAAGTGACATCACAACCCCAAACTCTATCCACATGACCAGCATTGGCCTATCAGGCACTCAGCCACAAGTGACATCACAACCACAAACTGCACCCACATCACCAGCACTGGCCTATCAGGCACTGAGCCACAAGTGACATCACAAACACAAACTCCACCCACATCACCAGCACTGGCCTATCAGGCACTGAGCCACAAGTGACATCACAAACACAAACTGCAGCCACATCACCAGCACTGGCCTATCAGGCACTCAGCCACAAGTGACATCACAAACACAAACTGCAGCCACATCACCAGCACTGGCCTATCAGGCACTGAGCCACAAGTGACATCACAAACACAAACTCCACCCACGTGACCAGCACTGGCCTATCAGGCACTGAGCCACAAGTGACATCACAAACACAAACTCCACCCACATCACCAGCACTGGCCTATCAGGCACTGAGCCACAAGTGACATCACAAACACAAACTGCACACACAGGACCAGCACTGGCCTATCAGGCACTGAGCCACAAGTGACATCACAAACACAAACTGCAGGCACATGAAAATCACTGGTCTACCAGGCACTGAGCCACAAGTGACATCACAACCACAAACTCCACCCACATGACCAGCAGTGGCCTATCAGGCACTCAGCCACAAGCGACATCACAACCACAAAATGAACCCACGTGACCAGCACTGGCCTATCAGGCACTCAGCCACAAGTGACATCACAACCACAAACTGCACACACAGGAGCAGCACTGGCCTATCAGGCACTCAGCCACAAGTGACATCACAAATACAAACTGCAGCCACATGACCAGCACTGGCCTATCAGGCACTGAGCCACAAGTGACATCACAACCATAGACTCCACCCACATCACCAGCACTGGCCTATCAGGCACTGAGCCACAACTGACATCACAAACACAAACTGCAGCCACGTGACCAGCACTGGCCTATCAGGCACTCAGCTACAGGTGACATCACAAACACAAACTGCAGCCACATCACCAGCACTGGCCTATCAGGCACTGAGCCACAAGTGACATCACAACCACAAACTGCAGCCACAGGACCAGCAATGTCCCATCAGGCACTGAGCCGCAAGTGACATCACAACCTCAAACTGAACCCACGTGACCAGCACTGCCCTATCAGGCACTGAGCCACAAGTGACATCACAAACACAAACTCCACCCACATCACCAGCACTGGCCTATCAGGCACTGATCCGCAAATGACATCACAACAGCAAACTGCAGCCACGTGACCAGCACTGGCCTATCAGGCACTGAGCCACAAGTGACATCACAAACACAAACTGCACCCACATCACCAGCACTGGCCTATCAGGCACTGAGCCACAAGTGACATCACAACCACAAACTGCACCCACACCACCAGCACTGGCCTATCAGGCACTGAGCCACAAGTGACATCACAAAATGCAGCCATGTGACCAACACTGGCCTATCAGGCTCTGAGCCACAAGTGACCTGACAACCACAAACTGCACCCACATGACCAGCACTGGCCTATCAGGCACTGAGCCACAAGTGACATCACAACCACAAACTGCACCCACATGACCAGCACTGGCCTATCAGGCACTGAGCCACAAGTAACATCACAACCACATACTGCACCCACATGACCAGCACTGGCTTATCAGGCACTGAGCCACAAGTGACATCACAACCCCAAACTCTATCCACATGACCAGCATTGGCCTATCAGGCACTCAGCCACAAGTGACATCACAACCACAAACTGCACCCACATCACCAGCACTGGCCTATCAGGCACTGAGCCACAAGTGACATCACAAACACAAACTCCACCCACATCACCAGCACTGGCCTATCAGGCACTGAGCCACAAGTGACATCACAAACACAAACTGCAGCCACATCACCAGCACTGGCCTATCAGGCACTCAGCCACAAGTGACATCACAAACACAAACTGCAGCCACATCACCAGCACTGGCCTATCAGGCACTGAGCCACAAGTGACATCACAAACACAAACTCCACCCACGTGACCAGCACTGGCCTATCAGGCACTGAGCCACAAGTGACATCACAAACACAAACTCCACCCACATCACCAGCACTGGCCTATCAGGCACTGAGCCACAAGTGACATCACAAACACAAACTGCACACACAGGACCAGCACTGGCCTATCAGGCACTGAGCCACAAGTGACATCACAAACACAAACTGCAGGCACATGAAAATCACTGGTCTACCAGGCACTGAGCCACAAGTGACATCACAACCACAAACTCCACCCACATGACCAGCAGTGGCCTATCAGGCACTCAGCCACAAGCGACATCACAACCACAAAATGAACCCACGTGACCAGCACTGGCCTATCAGGCACTCAGCCACAAGTGACATCACAACCACAAACTGCACACACAGGAGCAGCACTGGCCTATCAGGCACTCAGCCACAAGTGACATCACAAATACAAACTGCAGCCACATGACCAGCACTGGCCTATCAGGCACTGAGCCACAAGTGACATCACAAACACAAACTGCAGCCATGTGACCAACACTGGCCTATCAGGCCCTGAGCCACAAGTGACATCACAACCACAAACTGCACCCACATGACCAACACTGGCCTATCAGGCACTCAGCCACAAGTGACATCACAAACACAAACTCCACCCACGTGACCAGCACTGGCCTATCAGGCACTGATCCGCAAATGACATCACAACAACAAACTCCACCCACATCACCAGCACTGGCCTATCAGGCACTGAGCCACAAGTGACATCACAACCACAAACTGCAGCCATGTGACCAACACTAGCCTATCAGGCCTTGAGCCACAAGTGACCTCACAGCCACAAAATGAACCCACATGAACAGCACTGGCCTATCAGGCACTGAGCCACAAGTGACATCACAACCACAAACTGCAGCCACAGGACCAGCAATGTCCCATCAGGCACTGAGCCGCAAGTGACCTTACAGCCACAAACTGCACCCACATCACCAGCACTGGCCTATCAGGCACTGAGCCACAAGTGACATCACAACCACAAACTGCACGCACATGAACAGCTTTGGCCTATCAGGCACTCAGCCACAAGTGACATCACAAACACAAACTGCAGACATGTGACCAGCACTGGCCTATCAGGCACTCAGCCAAAAGTGACCTCACAAACACAAACTGCAGCCACATCACCAGCACTGGCCTATCAGGCACTGAGCCACAAGTGACATCACAAACACAAACTCCACCCACATCACCAGCACTGGCCTATCAGGCACTCAGCCACAAGTGACATCACAAACACAAACTGCAGCCACGTGATTAGCACTGGTCTACCAGGCACTGAGCCAGAAGAGACATCACAAGCACAAACTCCAACCACATGACCAGCAGTGGCCTATCAGGCACTGAGCCACAAGTGACATCACAACCACAGACTCCACCCACATCGCCAGCACTGGCCTATCAGGCACTGAGCCACAAGTGACATCACAAACACAAACTGCAGCCACGTGACCAGCACTGGCCTATCAGGCACTCAGCCACAGGTGACATCACAAACACAAACTGCAGCCACATCACCAGCACTGGCCTATCAGGCACTGAGCCACAAGTGACATCACAACCACAAACTCTATCCACATGACCAGGACTGGCCTATCAGGCACTCAGCCACAAGTGACATCACAAACACAAACTGCACCCACATGAACAGCACTGGCCTATCAGGCACTGAGCCACAAGTGACATCACAAACACAAACTCCACCCACATCACCAGCACTGGCCTATCAGGCACTGAGCCACAAGTGACATCATAAACACAAACTCCACCCACATCACCAGCACTGGCCTATCAGGCACTGAGCCACAAGTGAGATGATAAACACTAACTCCACCCACATCACCAGCACTGGCCTATCAGGCACTGAGCCACAAGTGACATCACAAACACAAACTGCGCACACAGGACCAGCACTGGCCTATCAGGCACTGAGCCACAAGTGACATCACAAACACAAACTCCACCCACGTGACCAGCACTGGCCTATCAGGCACTGATCCGCAAATGACATCACAACAACAAACTGCACCCACGTGACCAGCACTGGCCTATCAGGCACTGAGCCACAAGTGACATCACAAACACAAACTCCACCCACGTGACCAGCACTGGCCTATCAGGCACTGATCCGCAAATGACATCACAACAACAAACTGCACCCACATGACCAGCACTGGCTTATCAGGCACTGAGCCACAAGTGACATCACAACCACAAACTGCACCCACATCACCAGCACTGGCCTATCAGGCACTGAGCCACAAGTGACATCAAAACCACAAACTGCACACACAGGACCAGCACTGGCCTATCAGGCACTGAGCCACAACTGACATCACAATCACAAACTGCACCCACATGAACAGCACTGGCCTATCAGGCACTGAGCCACAAGTGACATCACAAACACAAACTCCACCCACGTGACCAGCACTGGCCTATCAGGCACTGATCCGCAAATGACATCACAACAACAAACTGCACCCACGTGACCAGCACTGGCCTATCAGGCACTCAGCCACAAGTGACATCACAAACACAAACTGCAGCCATGTGACCAACGCTGGCCTATCAGGCACTGAGCCACAAGTGACATCACAAACAAACCTGCACACACATCACCAGCACTGGCCTATCAGGCACTCAGCCACAAGTGACATCACAAACACAAACTGCAGCCACATCACCAGCACTGGCCTATCAGGCACTGAGCCACAAGTGACATCACAAACACAAACTGCAGCCATGTGACCAACACTGGCCTATCAGGCACTCAGCCACAAGTGACCTGACAACCACAAATTGCACCCACATGACCAGCACTGGCCTATCAGGCACTGAGCCACAAGTGACATCACAACCACAAACTGCACCCACATGAACAGCATTGGCCTATCAGGCACTCAGCCACAAGTGACATCACAAACACAAACTCTACCCACATCACCAGCACTGGCCTATCAGGCACTGAGCCACAAGTGACATCACAACAACAAACTCCACCCACATCACCAGCACTGGCCTATCAGGCACTGAGCCACAAGTGACATCACAATCACAAACTGCACCCACATGACCAGCACTGGCCTATCAGGCACTCAGCCACAAGTGACATCACAACCCCAAACTCTATCCACATGACCAGCACTGGCCTATCAGGCACTGATCCGCAAATGACATCACAACAACAAACTGCACCCACATCACCAGCACTGGCCTATCAGGCACTGAGCCACAAGTGACATCACAACCACAAACTGCAGCCACAGGACCAGCAATATCCTATCAGGCACTCAGCCACAAGTGACATCACAAACACAAACTGCAGCCACGTGACTAGCACTGGTCTACCAGGCACTGAGCCAGAAGAGACATCACAAGCACAAATTCCACCCACATGACCAGCACTGGCCTATCAGGCACTGAGCCACAAGTGACATCACAACCATAGACTCCACCCACATCACCAGCACTGGCCTATCAGGCACTGAGCCACAAGTGACATCACAACCACAAACTGCAGCCACAGGACCAGCAATGTCCCATCAGGCACTGAGCCGCAAGTGACATCACAACCTCAAACTGAACCCACGTGACCAGCACTGCCCTATCAGGCACTGAGCCACAAGTGACATCACAACCACAAACTGCACCCACAGGACCAGCACTGGCCTATCAGGCACTGAGCCACAAGTGACATCACAAACACAAACTCCACCCACGTGACAAGCACTGGCCTATCAGGCACTGATCCGCAAATGACATCACAACAACAAACTGCACCCACGTGACCAGCACTGGCCTATCAGGCACTGAGCCACAAGTGACATCACAAACACAAACTGCAACCACATCACCAGCACTGGCCTATCAGGCACTGAGCCACAAGTGACATCACAAACACAAACTCCACCCACACGACCTTCACTGGCCTATCAGGCACTGAGCCACAAGTGACATCACAAACAAAAACTCCACCCACAGGACCAGCCCTGGCCTATCAGGCACTCAGCCACAAGTGACCTCACAATCACAAATTGGAGCCACAGGACCAGCACTGGCCTATCAGGCACTGAGCCATAAGTGACATCACAACCACAAACTGCACCCACATCACCAGCACTGGCCTATCAGGCACTCAGCCACAAGTGACCTCACAAACACAAACTCCACACACAGGAGCAGCATGGCCTCTCAGGCACTGAGCCACAAGTGACATCACAAACACAAACTCCACCCACAGGACCAGCATGGCCTATCAGGCACTCAGCCACAAGTGACATCACAAACACAAACTGCAGCCATGTGACCAACACTGGCCTATCAGGCTCTGAGCCACAAGTGACCTGACAACCACAAACTGCACCCACATGACCAGCACTGGCCTATCAGGCACTGAGCCACAAGTGACATCACAACCACAAACTGCACCCACATGACCAGCACTGGCCTATCAGGCACTGAGCCACAAGTAACATCACAACCACATACTGCACCCACATGACCAGCACTGGCTTATCAGGCACTGAGCCACAAGTGACATCACAACCCCAAACTCTATCCACATGACCAGCATTGGCCTATGAGGCACTCAGCCACAAGTGACATCACAACCACAAACTGCACCCACATCACCAGCACTGGCCTATCAGGCACTGAGCCACAAGTGACATCACAAACACAAACTCCACCCACATCACCAGCACTGGCCTATCAGGCACTGAGCCACAAGTGACATCACAAACACAAACTGCAGCCACATCACCAGCACTGGCCTATCAGGCACTGAGCCACAAGTGACATCACAAACACAAACTCCACCCACGTGACCAGCACTGGCCTATCAGGCACTGATCCGCAAATGACATCACAACAACAAACTGCACCCACGTGACCAGCACTGGCCTATCAGGCACTGAGCCACAAGTGACATCACAAACACAAACTGCACACACAGGACCAGCACTGGCCTATCAGGCACTGAGCCACAAGTGACATCACAAACACAAACTGCAGGCACATGAAAATCACTGGTCTACCAGGCACTGAGCCACAAGTGACATCACAACCACAAACTCCACCCACATGACCAGCAGTGGCCTATCAGGCACTCAGCCACAAGCGACATCACAACCACAAAATGAACCCACGTGACCAGCACTGGCCTATCAGGCACTGAGCCACAAGTGACATCACAACCACAAACTGCACCCACATGAACAGCATTGGCCTATCAGGCACTGAGCCACAAGTGACATCACAAACACAAACTGCACACACAGGAGCAGCACTGGCCTATCAGGCACTCAGCCACAAGTGACATCACAAATACAAACTGCAGCCACATGACCAGCACTGGCCTATCAGGCACTGAGCCACAAGTGACATCACAAACACAAACTGCAGCCATGTGACCAACACTGGCCTATCAGGCCCTGAGCCACAAGTGACATCACAACCACAAACTGCACCCACATGACCAACACTGGCCTATCAGGCACTCAGCCACAAGTGACATCACAAACACAAACTCCACCCACGTGACCAGCACTGGCCTATCAGGCACTGATCCGCAAATGACATCACAACAACAAACTCCACCCACATCACCAGCACTGGCCTATCAGGCACTGAGCCACAAGTGACATCACAACCACAAACTGCAGCCATGTGACCAACACTAGCCTATCAGGCACTGAGCCACAAGTGACATCACAACCACAAAATGAACCCACATGAACAGCACTGGCCTATCAGGCACTGAGCCACAAGTGACATCACAACCACAAACTGCAGCCACAGGACCACCAATGTCCCATCAGGCACTGAGCCGCAAGTGACCTTACAGCCACAAACTGCACCCACATCACCAGCACTGGCCTATCAGGCACTGAGCCACAAGTGACATCACAACCACAAACTGCAGCCACAGGACCAGCAATATCCTATCAGGCACTCAGCCACAAGTGACATCACAAACACAAACTGCAGCCACGTGACTAGCACTGGTCTACCAGGCACTGAGCCAGAAGAGACATCACAAGCACAAATTCCACCCACATGACCAGCACTGGCCTATCAGGCACTGAGCCACAAGTGACCTCACAACCACAAACTGCTCCCACATAACCAGCACTGGCCTATCAGGCACTCAGCTACAGGTGACATCACAAACACAAACTGCAGCCACATCACCAGCACTGGCCTATCAGGCACTGAGCCACAAGTGACATCACAACCACAAACTGCAGCCACAGGACCAGCAATGTCCCATCAGGCACTGAGCCGCAAGTGACATCACAACCTCAAACTGAACCCACGTGACCAGCACTGCCCTATCAGGCACTCAGCCACAAGTGACATCACAACCACAAACTGCAGCCACAGGACCAGCACTGGCCTATCAGGCACTGAGCCACAAGTGACATCACAAACACAAACTCCACCCACATCACCAGCACTGGCCTATCAGGCACTCAGCTACAGGTGACATCACAAACACAAACTGCAGCCACATCACCAGCACTGGCCTATCAGGCACTGAGCCACAAGTGACATCACAACCACAAACTGCGCACACAGGACCAGCAATGTCCCATCAGGCACTGAGCCGCAAGTGACATCACAACCTCAAACTGAACCCACGTGACCAGCACTGCCCTATCAGGCACTCAGCCACAAGTGACATCACAACCACAAACTGCAGCCACAGGACCAGCAATGTCCCATCAGGCACTGAGCCGCAAGTGACATCACAACCTCAAACTGAACCCACGTGACCAGCACTGCCCTATCAGGCACTCAGCCACAAGTGACATCACAACCACAAACTGCACCCACATGACCAGCACTGGCCTATCAGGCACTGAGCCACAAGTGACATCACAAACACAAACTCCACCCACGTGACCAGCACTGGCCTATCAGGCACTGATCCGCAAATGACATCACAACAACAAACTGCACCCACGTGACCAGCACTGGCCTATCAGGCACTGAGCCACAAGTGACATCACAAACACAAACTCCACCCACATCACCAGCACTGGCCTATCAGGCACTGAGCCACAAGTGACATCACAAACACAAACTGCAGCCACATCACCAGCACTGGCCTATCAGGCACTGAGCCACAAGTGACATCAAAACCACAAACTGCACACACAGGACCAGCACTGGCCTATCAGGCACTGAGCCTCAAGTGACATCACAACCACAAACTGCACCCACATGACCAGCACTGGCCTATCAGGCACTGAGCCACAAGTGACATCACAAACACAAACTCCACCCACATCACCAGCACTGGCCTATCAGGCACTGATCCGCAAATGACATCACAACAACAAACTGCACCCACGTGACCAGCACTGGCCTATCAGGCACTGAGCCATAAGTGACATCACAAACACAAACTGCACCCACATGAATCCCATGGGTGAGGGCCCTGGAAGGAAGGAGTGTTCAAGAGAGTTGGTTAATATTCAAACATCACTTCCTCCAGGCTCAAGAGCGGTGCATCCCTATGAGTAGGAAGTCAAGCAAAGGAGGTAGGAGACCTGCATGGATGAGCAAGGAGCTCCTGGCAAAACTCAACCAGAAGAAGGAAGTCTACAGAAAGTGGAAAGGGGGACAGGCCACTTGGGAGGAATATAGGAATGTTGTCAGAGTATGCAGGGATGCGACGAGGAAGGCTAAGGCCCGTTTGGAATTAAATCTGGCTAGAGATGTCAAGGACAACAAGAAGGGCTTCTTCAAATACATCAGCAGCAAGAGGAAGACTAGGGAAAATGTGGGCCCTTTGCTGAATGGGGTGGGTGCCCTGGTGACGAAGGATGCAGAGAAGGCAGAGTTACTGAATGCCTTCTTTGCTTCAGTCTTTACTGGTCAGGCCAGCCCTCAGGAGCCCCAGACCCTGGAGGCAAGAGAGAAAGTCTGGAGGAAGGAAGACTTTCCCTTGGTGGAGGAGGAGTGGGTTAGAGATCATTTAAGCAAACTTGACACCCACAAATCCATGGGCCCTGATGGGATGCACCCACGAGTGCTGAGGGAGCTGGCGGATGTTATTGCTAAGCCACTCTCCATCATCTTTGAAAGGTCATGGAGAACAGGAGAGGTGCCAGAGGACTGGAAGAAAGCCAATGTCACCCCAGTCTTCAAAAAGGGCAAGAAGGAGGACCCAGGGAACTACAGGCCAGTCAGCCTCACCTCCATCCCTGGAAAGGTGATGGAGCAGCTCATCCTGGAAGCCATCTCCACGCATGTGGAGGAAAAGAAGGTGATCAGGAGTAGTCAGCATGGCTTCACCAAGGGGAAATCATGCCTAACCAATCTGATAGCCTTCTATGATGGAATGACTGGCTGGGTAGATGAGGGGAGAGCAGTGGATGTTGTCTACCTAGACTTCAGCAAGGCTTTTGACACTGTCTCCCATAGCATCCTCATAGACAAGCTCAGGAAGTGTGGGTTAGATGAGTGGACAGTGAGGTGGATTGAGACCTGGCTGAATGGCAGAGCTCAGAGAGTTGTGATCAGTGGTACAGAGTCTAGTTGGAGGCCTGTAGCTAGCGGTGTCCCCCAGGGGTCAGTACTGGGTCCAGTCTTGTTCAACTTCTTCATCAATGACCTGGATGAAGGCACAGAGTGCACCCTCAGCAAGTTTGCTGATGATACAAAACTGGGAGGAGTGGCCGATACGCCAGAGGGCTGTGCTGCCATTCAAAGAGACTTGGACAGGCTGGAGAGGTGGGCAGAGAGGAACCTCATGAAATTCAACAAAGGGAAGTGCAGGGTCCTGCACCTGGGGAGGAATAACCCCATGCAGCAGTACAGGTTGGGGGTTGACCTGCTGGAAAGCAGCTCTGCTGAGAAGGACCTGGGAGTGCTGGTGGACACCAAGTTAAGTATGAGGCAGCAATGTGCCCTTGTGGCCAAGAAGGCCAATGGTATCCTGGGGTGCATCAGAAAGAGTGTTGCCAGCAGGTCGAGGGAGGTGATTCTCCCCCTCTACTCAGCCCTGGTGAGGCCACATCTGGAGTACTGCGTCCAGTTCTGGGCTCCCCAGTACAAGAGGGATGTGGCACTACTGGAGCAAGTCCAGCGAAGGGCCACAAAGATGATTAGGGGACTGGAGCATCTCTCTTATGAGGAAAGGCTGAGAGAGCTTGGCCTGTTTAGCTTGGAGAAGAGAAGGCTGAGAGGAGATCTTATCAATGTGTACAAGTATCTGAAGGGAGGGTGTCGAGAGGATGGGGCCAGACTCTTTTCAGTGGTGCCGAGCGACAGGACGCGAGGCAATGGGCACAAACTGAAACACAGACACTTCCATCTTAACATGAGGAAAAACTTTTTCACTGTGAGGGTGACAGAGCACTGGAACAGGTTGCCCCGAGAGGTGGTGGAGTCTCCTTCTCTGGAGATATTCAAAAGCCGCCTGGATGCAATCCTGTGCAATGTGCTCTAGGTGACCCTGGTGGAGCAGGGGGGTTGGACTAGATGATCTCCAGAGGTCCCTTCCAACCTCAGTGATTCTGTGATTCTGTGATTCTGTGAACAGCACTGGCCTATCAGGCACTGAGCCACAAGTGACATCACAAACACAAACTGCAGCCATGTGACCAACACTGGCCTATCAGGCACTGAGCCACAAGTGACCTGACAACCACAAACTGCACCCACATGACCAGCACTGGCCTATCAGGCACTGAGCCACAAGTGACATCACAACCACAAACTGCACCCACATGAACAGCATTGGCCTATCAGGCACTCAGCCACAAGTGACATCACAAACACAAACTCTACCCACATCACCAGCACTGGCCTATCAGGCACTGAGCCACAAGTGACATCACAACAACAAACTCCACCCACATCACCAGCACTGGCCTATCAGGCACTGAGCCACAAGTGACATCAAAACCACAAACTGCACACACAGGACCAGCACTGGCCTATCAGGCACTGAGCCACAAGTGACATCACAACCACAAACTGCACCCACATGACCAGCACTGGCCTATCAGGCACTGAGCCACAAGTAACATCACAACCACATAATGCACCCACATGACCAGCACTGGCCTATCAGGCACTGAGCCACAAGTGACATCACAACCCCAAACTCTATCCACATGAC
This sequence comes from Apteryx mantelli, assembly GCF_036417845.1. Lineage (NCBI taxonomy): Eukaryota > Metazoa > Chordata > Aves > Apterygiformes > Apterygidae > Apteryx > Apteryx mantelli. The sequence goes on along the minus strand of NC_090002.1, from coordinate 855,327 downwards.
CAGCACTGGCCTATCAGGCACTCAGCCACAAGTGACATCACAACCACAAACTGCACCCACATCACCAGCACTGGCCTATCAGGCACTGAACCACAAGTGACATCACAAACACAAACTCCACCCACATCACCAGCACTGGCCTCTCATGCACTGAGCCACAAGTGACATCACAAACACAAACTGCAGCCACATCACCAGCACTGGCCTATCAGGCACTGAGCCACAAGTGACATCAAAACCACAAACTGCACGCACAGGACCAGCACTGGCCTATCAGGCACTGAGCCTCAAGTGACATCACAACCACAAACTGCAGCCACAGGACCAGCAATATCCTATCAGGCACTCAGCCACAAGTGACATCACAACCACAAACTGCAGCCACGTTACTAGCACTGGTCTACCAGGCCCTGAGCCACAAGTGACATCACAACCACAAACTGCACCCACATGACCAGCACTGGCCTATCAGGCACTGAGCCACAAGTGACATCACAAACACAAACTCCACCCACATCACCAGCACTGGCCTATCAGGCACTGATCCGCAAATGACATCACAACAACAAACTGCACCCACTTGACCAGCACTGGCCTATCAGGCACTGAGCCACAAGTGACATCACAACCACAAACTCTATCCACATGACCAGCACTGGCCTATCAGGCACTGAGCCACAAGTGACATCACAACCACAAACTGCACCCACAGGACCCGCAATATCCTATCAGGCACTCAGCCACAAGTGACATCACAAACACAAAATGCAGCCACGTGATTAGCACTGGTCTACCAGGCACTGAGCCAGAAGAGACATCACAAGCACAAACTCCACCCACATGACCAGCAGTGGCCTATCAGGCACTGAGCCACAAGTGACATCACAAACACAGACTCCACCCACATCGCCAGCACTGGCCTATCAGGCACTGAGCCACAAGTGACATCACAAACACAAACTGCAGCCACGTGACCAGCACTGGCCTATCAGGCACTCAGCCACAGGTGACATCACAAACACAAACTGCAGCCACATCACCAGCACTGGCCTATCAGGCACTGAGCCACAAGTGACCTCACAACCACAAACTGCAGCCACAGGACCAGCAATGTCCCATCAGGCACTGAGCCACAAGTGACATCACAACCACAAACTCTATCCACATGACCAGCACTGGCCTATCAGGCACTCAGCCACAAGTGACATCACAAACACAAACTGCACCCACATGAACAGCACTGGCCTATCAGGCACTGAGCCACAAGTGACATCACAAACACAAACTCCACCCACATCACCAGCACTGGCCTATCAGGCACTGAGCCACAAGTGACATCATAAACACAAACTCCACCCACATCACCAGCACTGGCCTAACAGGCACTGAGCCACAAGTGAGATGATAAGCACTAACTCCACCCACATCACCAGCACTGGCCTATCAGGCACTGAGCCACAAGTGACATCACAACCACAAACTGCACACACAGGAGCAGCACTGGCCTATCAGGCACTCAGCCACAAGTGACATCACAAATATAAACTGCAGCCACATGACCAGCACTGGCCTATCAGGCACTGAGCCACAAGCGACATCACAATCACAAACTGCACCCACATGACAAGCACTGGCCTATCAGGCACTGAGCCACAAGTGACATCACAAACACAAACTGCACCCACGTGACCAGCACTGGCCTAGCAGGTACTGAGCCACAAGTGACATCACAACCACAAACTGCACCCACATCACCAGCACTGGCCTATCAGGCACTGAGCCACAAGTGACATCACAAACACAAACTGCAGCCATGTGACCAACACTGGCCTATCAGGCACTGAGCCACAAGTGACCTCACAGCCACAAAATGAACCCACATGAACAGCACTGGCCTATCAGGCACTGAGCCACAAGTGACATCACAACCACAAACTGCACCCACAGGACCACCAATGTCCCATCAGGCACTGAGCCGCAAGTGACCTTACAGCCACAAACTGCACCCACATCACCAGCACTGGCCTATCAGGCACTGAGCCACAAGTGACATCACAACCACAAACTGCAGCCACAGGACCAGCAATATCCTATCAGGCACTCAGCCACAAGTGACATCACAAACACAAACTGCAGCCACGTGACTAGCACTGGTCTACCAGGCACTGAGCCAGAAGAGACATCACAAGCACAAATTCCACCCACATGACCAGCAATGTCCCATCAGGCACTGAGCCGCAAGTGACATCACAACCTCAAACTGAACCCACGTGACCAGCACTGCCCTATCAGGCACTCAGCCACAAGTGACATCACAACCACAAACTGCACCCACGTGACCAGCACTGGCCTATCAGGCACTGAGCCACAAGTGACATCACAACCACAAACTCCACCCACATGACCAGCACTGGCCTATCAGGCACTGATCCGCAAATGACATCACAACAACAAACTGCACCCACGAGACCAGCACTGGCCTATCAGGCACTGAGCCACAAGTGACATCACAAACACAAACTCCACCCACATCACCAGCACTGGCCTATCAGGCACTCAGCCACAAGTGACATCAAAACCACAAACTGCACACACAGGACCAGCACTGGCCTATCAGGCACTGAGCCACAAGTGACATCACAAACACAAACTGCAGCCATGTGACCAACACTGGCCTATCAGGCTCTGAGCCACAAGTGACCTGACAACCACAAACTGCACCCACGTGACCAGCACTGGCCTATCAGGCACTGAGCCACAAGTGACATCACAACCACAAACTGCACCCACATCACCAGCACTGGCCTATCAGGCACTGAGCCACAAGTAACATCACAACCACATACTGCACCCACATCACCAGCACTGGCTTATCAGGCACTGAGCCACAAGTGACATCACAAACACAAACTCCACCCACATCACCAGCACTGGCCTATCAGGCACTGAGCCACAAGTGACATCACAAACACAAACTGCACCCACATCACCAGCACTGGCCTATCAGGCACTGAGCCACAAGTGACATCACAAACACAAACTGCACCCACATCACCAGCACTGGCCTATCAGGCACTGAGCCACAAGTGACATCACAAACACAAACTCCACCCACGTGACCAGCACTGGCCTATCAGGCACTGATCCGCAAATGACATCACAACAACAAACTGCACCCACGTGACCAGCACTGGCCTATCAGGCACTGAGCCACAAGTGACATCACAAACACAAACTCCACCCACATCACCAGCACTGGCCTATCAGGCACTGAGCCACAAGTGACATCACAAACACAAACTGCACACACAGGACCAGCACTGGCCTATCAGGCACTGAGCCACAAGTGACATCACAACCACAGACTCCACCCACATCGCCAGCACTGGCCTATCAGGCACTGAGCCACAAGTGACATCACAACCACAAACTCTATCCACATGACCAGGACTGGCCTATCAGGCACTCAGCCACAAGTGACATCACAAACACAAACTGCACCCACATGAACAGCACTGGCCTATCAGGCACTGAGCCACAAGTGACATCATAAACACAAACTCCACCCACATCACCAGCACTGGCCTATCAGGCACTGAGCCACAAGTGAGATGATAAACACTAACTCCACCCACATCACCAGCACTGGCCTATCAGGCACTGAGCCACAAGTGACATCAAAACCACAAACTGCACACACAGGACCAGCACTGGCCTATCAGGCACTGAGCCACAAGTGACATCACAAACACAAACTGCACCCACATCACCAGCACTGGCCTATCAGGCACTGAGCCACAAGTGACATCACAAACACAAACTCCACCCACATGACCAGCACTGGCCTATCAGGCACTGAGCCACAAGTGACATCACAACCACAAACTCTATCCACATGACCAGGACTGGCCTATCAGGCACTCAGCCACAAGTGACATCACAACACCAAACTCTATCCACGTGACCAGCACTGGCCTATCAGGCACTGATCCGCAAATGACATCACAACAACAAACTGCACCCACGTGACCAGCACTGGCCTATCAGGCACTGAGCCACAAGTGACATCACAAACACAAACTCCACCCACGTGACCAGCACTGGCCTATCAGGCACTGATCCGCAAATGACATCACAACAACAAACTCCACCCACATCACCAGCACTGGCCTATCAGGCACTGAGCCACAAGTGACATCACAAACACAAACTGCAGCCATGTGACCAACACTGGCCTATCAGGCACTGAGCCACAAGTGACCTGACAACCACAAACTGCACCCACATGACCAGCACTGGCCTATCAGGCACTGAGCCACAAGTGACATCACAAACACAAACTCCACCCACGTGACCAGCACTGGCCTATCAGGCACTGATCCGCAAATGACATCACAACAACAAACTGCACCCACGTGACCAGCACTGGCCTATCAGGCACTGAGCCACAAGTGACATCACAACCACAAACTGCAGCCACATGAACAGCATTGGCCTATCAGGCACTCAGCCACAAGTGACATCACAAACACAAACTCTACCCACATCACCAGCACTGGCCTATCAGGCACTGAGCCACAAGTGACATCACAACAACAAACTCCACCCACATCACCAGCACTGGCCTATCAGGCACTGAGCCACAAGTGACATCACAATCACAAACTGCACCCACATGACCAGCACTGGCCTATCAGGCACTGAGCCACAAGTGACATCACAACCCCAAACTCTATCCACATGACCAGCACTGGCCTATCAGGCACTGATCCGCAAATGACATCACAACAACAAACTGCACCCACGTGACCAGCACTGGCCTATCAGGCACTCAGCCACAAGTGACATCACAACCACAAACTGCAGCCATGTGACCAACACTGGCCTATCAGGCACTCAGCCACAAGTGCATCACAACAACAAACTGCACCCACGTGACCAGCACTGGCCTATCAGGCACTGAGCCACAAGTGACATCACAAACACAAACTCCACCCACATCACCAGCACTGGCCTATCAGGCACTGAGCCACAAGTGACATCACAAACACAAACTGCAGCCACAGGACCAGAAATATCCTATCAGGCACTGAGCCACAAGTGACATCACAAACACAAACTGCAGCCACGTGACCAGCACTGGCCTATCAGGCACTCAGCTACAGGTGACATCACAAACACAAACTGCAGCCACGTGACCAGCACTGCCCTATCAGGCACTCAGCCACAAGTGACATCACAACCACAAACTGCACCCACATGACCAGCACTGGCCTATCAGGCACTGAGCCACAAGTGACATCACAAACACAAACTCCACCCACGTGACCAGCACTGGCCTATCAGGCACTGATCTGCAAATGACATCACAACAACAAACTGCACCCACGTGACCAGCACTGGCCTATCAGGCACTGAGCCACAAGTGACATCACAAACACAAACTCCACCCACATCACCAGCACTGGCCTATCAGGCACTGAGCCACAAGTGACATCACAAACACAAACTCCACCCACAGGACCAGCACTGACCTATCAGGCACTGAGCCACAAGTGACATCACAAACACAAACTGCAGCCATGTGACCAACACTGGCCTATCAGGCTCTGAGCCACAAGTGACCTGACAACCACAAACTGCACCCACATGACCAGCACTGGCCTATCAGGCACTGAGCCACAAGTGACATCACAACCACAAACTCCACCCACATCACCAGCACTGGCCTATCAGGCACTGAGCCACAAGTGACATCACAAACACAAACTCCACCCACAGGACCAGCACTGACCTATCAGGCACTGAGCCACAAGTGACATCACCAACACAAACTGCAGCCACGTGACCAGCACTGGCCTATCAGGCACTCAGCTACAGGTGACATCACAAACACAAACTGCAGCCACATCACCAGCACTGGCCTATCAGGCACTGAGCCACAAGTGACATCACAACCACAAACTGCAGCCACAGGACCAGCAATGTCCCATCAGGCACTGAGCCGCAAGTGACATCACAACCTCAAACTGAACCCACGTGACCAGCACTGCCCTATCAGGCACTCAGCCACAAGTGACATCACAACCACAAACTGCACCCACATGACCAGCACTGGCCTATCAGGCACTGAGCCACAAGTGACATCACAAACACAAACTCCACCCACATCACCAGCACTGGCCTATCAGGCACTGATCCGCAAATGACATCACAACAGCAAACTGCACCCACGTGACCAGCACTGGCCTATCAGGCACTGAGCCACAAGTGACATCACAAACACAAACTGCACCCACATCACCAGCACTGGCCTATCAGGCACTGAGCCACAAGTGACATCACAACCACAAACTGCACCCACACCACCAGCACTGGCCTATCAGGCACTGAGCCACAAGTGACATCACAAACACAAACTGCAGCCATGTGACCAACACTGGCCTATCAGGCTCTGAGCCACAAGTGACCTGACAACCACAAACTGCACCCACATGACCAGCACTGGCCTATCAGGCACTGAGCCACAAGTGACATCACAACCACAAACTGCACCCACATGACCAGCACTGGCCTATCAGGCACTGAGCCACAAGTAACATCACAACCACATACTGCACCCACATGACCAGCACTGGCTTATCAGGCACTGAGCCACAAGTGACATCACAACCCCAAACTCTATCCACATGACCAGCATTGGCCTATCAGGCACTCAGCCACAAGTGACATCACAACCACAAACTGCACCCACATCACCAGCACTGGCCTATCAGGCACTGAGCCACAAGTGACATCACAAACACAAACTCCACCCACATCACCAGCACTGGCCTATCAGGCACTGAGCCACAAGTGACATCACAAACACAAACTGCAGCCACATCACCAGCACTGGCCTATCAGGCACTCAGCCACAAGTGACATCACAAACACAAACTGCAGCCACATCACCAGCACTGGCCTATCAGGCACTGAGCCACAAGTGACATCACAAACACAAACTCCACCCACGTGACCAGCACTGGCCTATCAGGCACTGAGCCACAAGTGACATCACAAACACAAACTCCACCCACGTGACCAGCACTGGCCTATCAGGCACTGAGCCACAAGTGACATCACAAACACAAACTGCACACACAGGACCAGCACTGGCCTATCAGGCACTGAGCCACAAGTGACATCACAAACACAAACTGCAGGCACATGAAAATCACTGGTCTACCAGGCACTGAGCCACAAGTGACATCACAACCACAAACTCCACCCACATGACCAGCAGTGGCCTATCAGGCACTCAGCCACAAGCGACATCACAACCACAAAATGAACCAACGTGACCAGCACTGGCCTATCAGGCACTGAGCCACAAGTGACATCACAACCACAAACTGCACACACAGGAGCAGCATGGCCTATCAGGCACTCAGCCACAAGTGACATCACAAATACAAACTGCAGCCACATGACCAGCACTGGCCTACCAGGCACTGAGCCACAAGTGACATCACAAACACAAACTGCAGCCATGTGACCAACACTGGCCTATCAGGCCCTGAGCCACAAGTGACATCACAACCACAAACTGCACCCACATGACCAACACTGGCCTATCAGGCACTCAGCCACAAGTGACATCACAAACACAAACTCCACCCACGTGACCAGCACTGGCCTATCAGGCACTGAGCCACAAGTGACATCACAACCACAAACTGCACCCACACCACCAGCACTGGCCTATCAGGCACTGAGCCACAAGTGACATCACAAACACAAACTGCAGCCATGTGACCAACACTGGCCTATCAGGCTCTGAGCCACAAGTGACCTGACAACCACAAACTGCACCCACATGACCAGCACTGGCCTATCAGGCACTGAGCCACAAGTGACATCACAACCACAAACTGCACCCACATGACCAGCACTGGCCTATCAGGCACTGAGCCACAAGTAACATCACAACCACAAACTGCACCCACATAACCAGCACTGGCTTATCAGGCACTGAGCCACAAGTGACATCACAACCCCAAACTCTATCCACATGACCAGCATTGGCCTATCAGGCACTCAGCCACAAGTGACATCACAACCACAAACTGCACCCACATCACCAGCACTGGCCTATCAGGCACTGAGCCACAAGTGACATCACAAACACAAACTCCACCCACATCACCAGCACTGGCCTATCAGGCACTGAGCCACAAGTGACATCACAACCACAAACTGCACCCACATGAACAGCATTGGCCTATCAGGCACTCAGCCACAAGTGACATCACAAACACAAACTCTACCCACATCACCAGCACTGGCCTATCAGGCACTGAGCCACAAGTGACATCACAACAACAAACTCCACCCACATCACCAGCACTGGCCTATCAGGCTCTGAGCCACAAGTGACCTGACAACCACAAACTGCACCCACATGACCAGCACTGGCCTATCAGGCACTGAGCCACAAGTGACATCACAACCACAAACTGCACCCACATGACCAGCACTGGCCTATCAGGCACTGAGCCACAAGTAACATCACAACCACATAATGCACCCACATGACCAGCACTGGCCTATCAGGCACTGAGCCACAAGTGACATCACAACCCCAAACTCTATCCACATGACCAGCACTGGCCTATCAGGCACTGAGCCACAAGTGACATCACAACCACAAACTGCACCCACATCACCAGCACTGGCCTATCAGGCACTGAACCACAAGTGACATCACAAACACAAACTCCACCCACATCACCAGCACTGGCCTCTCATGCACTGAGCCACAAGTGACATCACAAACACAAACTGCAGCCACATCACCAGCACTGGCCTATCAGGCACTGAGCCACAAGTGACATCAAAACCACAAACTGCACGCACAGGACCAGCACTGGCCTATCAGGCACTGAGCCTCAAGTGACATCACAACCACAAACTGCAGCCACAGGACCAGCAATATCCTATCAGGCACTCAGCCACAAGTGACATCACAACCACAAACTGCACCCACATGACCAGCACTGGCCTATCAGGCACTGAGCCACAAGTGACATCACAAACACAAACTCCACCCACATCACCAGCACTGGCCTATCAGGCACTGATCCGCAAATGACATCACAACAACAAACTGCACCCACAGGACCCGCAATATCCTATCAGGCACTCAGCCACAAGTGACATCACAAACACAAAATGCAGCCACGTGATTAGCACTGGTCTACCAGGCACTGAGCCAGAAGAGACATCACAAGCACAAACTCCACCCACATGACCAGCAGTGGCCTATCAGGCACTGAGCCACAAGTGACATCACAAACACAGACTCCACCCACATCGCCAGCACTGGCCTATCAGGCACTGAGCCACAAGTGACATCACAAACACAAACTGCACCCACGTGACCAGCACTGGCCTATCAGGCACTCAGCCACAGGTGACATCACAAACACAAACTGCAGCCACATCACCAGCACTGGCCTATCAGGCACTGAGCCACAAGTGACCTCACAACCACAAACTGCAGCCACAGGACCAGCAATGTCCCATCAGGCACTGAGCCACAAGTGACATCACAACCACAAACTCTATCCACATGACCAGCACTGGCCTATCAGGCACTCAGCCACAAGTGACATCACAAACACAAACTGCACCCACATGAACAGCACTGGCCTATCAGGCACTGAGCCACAAGTGACATCACAAACACAAACTCCACCCACATCACCAGCACTGGCCTATCAGGCACTGAGCCACAAGTGACATCATAAACACAAACTCCACCCACATCACCAGCACTGGCCTAACAGGCACTGAGCCACAAGTGAGATGATAAGCACTAACTCCACCCACATCACCAGCACTGGCCTATCAGGCACTGAGCCACAAGTGACATCACAACCACAAACTGCACACACAGGAGCAGCACTGGCCTATCAGGCACTCAGCCACAAGTGACATCACAAATATAAACTGCAGCCACATGACCAGCACTGGCCTATCAGGCACTGAGCCACAAGCGACATCACAATCACAAACTGCACCCACATGACAAGCACTGGCCTATCAGGCACTGAGCCACAAGTGACATCACAAACACAAACTGCACCCACGTGACCAGCACTGGCCTAGCAGGTACTGAGCCACAAGTGACATCACAACCACAAACTGCACCCACATCACCAGCACTGGCCTATCAGGCACTGAGCCACAAGTGACATCACAAACACAAACTGCAGCCATGTGACCAACACTGGCCTATCAGGCACTGAGCCACAAGTGACCTCACAGCCACAAAATGAACCCACATGAACAGCACTGGCCTATCAGGCACTGAGCCACAAGTGACATCACAACCACAAACTGCACCCACAGGACCACCAATGTCCCATCAGGCACTGAGCCGCAAGTGACCTTACAGCCACAAACTGCACCCACATCACCAGCACTGGCCTATCAGGCACTGAGCCACAAGTGACATCACAACCACAAACTGCAGCCACAGGACCAGCAATATCCTATCAGGCACTCAGCCACAAGTGACATCACAAACACAAACTGCAGCCACGTGACTAGCACTGGTCTACCAGGCACTGAGCCAGAAGAGACATCACAAGCACAAATTCCACCCACATGACCAGCAATGTCCCATCAGGCACTGAGCCGCAAGTGACATCACAACCTCAAACTGAACCCACGTGACCAGCACTGCCCTATCAGGCACTCAGCCACAAGTGACATCACAACCACAAACTGCACCCACGTGACCAGCACTGGCCTATCAGGCACTGAGCCACAAGTGACATCACAACCACAAACTCCACCCACATGACCAGCACTGGCCTATCAGGCACTGATCCGCAAATGACATCACAACAACAAACTGCACCCACGAGACCAGCACTGGCCTATCAGGCACTGAGCCACAAGTGACATCACAAACACAAACTCCACCCACATCACCAGCACTGGCCTATCAGGCACTCAGCCACAAGTGACATCAAAACCACAAACTGCACACACAGGACCAGCACTGGCCTATCAGGCACTGAGCCACAAGTGACATCACAAACACAAACTGCAGCCATGTGACCAACACTGGCCTATCAGGCTCTGAGCCACAAGTGACCTGACAACCACAAACTGCACCCACGTGACCAGCACTGGCCTATCAGGCACTGAGCCACAAGTGACATCACAAACACAAACTCCACCCACATCACCAGCACTGGCCTATCAGGCACTGATCCGCAAATGACATCACAACAACAAACTGCACCCACAGGACCCGCAATATCCTATCAGGCACTCAGCCACAAGTGACATCACAAACACAAAATGCAGCCACGTGATTAGCACTGGTCTACCAGGCACTGAGCCAGAAGAGACATCACAAGCACAAACTCCACCCACATGACCAGCAGTGGCCTATCAGGCACTGAGCCACAAGTGACATCACAAACACAGACTCCACCCACATCGCCAGCACTGGCCTATCAGGCACTGAGCCACAAGTGACATCACAAACACAAACTGCACCCACGTGACCAGCACTGGCCTATCAGGCACTCAGCCACAGGTGACATCACAAACACAAACTGCAGCCACATCACCAGCACTGGCCTATCAGGCACTGAGCCACAAGTGACCTCACAACCACAAACTGCAGCCACAGGACCAGCAATGTCCCATCAGGCACTGAGCCACAAGTGACATCACAACCACAAACTCTATCCACATGACCAGCACTGGCCTATCAGGCACTCAGCCACAAGTGACATCACAAACACAAACTGCACCCACATGAACAGCACTGGCCTATCAGGCACTGAGCCACAAGTGACATCACAAACACAAACTCCACCCACATCACCAGCACTGGCCTATCAGGCACTGAGCCACAAGTGACATCATAAACACAAACTCCACCCACATCACCAGCACTGGCCTAACAGGCACTGAGCCACAAGTGAGATGATAAGCACTAACTCCACCCACATCACCAGCACTGGCCTATCAGGCACTGAGCCACAAGTGACATCACAACCACAAACTGCACACACAGGAGCAGCACTGGCCTATCAGGCACTCAGCCACAAGTGACATCACAAATATAAACTGCAGCCACATGACCAGCACTGGCCTATCAGGCACTGAGCCACAAGCGACATCACAATCACAAACTGCACCCACATGACAAGCACTGGCCTATCAGGCACTGAGCCACAAGTGACATCACAAACACAAACTGCACCCACGTGACCAGCACTGGCCTAGCAGGTACTGAGCCACAAGTGACATCACAACCACAAACTGCACCCACATCACCAGCACTGGCCTATCAGGCACTGAGCCACAAGTGACATCACAAACACAAACTGCAGCCATGTGACCAACACTGGCCTATCAGGCACTGAGCCACAAGTGACCTCACAGCCACAAAATGAACCCACATGAACAGCACTGGCCTATCAGGCACTGAGCCACAAGTGACATCACAACCACAAACTGCACCCACAGGACCACCAATGTCCCATCAGGCACTGAGCCGCAAGTGACCTTACAGCCACAAACTGCACCCACATCACCAGCACTGGCCTATCAGGCACTGAGCCACAAGTGACATCACAACCACAAACTGCAGCCACAGGACCAGCAATATCCTATCAGGCACTCAGCCACAAGTGACATCACAAACACAAACTGCAGCCACGTGACTAGCACTGGTCTACCAGGCACTGAGCCAGAAGAGACATCACAAGCACAAATTCCACCCACATGACCAGCAATGTCCCATCAGGCACTGAGCCGCAAGTGACATCACAACCTCAAACTGAACCCACGTGACCAGCACTGCCCTATCAGGCACTCAGCCACAAGTGACATCACAACCACAAACTGCACCCACGTGACCAGCACTGGCCTATCAGGCACTGAGCCACAAGTGACATCACAACCACAAACTCCACCCACATGACCAGCACTGGCCTATCAGGCACTGATCCGCAAATGACATCACAACAACAAACTGCACCCACGAGACCAGCACTGGCCTATCAGGCACTGAGCCACAAGTGACATCACAAACACAAACTCCACCCACATCACCAGCACTGGCCTATCAGGCACTCAGCCACAAGTGACATCAAAACCACAAACTGCACACACAGGACCAGCACTGGCCTATCAGGCACTGAGCCACAAGTGACATCACAAACACAAACTGCAGCCATGTGACCAACACTGGCCTATCAGGCTCTGAGCCACAAGTGACCTGACAACCACAAACTGCACCCACGTGACCAGCACTGGCCTATCAGGCACTGAGCCACAAGTGACATCACAACCACAAACTGCACCCACATCACCAGCACTGGCCTATCAGGCACTGAGCCACAAGTAACATCACAACCACATACTGCACCCACATCACCAGCACTGGCTTATCAGGCACTGAGCCACAAGTGACATCACAAACACAAACTCCACCCACATCACCAGCACTGGCCTATCAGGCACTGAGCCACAAGTGACATCACAAACACAAACTGCACCCACATCACCAGCACTGGCCTATCAGGCACTGAGCCACAAGTGACATCACAAACACAAACTGCACCCACATCACCAGCACTGGCCTATCAGGCACTGAGCCACAAGTGACATCACAAACACAAACTCCACCCACGTGACCAGCACTGGCCTATCAGGCACTGATCCGCAAATGACATCACAACAACAAACTGCACCCACGTGACCAGCACTGGCCTATCAGGCACTGAGCCACAAGTGACATCACAAACACAAACTCCACCCACATCACCAGCACTGGCCTATCAGGCACTGAGCCACAAGTGACATCACAAACACAAACTGCACACACAGGACCAGCACTGGCCTATCAGGCACTGAGCCACAAGTGACATCACAACCACAGACTCCACCCACATCGCCAGCACTGGCCTATCAGGCACTGAGCCACAAGTGACATCACAACCACAAACTCTATCCACATGACCAGGACTGGCCTATCAGGCACTCAGCCACAAGTGACATCACAAACACAAACTGCACCCACATGAACAGCACTGGCCTATCAGGCACTGAGCCACAAGTGACATCATAAACACAAACTCCACCCACATCACCAGCACTGGCCTATCAGGCACTGAGCCACAAGTGAGATGATAAACACTAACTCCACCCACATCACCAGCACTGGCCTATCAGGCACTGAGCCACAAGTGACATCAAAACCACAAACTGCACACACAGGACCAGCACTGGCCTATCAGGCACTGAGCCACAAGTGACATCACAAACACAAACTGCACCCACATCACCAGCACTGGCCTATCAGGCACTGAGCCACAAGTGACATCACAAACACAAACTCCACCCACATGACCAGCACTGGCCTATCAGGCACTGAGCCACAAGTGACATCACAACCACAAACTCTATCCACATGACCAGGACTGGCCTATCAGGCACTCAGCCACAAGTGACATCACAACACCAAACTCTATCCACGTGACCAGCACTGGCCTATCAGGCACTGATCCGCAAATGACATCACAACAACAAACTGCACCCACGTGACCAGCACTGGCCTATCAGGCACTGAGCCACAAGTGACATCACAAACACAAACTCCACCCACGTGACCAGCACTGGCCTATCAGGCACAGATCCGTAAATGACATCACAACAACAAACTGCACCCACATGACCAGCACTGGCTTATCAGGCACTGAGCCACAAGTGACATCACAACCACAAACTGCACCCACATCACCAGCACTGGCCTATCAGGCACTGAGCCACAAGTGACAACAAAACCACAAACTGCACACACAGGACCAGCACTGGCCTATCAGGCACTGAGCCACAAGTGACATCACAACCACAAACTCTATCCACATGACCAGCACTGGCCTATCAGGCACTGAGCCACAAGTGACATCACAATCACAAACTGCACCCACATGAACAGCACTGGCCTATCAGGCACTGAGCCACAAGTGACATCACAAACACAAACTCCACCCACGTGACCAGCACTGGCCTATCAGGCACTGATCCGCAAATGACATCACAACAACAAACTGCACCCACGTGACCAGCACTGGCCTATCAGGCACTGAGCCACAAGTGACATCACAAACACAAACTGCAGCCATGTGACCAACACTGGCCTATCAGGCACTGAGCCACAAGTGACATCACAACAACAAACTGCACCCACGTGACCAGCACTGGCCTATCAGGCACTGAGCCACAAGTGACATCACAAACACAAACTCCACCCACATGACCAGCACTGGCCTATCAGGCACTGAGCCACAAGTGACATCACAACAACAAACTGCACCCACGTGACCAGCACTGGCCTATCAGGCACTGAGCCACAAGTGACATCACAAACACAAACTCCACCCACATCACCAGCACTGGCCTATCAGGCACTGAGCCACAAGTGACATCACAAACACAAACTCCACCCACGTGACCAGCACTGGCCTATCAGGCACTGATCCGCAAATGACATCACAACAACAAACTCCACCCACATCACCAGCACTGGCCTATCAGGCACTGAGCCACAAGTGACATCACAAACACAAACTGCAGCCATGTGACCAACACTGGCCTATCAGGCACTGAGCCACAAGTGACCTGACAACCACAAACTGCACCCACATGACCAGCACTGGCCTATCAGGCACTGAGCCACAAGTGACATCACAAACACAAACTCCACCCACGTGACCAGCACTGGCCTATCAGGCACTGATCCGCAAATGACATCACAACAACAAACTGCACCCACGTGACCAGCACTGGCCTATCAGGCACTGAGCCACAAGTGACATCACAACCACAAACTGCAGCCACATGAACAGCATTGGCCTATCAGGCACTCAGCCACAAGTGACATCACAAACACAAACTCTACCCACATCACCAGCACTGGCCTATCAGGCACTGAGCCACAAGTGACATCACAACAACAAACTCCACCCACATCACCAGCACTGGCCTATCAGGCACTGAGCCACAAGTGACATCACAATCACAAACTGCACCCACATGACCAGCACTGGCCTATCAGGCACTGAGCCACAAGTGACATCACAACCCCAAACTCTATCCACATGACCAGCACTGGCCTATCAGGCACTGATCCGCAAATGACATCACAACAACAAACTGCACCCACGTGACCAGCACTGGCCTATCAGGCACTCAGCCACAAGTGACATCACAACCACAAACTGCAGCCATGTGACCAACACTGGCCTATCAGGCACTCAGCCACAAGTGCATCACAACAACAAACTGCACCCACGTGACCAGCACTGGCCTATCAGGCACTGAGCCACAAGTGACATCACAAACACAAACTCCACCCACATCACCAGCACTGGCCTATCAGGCACTGAGCCACAAGTGACATCACAAACACAAACTGCAGCCACAGGACCAGAAATATCCTATCAGGCACTGAGCCACAAGTGACATCACAAACACAAACTGCAGCCACGTGACCAGCACTGGCCTATCAGGCACTCAGCTACAGGTGACATCACAAACACAAACTGCAGCCACGTGACCAGCACTGCCCTATCAGGCACTCAGCCACAAGTGACATCACAACCACAAACTGCACCCACATGACCAGCACTGGCCTATCAGGCACTGAGCCACAAGTGACATCACAAACACAAACTCCACCCACGTGACCAGCACTGGCCTATCAGGCACTGATCTGCAAATGACATCACAACAACAAACTGCACCCACGTGACCAGCACTGGCCTATCAGGCACTGAGCCACAAGTGACATCACAAACACAAACTCCACCCACATCACCAGCACTGGCCTATCAGGCACTGAGCCACAAGTGACATCACAAACACAAACTCCACCCACAGGACCAGCACTGACCTATCAGGCACTGAGCCACAAGTGACATCACAAACACAAACTGCAGCCATGTGACCAACACTGGCCTATCAGGCTCTGAGCCACAAGTGACCTGACAACCACAAACTGCACCCACATGACCAGCACTGGCCTATCAGGCACTGAGCCACAAGTGACATCACAACCACAAACTCCACCCACATCACCAGCACTGGCCTATCAGGCACTGAGCCACAAGTGACATCACAAACACAAACTCCACCCACAGGACCAGCACTGACCTATCAGGCACTGAGCCACAAGTGACATCACCAACACAAACTGCAGCCACGTGACCAGCACTGGCCTATCAGGCACTCAGCTACAGGTGACATCACAAACACAAACTGCAGCCACATCACCAGCACTGGCCTATCAGGCACTGAGCCACAAGTGACATCACAACCACAAACTGCAGCCACAGGACCAGCAATGTCCCATCAGGCACTGAGCCGCAAGTGACATCACAACCTCAAACTGAACCCACGTGACCAGCACTGCCCTATCAGGCACTCAGCCACAAGTGACATCACAACCACAAACTGCACCCACATGACCAGCACTGGCCTATCAGGCACTGAGCCACAAGTGACATCACAAACACAAACTCCACCCACATCACCAGCACTGGCCTATCAGGCACTGATCCGCAAATGACATCACAACAGCAAACTGCACCCACGTGACCAGCACTGGCCTATCAGGCACTGAGCCACAAGTGACATCACAAACACAAACTGCACCCACATCACCAGCACTGGCCTATCAGGCACTGAGCCACAAGTGACATCACAACCACAAACTGCACCCACACCACCAGCACTGGCCTATCAGGCACTGAGCCACAAGTGACATCACAAACACAAACTGCAGCCATGTGACCAACACTGGCCTATCAGGCTCTGAGCCACAAGTGACCTGACAACCACAAACTGCACCCACATGACCAGCACTGGCCTATCAGGCACTGAGCCACAAGTGACATCACAACCACAAACTGCACCCACATGACCAGCACTGGCCTATCAGGCACTGAGCCACAAGTGACATCACAAACACAAACTGCAGCCACAGGACCACCAATGTCCCATCAGGCACTGAGCCGCAAGTGACCTTACAGCCACAAACTGCACCCACATCACCAGCACTGGCCTATCAGGCACTGAGCCACAAGTGACATCACAACCACAAACTGCAGCCACAGGACCAGCAATATCCTATCAGGCACTCAGCCACAAGTGACATCACAAACACAAACTGCAGCCACGTGACTAGCACTGGTCTACCAGGCACTGAGCCAGAAGAGACATCACAAGCACAAATTCCACCCACATGACCAGCACTGGCCTATCAGGCACTGAGCCACAAGTGACCTCACAACCACAAACTGCTCCCACATAACCAGCACTGGCCTATCAGGCACTCAGCTACAGGTGACATCACAAACACAAACTGCAGCCACATCACCAGCACTGGCCTATCAGGCACTGAGCCACAAGTGACATCACAACCACAAACTGCAGCCACAGGACCAGCAATGTCCCATCAGGCACTGAGCCGCAAGTGACATCACAACCTCAAACTGAACCCACGTGACCAGCACTGCCCTATCAGGCACTCAGCCACAAGTGACATCACAACCACAAACTGCAGCCACAGGACCAGCACTGGCCTATCAGGCACTGAGCCACAAGTGACATCACAAACACAAACTCCACCCACATCACCAGCACTGGCCTATCAGGCACTCAGCTACAGGTGACATCACAAACACAAACTGCAGCCACATCACCAGCACTGGCCTATCAGGCACTGAGCCACAAGTGACATCACAACCACAAACTGCGCACACAGGACCAGCAATGTCCCATCAGGCACTGAGCCGCAAGTGACATCACAACCTCAAACTGAACCCACGTGACCAGCACTGCCCTATCAGGCACTCAGCCACAAGTGACATCACAACCACAAACTGCAGCCACAGGACCAGCAATGTCCCATCAGGCACTGAGCCGCAAGTGACATCACAACCTCAAACTGAACCCACGTGACCAGCACTGCCCTATCAGGCACTCAGCCACAAGTGACATCACAACCACAAACTGCACCCACATGACCAGCACTGGCCTATCAGGCACTGAGCCACAAGTGACATCACAAACACAAACTCCACCCACGTGACCAGCACTGGCCTATCAGGCACTGATCCGCAAATGACATCACAACAACAAACTGCACCCACGTGACCAGCACTGGCCTATCAGGCACTGAGCCACAAGTGACATCACAAACACAAACTCCACCCACATCACCAGCACTGGCCTATCAGGCACTGAGCCACAAGTGACATCACAAACACAAACTGCAGCCACATCACCAGCACTGGCCTATCAGGCACTGAGCCACAAGTGACATCAAAACCACAAACTGCACACACAGGACCAGCACTGGCCTATCAGGCACTGAGCCTCAAGTGACATCACAACCACAAACTGCACCCACATGACCAGCACTGGCCTATCAGGCACTGAGCCACAAGTGACATCACAAACACAAACTCCACCCACATCACCAGCACTGGCCTATCAGGCACTGATCCGCAAATGACATCACAACAACAAACTGCACCCACGTGACCAGCACTGGCCTATCAGGCACTGAGCCATAAGTGACATCACAAACACAAACTGCACCCACATGAATCCCATGGGTGAGGGCCCTGGAAGGAAGGAGTGTTCAAGAGAGTTGGTTAATATTCAAACATCACTTCCTCCAGGCTCAAGAGCGGTGCATCCCTATGAGTAGGAAGTCAAGCAAAGGAGGTAGGAGACCTGCATGGATGAGCAAGGAGCTCCTGGCAAAACTCAACCAGAAGAAGGAAGTCTACAGAAAGTGGAAAGGGGGACAGGCCACTTGGGAGGAATATAGGAATGTTGTCAGAGTATGCAGGGATGCGACGAGGAAGGCTAAGGCCCGTTTGGAATTAAATCTGGCTAGAGATGTCAAGGACAACAAGAAGGGCTTCTTCAAATACATCAGCAGCAAGAGGAAGACTAGGGAAAATGTGGGCCCTTTGCTGAATGGGGTGGGTGCCCTGGTGACGAAGGATGCAGAGAAGGCAGAGTTACTGAATGCCTTCTTTGCTTCAGTCTTTACTGGTCAGGCCAGCCCTCAGGAGCCCCAGACCCTGGAGGCAAGAGAGAAAGTCTGGAGGAAGGAAGACTTTCCCTTGGTGGAGGAGGAGTGGGTTAGAGATCATTTAAGCAAACTTGACACCCACAAATCCATGGGCCCTGATGGGATGCACCCACGAGTGCTGAGGGAGCTGGCGGATGTTATTGCTAAGCCACTCTCCATCATCTTTGAAAGGTCATGGAGAACAGGAGAGGTGCCAGAGGACTGGAAGAAAGCCAATGTCACCCCAGTCTTCAAAAAGGGCAAGAAGGAGGACCCAGGGAACTACAGGCCAGTCAGCCTCACCTCCATCCCTGGAAAGGTGATGGAGCAGCTCATCCTGGAAGCCATCTCCACGCATGTGGAGGAAAAGAAGGTGATCAGGAGTAGTCAGCATGGCTTCACCAAGGGGAAATCATGCCTAACCAATCTGATAGCCTTCTATGATGGAATGACTGGCTGGGTAGATGAGGGGAGAGCAGTGGATGTTGTCTACCTAGACTTCAGCAAGGCTTTTGACACTGTCTCCCATAGCATCCTCATAGACAAGCTCAGGAAGTGTGGGTTAGATGAGTGGACAGTGAGGTGGATTGAGACCTGGCTGAATGGCAGAGCTCAGAGAGTTGTGATCAGTGGTACAGAGTCTAGTTGGAGGCCTGTAGCTAGCGGTGTCCCCCAGGGGTCAGTACTGGGTCCAGTCTTGTTCAACTTCTTCATCAATGACCTGGATGAAGGCACAGAGTGCACCCTCAGCAAGTTTGCTGATGATACAAAACTGGGAGGAGTGGCCGATACGCCAGAGGGCTGTGCTGCCATTCAAAGAGACTTGGACAGGCTGGAGAGGTGGGCAGAGAGGAACCTCATGAAATTCAACAAAGGGAAGTGCAGGGTCCTGCACCTGGGGAGGAATAACCCCATGCAGCAGTACAGGTTGGGGGTTGACCTGCTGGAAAGCAGCTCTGCTGAGAAGGACCTGGGAGTGCTGGTGGACACCAAGTTAAGTATGAGGCAGCAATGTGCCCTTGTGGCCAAGAAGGCCAATGGTATCCTGGGGTGCATCAGAAAGAGTGTTGCCAGCAGGTCGAGGGAGGTGATTCTCCCCCTCTACTCAGCCCTGGTGAGGCCACATCTGGAGTACTGCGTCCAGTTCTGGGCTCCCCAGTACAAGAGGGATGTGGCACTACTGGAGCAAGTCCAGCGAAGGGCCACAAAGATGATTAGGGGACTGGAGCATCTCTCTTATGAGGAAAGGCTGAGAGAGCTTGGCCTGTTTAGCTTGGAGAAGAGAAGGCTGAGAGGAGATCTTATCAATGTGTACAAGTATCTGAAGGGAGGGTGTCGAGAGGATGGGGCCAGACTCTTTTCAGTGGTGCCGAGCGACAGGACGCGAGGCAATGGGCACAAACTGAAACACAGACACTTCCATCTTAACATGAGGAAAAACTTTTTCACTGTGAGGGTGACAGAGCACTGGAACAGGTTGCCCCGAGAGGTGGTGGAGTCTCCTTCTCTGGAGATATTCAAAAGCCGCCTGGATGCAATCCTGTGCAATGTGCTCTAGGTGACCCTGGTGGAGCAGGGGGGTTGGACTAGATGATCTCCAGAGGTCCCTTCCAACCTCAGTGATTCTGTGATTCTGTGATTCTGTGAACAGCACTGGCCTATCAGGCACTGAGCCACAAGTGACATCACAAACACAAACTGCAGCCATGTGACCAACACTGGCCTATCAGGCACTGAGCCACAAGTGACCTGACAACCACAAACTGCACCCACATGACCAGCACTGGCCTATCAGGCACTGAGCCACAAGTGACATCACAACCACAAACTGCACCCACATGAACAGCATTGGCCTATCAGGCACTCAGCCACAAGTGACATCACAAACACAAACTCTACCCACATCACCAGCACTGGCCTATCAGGCACTGAGCCACAAGTGACATCACAACAACAAACTCCACCCACATCACCAGCACTGGCCTATCAGGCACTGAGCCACAAGTGACATCAAAACCACAAACTGCACACACAGGACCAGCACTGGCCTATCAGGCACTGAGCCACAAGTGACATCACAACCACAAACTGCACCCACATGACCAGCACTGGCCTATCAGGCACTGAGCCACAAGTAACATCACAACCACATAATGCACCCACATGACCAGCACTGGCCTATCAGGCACTGAGCCACAAGTGACATCACAACCCCAAACTCTATCCACATGACCAGCACTGGCCTATCAGGCACTCAGCCACAAGTGACATCACAACCACAAACTGCACCCACATCACCAGCACTGGCCTATCAGGCACTGAACCACAAGTGACATCACAAACACAAACTCCACCCACATCACCAGCACTGGCCTCTCATGCACTGAGCCACAAGTGACATCACAAACACAAACTGCAGCCACATCACCAGCACTGGCCTATCAGGCACTGAGCCACAAGTGACATCAAAACCACAAACTGCACGCACAGGACCAGCACTGGCCTATCAGGCACTGAGCCTCAAGTGACATCACAACCACAAACTGCAGCCACAGGACCAGCAATATCCTATCAGGCACTCAGCCACAAGTGACATCACAACCACAAACTGCAGCCACGTTACTAGCACTGGTCTACCAGGCCCTGAGCCACAAGTGACATCACAACCACAAACTGCACCCACATGACCAGCACTGGCCTATCAGGCACTGAGCCACAAGTGACATCACAAACACAAACTCCACCCACATCACCAGCACTGGCCTATCAGGCACTGATCCGCAAATGACATCACAACAACAAACTGCACCCACTTGACCAGCACTGGCCTATCAGGCACTGAGCCACAAGTGACATCACAACCACAAACTCTATCCACATGACCAGCACTGGCCTATCAGGCACTGAGCCACAAGTGACATCACAACCACAAACTGCACCCACAGGACCCGCAATATCCTATCAGGCACTCAGCCACAAGTGACATCACAAACACAAAATGCAGCCACGTGATTAGCACTGGTCTACCAGGCACTGAGCCAGAAGAGACATCACAAGCACAAACTCCACCCACATGACCAGCAGTGGCCTATCAGGCACTGAGCCACAAGTGACATCACAAACACAGACTCCACCCACATCGCCAGCACTGGCCTATCAGGCACTGAGCCACAAGTGACATCACAAACACAAACTGCAGCCACGTGACCAGCACTGGCCTATCAGGCACTCAGCCACAGGTGACATCACAAACACAAACTGCAGCCACATCACCAGCACTGGCCTATCAGGCACTGAGCCACAAGTGACCTCACAACCACAAACTGCAGCCACAGGACCAGCAATGTCCCATCAGGCACTGAGCCACAAGTGACATCACAACCACAAACTCTATCCACATGACCAGCACTGGCCTATCAGGCACTCAGCCACAAGTGACATCACAAACACAAACTGCACCCACATGAACAGCACTGGCCTATCAGGCACTGAGCCACAAGTGACATCACAAACACAAACTCCACCCACATCACCAGCACTGGCCTATCAGGCACTGAGCCACAAGTGACATCATAAACACAAACTCCACCCACATCACCAGCACTGGCCTAACAGGCACTGAGCCACAAGTGAGATGATAAGCACTAACTCCACCCACATCACCAGCACTGGCCTATCAGGCACTGAGCCACAAGTGACATCACAACCACAAACTGCACACACAGGAGCAGCACTGGCCTATCAGGCACTCAGCCACAAGTGACATCACAAATATAAACTGCAGCCACATGACCAGCACTGGCCTATCAGGCACTGAGCCACAAGCGACATCACAATCACAAACTGCACCCACATGACAAGCACTGGCCTATCAGGCACTGAGCCACAAGTGACATCACAAACACAAACTGCACCCACGTGACCAGCACTGGCCTAGCAGGTACTGAGCCACAAGTGACATCACAACCACAAACTGCACCCACATCACCAGCACTGGCCTATCAGGCACTGAGCCACAAGTGACATCACAAACACAAACTGCAGCCATGTGACCAACACTGGCCTATCAGGCACTGAGCCACAAGTGACCTCACAGCCACAAAATGAACCCACATGAACAGCACTGGCCTATCAGGCACTGAGCCACAAGTGACATCACAACCACAAACTGCACCCACAGGACCACCAATGTCCCATCAGGCACTGAGCCGCAAGTGACCTTACAGCCACAAACTGCACCCACATCACCAGCACTGGCCTATCAGGCACTGAGCCACAAGTGACATCACAACCACAAACTGCAGCCACAGGACCAGCAATATCCTATCAGGCACTCAGCCACAAGTGACATCACAAACACAAACTGCAGCCACGTGACTAGCACTGGTCTACCAGGCACTGAGCCAGAAGAGACATCACAAGCACAAATTCCACCCACATGACCAGCAATGTCCCATCAGGCACTGAGCCGCAAGTGACATCACAACCTCAAACTGAACCCACGTGACCAGCACTGCCCTATCAGGCACTCAGCCACAAGTGACATCACAACCACAAACTGCACCCACGTGACCAGCACTGGCCTATCAGGCACTGAGCCACAAGTGACATCACAACCACAAACTCCACCCACATGACCAGCACTGGCCTATCAGGCACTGATCCGCAAATGACATCACAACAACAAACTGCACCCACGAGACCAGCACTGGCCTATCAGGCACTGAGCCACAAGTGACATCACAAACACAAACTCCACCCACATCACCAGCACTGGCCTATCAGGCACTCAGCCACAAGTGACATCAAAACCACAAACTGCACACACAGGACCAGCACTGGCCTATCAGGCACTGAGCCACAAGTGACATCACAAACACAAACTGCAGCCATGTGACCAACACTGGCCTATCAGGCTCTGAGCCACAAGTGACCTGACAACCACAAACTGCACCCACGTGACCAGCACTGGCCTATCAGGCACTGAGCCACAAGTGACATCACAACCACAAACTGCACCCACATCACCAGCACTGGCCTATCAGGCACTGAGCCACAAGTAACATCACAACCACATACTGCACCCACATCACCAGCACTGGCTTATCAGGCACTGAGCCACAAGTGACATCACAAACACAAACTCCACCCACATCACCAGCACTGGCCTATCAGGCACTGAGCCACAAGTGACATCACAAACACAAACTGCACCCACATCACCAGCACTGGCCTATCAGGCACTGAGCCACAAGTGACATCACAAACACAAACTGCACCCACATCACCAGCACTGGCCTATCAGGCACTGAGCCACAAGTGACATCACAAACACAAACTCCACCCACGTGACCAGCACTGGCCTATCAGGCACTGATCCGCAAATGACATCACAACAACAAACTGCACCCACGTGACCAGCACTGGCCTATCAGGCACTGAGCCACAAGTGACATCACAAACACAAACTCCACCCACATCACCAGCACTGGCCTATCAGGCACTGAGCCACAAGTGACATCACAAACACAAACTGCACACACAGGACCAGCACTGGCCTATCAGGCACTGAGCCACAAGTGACATCACAACCACAGACTCCACCCACATCGCCAGCACTGGCCTATCAGGCACTGAGCCACAAGTGACATCACAACCACAAACTCTATCCACATGACCAGGACTGGCCTATCAGGCACTCAGCCACAAGTGACATCACAAACACAAACTGCACCCACATGAACAGCACTGGCCTATCAGGCACTGAGCCACAAGTGACATCATAAACACAAACTCCACCCACATCACCAGCACTGGCCTATCAGGCACTGAGCCACAAGTGAGATGATAAACACTAACTCCACCCACATCACCAGCACTGGCCTATCAGGCACTGAGCCACAAGTGACATCAAAACCACAAACTGCACACACAGGACCAGCACTGGCCTATCAGGCACTGAGCCACAAGTGACATCACAAACACAAACTGCACCCACATCACCAGCACTGGCCTATCAGGCACTGAGCCACAAGTGACATCACAAACACAAACTCCACCCACATGACCAGCACTGGCCTATCAGGCACTGAGCCACAAGTGACATCACAACCACAAACTCTATCCACATGACCAGGACTGGCCTATCAGGCACTCAGCCACAAGTGACATCACAACACCAAACTCTATCCACGTGACCAGCACTGGCCTATCAGGCACTGATCCGCAAATGACATCACAACAACAAACTGCACCCACGTGACCAGCACTGGCCTATC
This sequence comes from Apteryx mantelli, assembly GCF_036417845.1. Lineage (NCBI taxonomy): Eukaryota > Metazoa > Chordata > Aves > Apterygiformes > Apterygidae > Apteryx > Apteryx mantelli. The sequence continues at coordinate 828,882 of NC_090002.1, read as the reverse complement.
AGGCACTGAGCCACAAGTGACATCACAAACACAAACTCCACCCACGTGACCAGCACTGGCCTATCAGGCACTGATCCGCAAATGACATCACAACAACAAACTCCACCCACATCACCAGCACTGGCCTATCAGGCACTGAGCCACAAGTGACATCACAAACACAAACTGCAGCCATGTGACCAACACTGGCCTATCAGGCACTGAGCCACAAGTGACCTGACAACCACAAACTGCACCCACATGACCAGCACTGGCCTATCAGGCACTGAGCCACAAGTGACATCACAAACACAAACTCCACCCACGTGACCAGCACTGGCCTATCAGGCACTGATCCGCAAATGACATCACAACAACAAACTGCACCCACGTGACCAGCACTGGCCTATCAGGCACTGAGCCACAAGTGACATCACAACCACAAACTGCAGCCACATGAACAGCATTGGCCTATCAGGCACTCAGCCACAAGTGACATCACAAACACAAACTCTACCCACATCACCAGCACTGGCCTATCAGGCACTGAGCCACAAGTGACATCACAACAACAAACTCCACCCACATCACCAGCACTGGCCTATCAGGCACTGAGCCACAAGTGACATCACAATCACAAACTGCACCCACATGACCAGCACTGGCCTATCAGGCACTGAGCCACAAGTGACATCACAACCCCAAACTCTATCCACATGACCAGCACTGGCCTATCAGGCACTGATCCGCAAATGACATCACAACAACAAACTGCACCCACGTGACCAGCACTGGCCTATCAGGCACTCAGCCACAAGTGACATCACAACCACAAACTGCAGCCATGTGACCAACACTGGCCTATCAGGCACTCAGCCACAAGTGCATCACAACAACAAACTGCACCCACGTGACCAGCACTGGCCTATCAGGCACTGAGCCACAAGTGACATCACAAACACAAACTCCACCCACATCACCAGCACTGGCCTATCAGGCACTGAGCCACAAGTGACATCACAAACACAAACTGCAGCCACAGGACCAGAAATATCCTATCAGGCACTGAGCCACAAGTGACATCACAAACACAAACTGCAGCCACGTGACCAGCACTGGCCTATCAGGCACTCAGCTACAGGTGACATCACAAACACAAACTGCAGCCACGTGACCAGCACTGCCCTATCAGGCACTCAGCCACAAGTGACATCACAACCACAAACTGCACCCACATGACCAGCACTGGCCTATCAGGCACTGAGCCACAAGTGACATCACAAACACAAACTCCACCCACGTGACCAGCACTGGCCTATCAGGCACTGATCTGCAAATGACATCACAACAACAAACTGCACCCACGTGACCAGCACTGGCCTATCAGGCACTGAGCCACAAGTGACATCACAAACACAAACTCCACCCACATCACCAGCACTGGCCTATCAGGCACTGAGCCACAAGTGACATCACAAACACAAACTCCACCCACAGGACCAGCACTGACCTATCAGGCACTGAGCCACAAGTGACATCACAAACACAAACTGCAGCCATGTGACCAACACTGGCCTATCAGGCTCTGAGCCACAAGTGACCTGACAACCACAAACTGCACCCACATGACCAGCACTGGCCTATCAGGCACTGAGCCACAAGTGACATCACAACCACAAACTCCACCCACATCACCAGCACTGGCCTATCAGGCACTGAGCCACAAGTGACATCACAAACACAAACTCCACCCACAGGACCAGCACTGACCTATCAGGCACTGAGCCACAAGTGACATCACCAACACAAACTGCAGCCACGTGACCAGCACTGGCCTATCAGGCACTCAGCTACAGGTGACATCACAAACACAAACTGCAGCCACATCACCAGCACTGGCCTATCAGGCACTGAGCCACAAGTGACATGACAACCACAAACTGCAGCCACAGGACCAGCAATGTCCCATCAGGCACTGAGCCGCAAGTGACATCACAACCTCAAACTGAACCCACGTGACCAGCACTGCCCTATCAGGCACTCAGCCACAAGTGACATCACAACCACAAACTGCACCCACATGACCAGCACTGGCCTATCAGGCACTGAGCCACAAGTGACATCACAAACACAAACTCCACCCACATCACCAGCACTGGCCTATCAGGCACTGATCCGCAAATGACATCACAACAGCAAACTGCACCCACGTGACCAGCACTGGCCTATCAGGCACTGAGCCACAAGTGACATCACAAACACAAACTGCACCCACATCACCAGCACTGGCCTATCAGGCACTGAGCCACAAGTGACATCACAACCACAAACTGCACCCACACCACCAGCACTGGCCTATCAGGCACTGAGCCACAAGTGACATCACAAACACAAACTGCAGCCATGTGACCAACACTGGCCTATCAGGCTCTGAGCCACAAGTGACCTGACAACCACAAACTGCACCCACATGACCAGCACTGGCCTATCAGGCACTGAGCCACAAGTGACATCACAACCACAAACTGCACCCACATGACCAGCACTGGCCTATCAGGCACTGAGCCACAAGTAACATCACAACCACATACTGCACCCACATGACCAGCACTGGCTTATCAGGCACTGAGCCACAAGTGACATCACAACCCCAAACTCTATCCACATGACCAGCATTGGCCTATCAGGCACTCAGCCACAAGTGACATCACAACCACAAACTGCACCCACATCACCAGCACTGGCCTATCAGGCACTGAGCCACAAGTGACATCACAAACACAAACTCCACCCACATCACCAGCACTGGCCTATCAGGCACTGAGCCACAAGTGACATCACAAACACAAACTGCAGCCACATCACCAGCACTGGCCTATCAGGCACTCAGCCACAAGTGACATCACAAACACAAACTGCAGCCACATCACCAGCACTGGCCTATCAGGCACTGAGCCACAAGTGACATCACAAACACAAACTCCACCCACGTGACCAGCACTGGCCTATCAGGCACTGAGCCACAAGTGACATCACAAACACAAACTCCACCCACGTGACCAGCACTGGCCTATCAGGCACTGAGCCACAAGTGACATCACAAACACAAACTGCACACACAGGACCAGCACTGGCCTATCAGGCACTGAGCCACAAGTGACATCACAAACACAAACTGCAGGCACATGAAAATCACTGGTCTACCAGGCACTGAGCCACAAGTGACATCACAACCACAAACTCCACCCACATGACCAGCAGTGGCCTATCAGGCACTCAGCCACAAGCGACATCACAACCACAAAATGAACCAACGTGACCAGCACTGGCCTATCAGGCACTGAGCCACAAGTGACATCACAACCACAAACTGCACACACAGGAGCAGCATGGCCTATCAGGCACTCAGCCACAAGTGACATCACAAATACAAACTGCAGCCACATGACCAGCACTGGCCTACCAGGCACTGAGCCACAAGTGACATCACAAACACAAACTGCAGCCATGTGACCAACACTGGCCTATCAGGCCCTGAGCCACAAGTGACATCACAACCACAAACTGCACCCACATGACCAACACTGGCCTATCAGGCACTCAGCCACAAGTGACATCACAAACACAAACTCCACCCACGTGACCAGCACTGGCCTATCAGGCACTGAGCCACAAGTGACATCACAACCACAAACTGCACCCACACCACCAGCACTGGCCTATCAGGCACTGAGCCACAAGTGACATCACAAACACAAACTGCAGCCATGTGACCAACACTGGCCTATCAGGCTCTGAGCCACAAGTGACCTGACAACCACAAACTGCACCCACATGACCAGCACTGGCCTATCAGGCACTGAGCCACAAGTGACATCACAACCACAAACTGCACCCACATGACCAGCACTGGCCTATCAGGCACTGAGCCACAAGTAACATCACAACCACAAACTGCACCCACATAACCAGCACTGGCTTATCAGGCACTGAGCCACAAGTGACATCACAACCCCAAACTCTATCCACATGACCAGCATTGGCCTATCAGGCACTCAGCCACAAGTGACATCACAACCACAAACTGCACCCACATCACCAGCACTGGCCTATCAGGCACTGAGCCACAAGTGACATCACAAACACAAACTCCACCCACATCACCAGCACTGGCCTATCAGGCACTGAGCCACAAGTGACATCACAACCACAAACTGCACCCACATGAACAGCATTGGCCTATCAGGCACTCAGCCACAAGTGACATCACAAACACAAACTCTACCCACATCACCAGCACTGGCCTATCAGGCACTGAGCCACAAGTGACATCACAACAACAAACTCCACCCACATCACCAGCACTGGCCTATCAGGCTCTGAGCCACAAGTGACCTGACAACCACAAACTGCACCCACATGACCAGCACTGGCCTATCAGGCACTGAGCCACAAGTGACATCACAACCACAAACTGCACCCACATGACCAGCACTGGCCTATCAGGCACTGAGCCACAAGTAACATCACAACCACATAATGCACCCACATGACCAGCACTGGCCTATCAGGCACTGAGCCACAAGTGACATCACAACCCCAAACTCTATCCACATGACCAGCACTGGCCTATCAGGCACTGAGCCACAAGTGACATCACAACCACAAACTGCACCCACATCACCAGCACTGGCCTATCAGGCACTGAACCACAAGTGACATCACAAACACAAACTCCACCCACATCACCAGCACTGGCCTCTCATGCACTGAGCCACAAGTGACATCACAAACACAAACTGCAGCCACATCACCAGCACTGGCCTATCAGGCACTGAGCCACAAGTGACATCAAAACCACAAACTGCACGCACAGGACCAGCACTGGCCTATCAGGCACTGAGCCTCAAGTGACATCACAACCACAAACTGCAGCCACAGGACCAGCAATATCCTATCAGGCACTCAGCCACAAGTGACATCACAACCACAAACTGCACCCACATGACCAGCACTGGCCTATCAGGCACTGAGCCACAAGTGACATCACAAACACAAACTCCACCCACATCACCAGCACTGGCCTATCAGGCACTGATCCGCAAATGACATCACAACAACAAACTGCACCCACAGGACCCGCAATATCCTATCAGGCACTCAGCCACAAGTGACATCACAAACACAAAATGCAGCCACGTGATTAGCACTGGTCTACCAGGCACTGAGCCAGAAGAGACATCACAAGCACAAACTCCACCCACATGACCAGCAGTGGCCTATCAGGCACTGAGCCACAAGTGACATCACAAACACAGACTCCACCCACATCGCCAGCACTGGCCTATCAGGCACTGAGCCACAAGTGACATCACAAACACAAACTGCACCCACGTGACCAGCACTGGCCTATCAGGCACTCAGCCACAGGTGACATCACAAACACAAACTGCAGCCACATCACCAGCACTGGCCTATCAGGCACTGAGCCACAAGTGACCTCACAACCACAAACTGCAGCCACAGGACCAGCAATGTCCCATCAGGCACTGAGCCACAAGTGACATCACAACCACAAACTCTATCCACATGACCAGCACTGGCCTATCAGGCACTCAGCCACAAGTGACATCACAAACACAAACTGCACCCACATGAACAGCACTGGCCTATCAGGCACTGAGCCACAAGTGACATCACAAACACAAACTCCACCCACATCACCAGCACTGGCCTATCAGGCACTGAGCCACAAGTGACATCATAAACACAAACTCCACCCACATCACCAGCACTGGCCTAACAGGCACTGAGCCACAAGTGAGATGATAAGCACTAACTCCACCCACATCACCAGCACTGGCCTATCAGGCACTGAGCCACAAGTGACATCACAACCACAAACTGCACACACAGGAGCAGCACTGGCCTATCAGGCACTCAGCCACAAGTGACATCACAAATATAAACTGCAGCCACATGACCAGCACTGGCCTATCAGGCACTGAGCCACAAGCGACATCACAATCACAAACTGCACCCACATGACAAGCACTGGCCTATCAGGCACTGAGCCACAAGTGACATCACAAACACAAACTGCACCCACGTGACCAGCACTGGCCTAGCAGGTACTGAGCCACAAGTGACATCACAACCACAAACTGCACCCACATCACCAGCACTGGCCTATCAGGCACTGAGCCACAAGTGACATCACAAACACAAACTGCAGCCATGTGACCAACACTGGCCTATCAGGCACTGAGCCACAAGTGACCTCACAGCCACAAAATGAACCCACATGAACAGCACTGGCCTATCAGGCACTGAGCCACAAGTGACATCACAACCACAAACTGCACCCACAGGACCACCAATGTCCCATCAGGCACTGAGCCGCAAGTGACCTTACAGCCACAAACTGCACCCACATCACCAGCACTGGCCTATCAGGCACTGAGCCACAAGTGACATCACAACCACAAACTGCAGCCACAGGACCAGCAATATCCTATCAGGCACTCAGCCACAAGTGACATCACAAACACAAACTGCAGCCACGTGACTAGCACTGGTCTACCAGGCACTGAGCCAGAAGAGACATCACAAGCACAAATTCCACCCACATGACCAGCAATGTCCCATCAGGCACTGAGCCGCAAGTGACATCACAACCTCAAACTGAACCCACGTGACCAGCACTGCCCTATCAGGCACTCAGCCACAAGTGACATCACAACCACAAACTGCACCCACGTGACCAGCACTGGCCTATCAGGCACTGAGCCACAAGTGACATCACAACCACAAACTCCACCCACATGACCAGCACTGGCCTATCAGGCACTGATCCGCAAATGACATCACAACAACAAACTGCACCCACGAGACCAGCACTGGCCTATCAGGCACTGAGCCACAAGTGACATCACAAACACAAACTCCACCCACATCACCAGCACTGGCCTATCAGGCACTCAGCCACAAGTGACATCAAAACCACAAACTGCACACACAGGACCAGCACTGGCCTATCAGGCACTGAGCCACAAGTGACATCACAAACACAAACTGCAGCCATGTGACCAACACTGGCCTATCAGGCTCTGAGCCACAAGTGACCTGACAACCACAAACTGCACCCACGTGACCAGCACTGGCCTATCAGGCACTGAGCCACAAGTGACATCACAAACACAAACTCCACCCACATCACCAGCACTGGCCTATCAGGCACTGATCCGCAAATGACATCACAACAACAAACTGCACCCACAGGACCCGCAATATCCTATCAGGCACTCAGCCACAAGTGACATCACAAACACAAAATGCAGCCACGTGATTAGCACTGGTCTACCAGGCACTGAGCCAGAAGAGACATCACAAGCACAAACTCCACCCACATGACCAGCAGTGGCCTATCAGGCACTGAGCCACAAGTGACATCACAAACACAGACTCCACCCACATCGCCAGCACTGGCCTATCAGGCACTGAGCCACAAGTGACATCACAAACACAAACTGCACCCACGTGACCAGCACTGGCCTATCAGGCACTCAGCCACAGGTGACATCACAAACACAAACTGCAGCCACATCACCAGCACTGGCCTATCAGGCACTGAGCCACAAGTGACCTCACAACCACAAACTGCAGCCACAGGACCAGCAATGTCCCATCAGGCACTGAGCCACAAGTGACATCACAACCACAAACTCTATCCACATGACCAGCACTGGCCTATCAGGCACTCAGCCACAAGTGACATCACAAACACAAACTGCACCCACATGAACAGCACTGGCCTATCAGGCACTGAGCCACAAGTGACATCACAAACACAAACTCCACCCACATCACCAGCACTGGCCTATCAGGCACTGAGCCACAAGTGACATCATAAACACAAACTCCACCCACATCACCAGCACTGGCCTAACAGGCACTGAGCCACAAGTGAGATGATAAGCACTAACTCCACCCACATCACCAGCACTGGCCTATCAGGCACTGAGCCACAAGTGACATCACAACCACAAACTGCACACACAGGAGCAGCACTGGCCTATCAGGCACTCAGCCACAAGTGACATCACAAATATAAACTGCAGCCACATGACCAGCACTGGCCTATCAGGCACTGAGCCACAAGCGACATCACAATCACAAACTGCACCCACATGACAAGCACTGGCCTATCAGGCACTGAGCCACAAGTGACATCACAAACACAAACTGCACCCACGTGACCAGCACTGGCCTAGCAGGTACTGAGCCACAAGTGACATCACAACCACAAACTGCACCCACATCACCAGCACTGGCCTATCAGGCACTGAGCCACAAGTGACATCACAAACACAAACTGCAGCCATGTGACCAACACTGGCCTATCAGGCACTGAGCCACAAGTGACCTCACAGCCACAAAATGAACCCACATGAACAGCACTGGCCTATCAGGCACTGAGCCACAAGTGACATCACAACCACAAACTGCACCCACAGGACCACCAATGTCCCATCAGGCACTGAGCCGCAAGTGACCTTACAGCCACAAACTGCACCCACATCACCAGCACTGGCCTATCAGGCACTGAGCCACAAGTGACATCACAACCACAAACTGCAGCCACAGGACCAGCAATATCCTATCAGGCACTCAGCCACAAGTGACATCACAAACACAAACTGCAGCCACGTGACTAGCACTGGTCTACCAGGCACTGAGCCAGAAGAGACATCACAAGCACAAATTCCACCCACATGACCAGCAATGTCCCATCAGGCACTGAGCCGCAAGTGACATCACAACCTCAAACTGAACCCACGTGACCAGCACTGCCCTATCAGGCACTCAGCCACAAGTGACATCACAACCACAAACTGCACCCACGTGACCAGCACTGGCCTATCAGGCACTGAGCCACAAGTGACATCACAACCACAAACTCCACCCACATGACCAGCACTGGCCTATCAGGCACTGATCCGCAAATGACATCACAACAACAAACTGCACCCACGAGACCAGCACTGGCCTATCAGGCACTGAGCCACAAGTGACATCACAAACACAAACTCCACCCACATCACCAGCACTGGCCTATCAGGCACTCAGCCACAAGTGACATCAAAACCACAAACTGCACACACAGGACCAGCACTGGCCTATCAGGCACTGAGCCACAAGTGACATCACAAACACAAACTGCAGCCATGTGACCAACACTGGCCTATCAGGCTCTGAGCCACAAGTGACCTGACAACCACAAACTGCACCCACGTGACCAGCACTGGCCTATCAGGCACTGAGCCACAAGTGACATCACAACCACAAACTGCACCCACATCACCAGCACTGGCCTATCAGGCACTGAGCCACAAGTAACATCACAACCACATACTGCACCCACATCACCAGCACTGGCTTATCAGGCACTGAGCCACAAGTGACATCACAAACACAAACTCCACCCACATCACCAGCACTGGCCTATCAGGCACTGAGCCACAAGTGACATCACAAACACAAACTGCACCCACATCACCAGCACTGGCCTATCAGGCACTGAGCCACAAGTGACATCACAAACACAAACTGCACCCACATCACCAGCACTGGCCTATCAGGCACTGAGCCACAAGTGACATCACAAACACAAACTCCACCCACGTGACCAGCACTGGCCTATCAGGCACTGATCCGCAAATGACATCACAACAACAAACTGCACCCACGTGACCAGCACTGGCCTATCAGGCACTGAGCCACAAGTGACATCACAAACACAAACTCCACCCACATCACCAGCACTGGCCTATCAGGCACTGAGCCACAAGTGACATCACAAACACAAACTGCACACACAGGACCAGCACTGGCCTATCAGGCACTGAGCCACAAGTGACATCACAACCACAGACTCCACCCACATCGCCAGCACTGGCCTATCAGGCACTGAGCCACAAGTGACATCACAACCACAAACTCTATCCACATGACCAGGACTGGCCTATCAGGCACTCAGCCACAAGTGACATCACAAACACAAACTGCACCCACATGAACAGCACTGGCCTATCAGGCACTGAGCCACAAGTGACATCATAAACACAAACTCCACCCACATCACCAGCACTGGCCTATCAGGCACTGAGCCACAAGTGAGATGATAAACACTAACTCCACCCACATCACCAGCACTGGCCTATCAGGCACTGAGCCACAAGTGACATCAAAACCACAAACTGCACACACAGGACCAGCACTGGCCTATCAGGCACTGAGCCACAAGTGACATCACAAACACAAACTGCACCCACATCACCAGCACTGGCCTATCAGGCACTGAGCCACAAGTGACATCACAAACACAAACTCCACCCACATGACCAGCACTGGCCTATCAGGCACTGAGCCACAAGTGACATCACAACCACAAACTCTATCCACATGACCAGGACTGGCCTATCAGGCACTCAGCCACAAGTGACATCACAACACCAAACTCTATCCACGTGACCAGCACTGGCCTATCAGGCACTGATCCGCAAATGACATCACAACAACAAACTGCACCCACGTGACCAGCACTGGCCTATCAGGCACTGAGCCACAAGTGACATCACAAACACAAACTCCACCCACGTGACCAGCACTGGCCTATCAGGCACAGATCCGTAAATGACATCACAACAACAAACTGCACCCACATGACCAGCACTGGCTTATCAGGCACTGAGCCACAAGTGACATCACAACCACAAACTGCACCCACATCACCAGCACTGGCCTATCAGGCACTGAGCCACAAGTGACAACAAAACCACAAACTGCACACACAGGACCAGCACTGGCCTATCAGGCACTGAGCCACAAGTGACATCACAACCACAAACTCTATCCACATGACCAGCACTGGCCTATCAGGCACTGAGCCACAAGTGACATCACAATCACAAACTGCACCCACATGAACAGCACTGGCCTATCAGGCACTGAGCCACAAGTGACATCACAAACACAAACTCCACCCACGTGACCAGCACTGGCCTATCAGGCACTGATCCGCAAATGACATCACAACAACAAACTGCACCCACGTGACCAGCACTGGCCTATCAGGCACTGAGCCACAAGTGACATCACAAACACAAACTGCAGCCATGTGACCAACACTGGCCTATCAGGCACTGAGCCACAAGTGACATCACAACAACAAACTGCACCCACGTGACCAGCACTGGCCTATCAGGCACTGAGCCACAAGTGACATCACAAACACAAACTCCACCCACATGACCAGCACTGGCCTATCAGGCACTGAGCCACAAGTGACATCACAACAACAAACTGCACCCACGTGACCAGCACTGGCCTATCAGGCACTGAGCCACAAGTGACATCACAAACACAAACTCCACCCACATCACCAGCACTGGCCTATCAGGCACTGAGCCACAAGTGACATCACAAACACAAACTCCACCCACGTGACCAGCACTGGCCTATCAGGCACTGATCCGCAAATGACATCACAACAACAAACTCCACCCACATCACCAGCACTGGCCTATCAGGCACTGAGCCACAAGTGACATCACAAACACAAACTGCAGCCATGTGACCAACACTGGCCTATCAGGCACTGAGCCACAAGTGACCTGACAACCACAAACTGCACCCACATGACCAGCACTGGCCTATCAGGCACTGAGCCACAAGTGACATCACAAACACAAACTCCACCCACGTGACCAGCACTGGCCTATCAGGCACTGATCCGCAAATGACATCACAACAACAAACTGCACCCACGTGACCAGCACTGGCCTATCAGGCACTGAGCCACAAGTGACATCACAACCACAAACTGCAGCCACATGAACAGCATTGGCCTATCAGGCACTCAGCCACAAGTGACATCACAAACACAAACTCTACCCACATCACCAGCACTGGCCTATCAGGCACTGAGCCACAAGTGACATCACAACAACAAACTCCACCCACATCACCAGCACTGGCCTATCAGGCACTGAGCCACAAGTGACATCACAATCACAAACTGCACCCACATGACCAGCACTGGCCTATCAGGCACTGAGCCACAAGTGACATCACAACCCCAAACTCTATCCACATGACCAGCACTGGCCTATCAGGCACTGATCCGCAAATGACATCACAACAACAAACTGCACCCACGTGACCAGCACTGGCCTATCAGGCACTCAGCCACAAGTGACATCACAACCACAAACTGCAGCCATGTGACCAACACTGGCCTATCAGGCACTCAGCCACAAGTGCATCACAACAACAAACTGCACCCACGTGACCAGCACTGGCCTATCAGGCACTGAGCCACAAGTGACATCACAAACACAAACTCCACCCACATCACCAGCACTGGCCTATCAGGCACTGAGCCACAAGTGACATCACAAACACAAACTGCAGCCACAGGACCAGAAATATCCTATCAGGCACTGAGCCACAAGTGACATCACAAACACAAACTGCAGCCACGTGACCAGCACTGGCCTATCAGGCACTCAGCTACAGGTGACATCACAAACACAAACTGCAGCCACGTGACCAGCACTGCCCTATCAGGCACTCAGCCACAAGTGACATCACAACCACAAACTGCACCCACATGACCAGCACTGGCCTATCAGGCACTGAGCCACAAGTGACATCACAAACACAAACTCCACCCACGTGACCAGCACTGGCCTATCAGGCACTGATCTGCAAATGACATCACAACAACAAACTGCACCCACGTGACCAGCACTGGCCTATCAGGCACTGAGCCACAAGTGACATCACAAACACAAACTCCACCCACATCACCAGCACTGGCCTATCAGGCACTGAGCCACAAGTGACATCACAAACACAAACTCCACCCACAGGACCAGCACTGACCTATCAGGCACTGAGCCACAAGTGACATCACAAACACAAACTGCAGCCATGTGACCAACACTGGCCTATCAGGCTCTGAGCCACAAGTGACCTGACAACCACAAACTGCACCCACATGACCAGCACTGGCCTATCAGGCACTGAGCCACAAGTGACATCACAACCACAAACTCCACCCACATCACCAGCACTGGCCTATCAGGCACTGAGCCACAAGTGACATCACAAACACAAACTCCACCCACAGGACCAGCACTGACCTATCAGGCACTGAGCCACAAGTGACATCACCAACACAAACTGCAGCCACGTGACCAGCACTGGCCTATCAGGCACTCAGCTACAGGTGACATCACAAACACAAACTGCAGCCACATCACCAGCACTGGCCTATCAGGCACTGAGCCACAAGTGACATCACAACCACAAACTGCAGCCACAGGACCAGCAATGTCCCATCAGGCACTGAGCCGCAAGTGACATCACAACCTCAAACTGAACCCACGTGACCAGCACTGCCCTATCAGGCACTCAGCCACAAGTGACATCACAACCACAAACTGCACCCACATGACCAGCACTGGCCTATCAGGCACTGAGCCACAAGTGACATCACAAACACAAACTCCACCCACATCACCAGCACTGGCCTATCAGGCACTGATCCGCAAATGACATCACAACAGCAAACTGCACCCACGTGACCAGCACTGGCCTATCAGGCACTGAGCCACAAGTGACATCACAAACACAAACTGCACCCACATCACCAGCACTGGCCTATCAGGCACTGAGCCACAAGTGACATCACAACCACAAACTGCACCCACACCACCAGCACTGGCCTATCAGGCACTGAGCCACAAGTGACATCACAAACACAAACTGCAGCCATGTGACCAACACTGGCCTATCAGGCTCTGAGCCACAAGTGACCTGACAACCACAAACTGCACCCACATGACCAGCACTGGCCTATCAGGCACTGAGCCACAAGTGACATCACAACCACAAACTGCACCCACATGACCAGCACTGGCCTATCAGGCACTGAGCCACAAGTAACATCACAACCACATACTGCACCCACATGACCAGCACTGGCTTATCAGGCACTGAGCCACAAGTGACATCACAACCCCAAACTCTATCCACATGACCAGCATTGGCCTATCAGGCACTCAGCCACAAGTGACATCACAACCACAAACTGCACCCACATCACCAGCACTGGCCTATCAGGCACTGAGCCACAAGTGACATCACAAACACAAACTCCACCCACATCACCAGCACTGGCCTATCAGGCACTGAGCCACAAGTGACATCACAAACACAAACTGCAGCCACATCACCAGCACTGGCCTATCAGGCACTCAGCCACAAGTGACATCACAAACACAAACTGCAGCCACATCACCAGCACTGGCCTATCAGGCACTGAGCCACAAGTGACATCACAAACACAAACTCCACCCACGTGACCAGCACTGGCCTATCAGGCACTGAGCCACAAGTGACATCACAAACACAAACTCCACCCACGTGACCAGCACTGGCCTATCAGGCACTGAGCCACAAGTGACATCACAAACACAAACTGCACACACAGGACCAGCACTGGCCTATCAGGCACTGAGCCACAAGTGACATCACAAACACAAACTGCAGGCACATGAAAATCACTGGTCTACCAGGCACTGAGCCACAAGTGACATCACAACCACAAACTCCACCCACATGACCAGCAGTGGCCTATCAGGCACTCAGCCACAAGCGACATCACAACCACAAAATGAACCAACGTGACCAGCACTGGCCTATCAGGCACTGAGCCACAAGTGACATCACAACCACAAACTGCACACACAGGAGCAGCACTGGCCTATCAGGCACTCAGCCACAAGTGACATCACAAATACAAACTGCAGCCACATGACCAGCACTGGCCTACCAGGCACTGAGCCACAAGTGACATCACAAACACAAACTGCAGCCATGTGACCAACACTGGCCTATCAGGCCCTGAGCCACAAGTGACATCACAACCACAAACTGCACCCACATGACCAGCACTGTTCTATAAGGCACTGAGCCACAAGTGACATCACAAACACAAACTCCACCCACGTGACCAGCACTGGCCTATCAGGCACTGATCCGCAAATGACATCACAACAACAAACTCCACCCACATCACCAGCACTGGCCTATCAGGCACTGAGCCACAAGTGACATCACAACCACAAACTGCAGCCATGTGACCAACACTAGCCTATCAGGCACTGAGCCACAAGTGACCTCACAGCCACAAAATGAACCCACATGAACAGCACTGGCCTATCAGGCACTGAGCCACAAGTGACATCACAACCACAAACTGCAGCCACAGGACCAGCAATGTCCCATCAGGCACTGAGCCGCAAGTGACCTTACAGCCACAAACTGCACCCACATCACCAGCACTGGCCTATCAGGCACTGAGCCACAAGTGACATCACAACCACAAACTGCACGCACATGAACAGCTTTGGCCTATCAGGCACTCAGCCACAAGTGACATCACAAACACAAACTGCAGACATGTGACCAGCACTGGCCTATCAGGCACTCAGCCAAAAGTGACCTCACAAACACAAACTGCAGCCACATCACCAGCACTGGCCTATCAGGCACTGAGCCACAAGTGACATCACAAACACAAACTCCACCCACATCACCAGCACTGGCCTATCAGGCACTCAGCCACAAGTGACATCACAAACACAAACTGCAGCCACGTGATTAGCACTGGTCTACCAGGCACTGAGCCAGAAGAGACATCACAAGCACAAACTCCAACCACATGACCAGCACTGGCCTATCAGGCACTGAGCCACAAGTGACCTCACAACCACAAACTGCAGCCACAGGACCAGCAATGTCCCATCAGGCACTGAGCCACAAGTGACATCACAACCACAAACTCTATCCACATGACCAGGACTGGCCTATCAGGCACTCAGCCACAAGTGACATCACAAACACAAACTGCACCCACATGAACAGCACTGGCCTATCAGGCACTGAGCCACAAGTGACATCACAAACACAAACTCCACCCACATCACCAGCACTGGCCTATCAGGCACTGAGCCACAAGTGAGATGATAAACACTAACTCCACCCACATCACCAGCACTGGCCTATCAGGCACTGAGCCACAAGTGACATCACAACCACAAACTGCGCACACAGGACCAGCACTGGCCTATCAGGCACTGAGCCACAAGTGACATCACAAACACAAACTCCACCCACGTGACCAGCACTGGCCTATCAGGCACTGATCCGCAAATGACATCACAACAACAAACTGCACCCACGTGACCAGCACTGGCCTATCAGGCACTGAGCCACAAGTGACATCACAAACACAAACTCCACCCACGTGACCAGCACTGGCCTATCAGGCACTGATCCGCAAATGACATCACAACAACAAACTGCACCCACATAACCAGCACTGGCTTATCAGGCACTGAGCCACAAGTGACATCACAACCACAAACTGCACCCACATCACCAGCACTGGCCTATCAGGCACTGAGCCACAAGTGACATCAAAACCACAAACTGCACACACAGGACCAGCACTGGCCTATCAGGCACTGAGCCACAACTGACATCACAATCACAAACTGCACCCACATGAACAGCACTGGCCTATCAGGCACTGAGCCACAAGTGACATCACAAACACAAACTGCACCCACGTGACCAGCACTGGCCTATCAGGCACTGATCCGCAAATGACATCACAACAACAAACTGCACCCACGTGACCAGCACTGGCCTATCAGGCACTCAGCCACAAGTGACATCACAAACACAAACTGCAGCCATGTGACCAACGCTGGCCTATCAGGCACTGAGCCACAAGTGACATCACAAACAAACCTGCACACACATCACCAGCACTGGCCTATCAGGCACTCAGCCACAAGTGACATCACAAACACAAACTGCAGCCACATCACCAGCACTGGCCTATCAGGCACTGAGCCAAAAGTGACATCACAAACACAAACTGCAGCCATGTGACCAACACTGGCCTATCAGGCACTCAGCCACAAGTGACCTGACAACCACAAATTGCACCCACATGACCAGCACTGGCCTATCAGGCACTGAGCCACAAGTGACATCACAAACACAAACTGCACCCACATGAACAGCATTGGCCTATCAGGCACTCAGCCACAAGTGACATCACAAACACAAACTCTACCCACATCACCAGCACTGGCCTATCAGGCACTGAGCCACAAGTGACATCACAACAACAAACTCCACCCACATCACCAGCACTGGCCTATCAGGCACTGAGCCACAAGTGACATCACAATCACAAACTGCACCCACATGACCAGCACTGGCCTATCAGGCACTCAGCCACAAGTGACATCACAACCCCAAACTCTATCCACATGACCAGCACTGGCCTATCAGGCACTGATCCGCAAATGACATCACAACAACAAACTGCACCCACATCACCAGCACTGGCCTATCAGGCACTGAGCCACAAGTGACATCACAACCACAAACTGCAGCCACAGGACCAGCAATATCCTATCAGGCACTCAGCCACAAGTGACATCACAAACACAAACTGCAGCCACGTGACTAGCACTGGTCTACCAGGCACTGAGCCAGAAGAGACATCACAAGCACAAATTCCACCCACATGACCAGCACTGGCCTATCAGGCACTGAGCCACAAGTGACATCACAACCATAGACTCCACCCACATCACCAGCACTGGCCTATCAGGCACTGAGCCACAACTGACATCACAAACACAAACTGCAGCCACGTGACCAGCACTGGCCTATCAGGCACTCAGCTACAGGTGACATCACAAACACAAACTGCAGCCACATCACCAGCACTGGCCTATCAGGCACTGAGCCACAAGTGACATCACAACCACAAACTGCAGCCACAGGACCAGCAATGTCCCATCAGGCACTGAGCCGCAAGTGACATCACAACCTCAAACTGAACCCACGTGACCAGCACTGCCCTATCAGGCACTGAGCCACAAGTGACATCACAACCACAAACTGCACCCACATGACCAGCACTGGCCTATCAGGCACTGAGCCACAAGTGACATCACAAACACAAACTCCACCCACGTGACCAGCACTGGCCTATCAGGCACTGATCCGCAAATGACATCACAACAACAAACTGCACCCACGTGACCAGCACTGGCCTATCAGGCACTGAGCCACAAGTGACATCACAAACACAAACTGCAACCACATCACCAGCACTGGCCTATCAGGCACTGAGCCACAAGTGACATCACAACCACAAACTGCACCCACACCACCAGCACTGGCCTATCAGGCACTGAGCCACAAGTGACATCACAAACACAAACTGCAGCCATGTGACCAACACTGGCCTATCAGGCTCTGAGCCACAAGTGACCTGACAACCACAAACTGCACCCACATGACCAGCACTGGCCTATCAGGCACTGAGCCACAAGTGACATCACAACCACAAACTGCACCCACATGACCAGCACTGGCCTATCAGGCACTGAGCCACAAGTAACATCACAACCACATACTGCACCCACATGACCAGCACTGGCTTATCAGGCACTGAGCCACAAGTGACATCACAACCCCAAACTCTATCCACATGACCAGCATTGGCCTATCAGGCACTCAGCCACAAGTGACATCACAACCACAAACTGCACCCACATCACCAGCACTGGCCTATCAGGCACTGAGCCACAAGTGACATCACAAACACAAACTCCACCCACATCACCAGCACTGGCCTATCAGGCACTGAGCCACAAGTGACATCACAAACACAAACTGCAGCCACATCACCAGCACTGGCCTATCAGGCACTGAGCCACAAGTGACATCACAAACACAAACTCCACCCACGTGACCAGCACTGGCCTATCAGGCACTGATCCGCAAATGACATCACAACAACAAACTGCACCCACGTGACCAGCACTGGCCTATCAGGCACTGAGCCACAAGTGACATCACAAACACAAACTCCACCCACGTGACCAGCACTGGCCTATCAGGCACTGAGCCACAACTGACATCACAAACACAAACTGCAGGCACATGAAAATCACTGGTCTACCAGGCACTGAGCCACAAGTGACATCACAACCACAAACTCCACCCACATGACCAGCAGTGGCCTATCAGGCACTCAGCCACAAGCGACATCACAACCACAAAATGAACCCACGTGACCAGCACTGGCCTATCAGGCTCTGAGCCACAAGTGACATCACAACCACAAACTGCACCCACATGAACAGCATTGGCCTATCAGGCACTGAGCCACAAGTGACATCACAAACACAAACTGCACACACAGGAGCAGCACTGGCCTATCAGGCACTCAGCCACAAGTGACCTCACAACCACAAACTGCAGCCACATGACCAGCACTGGCCTATCAGGCACTGAGCCACAAGTGACATCACAAACACAAACTCCACCCACACGACCTTCACTGGCCTATCAGGCACTGAGCCACAAGTGACATCACAAACACAAACTGCAGACATGTGACCAACACTGGCCTATCAGGCCCTGAGCCACAAGTGACATCACAAACACAAACTCCACCCACATGACCAACACTGGCCTATCAGGCACTCAGCCACAAGTGACATCACAAGCACAAACTCCACCCACGTGACCAGCAGTGGCCTATCAGGCACTGAGCCACAAGTGACATCACAACCACAGACTCCACCCACATCGCCAGCACTGGCCTATCAGGCACTGAGCCACAAGTGACATCACAACCACAAACTGCAGCCATGTGACCAACACTAGCCTATCAGGCACTGAGCCACAAGTGACCTCACAGCCACAAAATGAACCCACATGAACAGCACTGGCCTATCAGGCACTGAGCCACAAGTGACATCACAACCACAAACTGCAGCCACAGGACCACCAATGTCCCATCAGGCACTGAGCCGCAAGTGACCTTACAGCCACAAACTGCACCCACATCACCAGCACTGGCCTATCAGGCACTGAGCCACAAGTGACATCACAACCACAAACTGCAGCCACAGGACCAGCAATATCCTATCAGGCACTCAGCCACAAGTGACATCACAAACACAAACTGCAGCCACGTGACTAGCACTGGTCTACCAGGCACTGAGCCAGAAGAGACATCACAAGCACAAATTCCACCCACATGACCAGCACTGGCCTATCAGGCACTGAGCCACAAGTGACCTCACAACCACAAACTGCTCCCACATAACCAGCACTGGCCTATCAGGCACTCAGCTACAGGTGACATCACAAACACAAACTGCAGCCACATCACCAGCACTGGCCTATCAGGCACTGAGCCACAAGTGACATCACAACCACAAACTGCAGCCACAGGACCAGCAATGTCCCATCAGGCACTGAGCCGCAAGTGACATCACAACCTCAAACTGAACCCACGTGACCAGCACTGCCCTATCAGGCACTGAGCCACAAGTGACATCACAACCACAAACTGCAGCCACAGGACCAGCAATGTCCCATCAGGCACTGAGCCACAAGTGACATCACAACCTCAAACTGAACCCACGTGACCAGCACTGCCCTATCAGGCACTCAGCCACAAGTGACATCACAACCACAAACTGCACCCACATGACCAGCACTGGCCTATCAGGCACTGAGCCACAAGTGACATCACAAACACAAACTCCACCCACATCACCAGCACTGGCCTATCAGGCACTCAGCTACAGGTGACATCACAAACACAAACTGCAGCCACATCACCAGCACTGGCCTATCAGGCACTGAGCCACAAGTGACATCACAACCACAAACTGCAGCCACAGGACCAGCAATGTCCCATCAGGCACTGAGCCGCAAGTGACATCACAACCTCAAACTGAACCCACGTGACCAGCACTGCCCTATCAGGCACTCAGCCACAAGTGACATCACAAACACAAACTGCAGCCACAGGACCAGCAATGTCCCATCAGGCACTGAGCCGCAAGTGACATCACAACCTCAAACTGAACCCACGTGACCAGCACTGCCCTATCAGGCACTCAGCCACAAGTGACATCACAACCACAAACTGCACCCACATGACCAGCACTGGCCTATCAGGCACTGAGCCACAAGTGACATCACAAACACAAACTCCACCCACGTGACCAGCACTGGCCTATCAGGCACTGATCCGCAAATGACATCGCAACAACAAACTGCACCCACATGACCAGCACTGGCCTATCAGGCACTGAGCCACAAGTGACATCACAAACACAAACTCCACCCACATCACCAGCACTGGCCTATCAGGCACTGATCCGCAAATGACATCACAACAACAAAATGCACCCACGTGACCAGCACTGGCCTATCAGGCACTGAGCCATAAGTGACATCACAAACACAAACTGCACCCACATGAACAGCACTGGCCTATCAGGCACTGAGCCACAAGTGACATCACAAACACAAACTGCAGCCATGTGACCAACACTGGCCTATCAGGCACTGAGCCACAAGTGACCTGACAACCACAAACTGCACCCACATGACCAGCACTGGCCTATCAGGCACTGAGCCACAAGTGACATCACAACCACAAACTGCACCCACATGAACAGCATTGGCCTATCAGGCACTCAGCCACAAGTGACATCACAAACACAAACTCTACCCACATCACCAGCACTGGCCTATCAGGCACTGAGCCACAAGTGACATCACAACAACAAACTCCACCCACATCACCAGCACTGGCCTATCAGGCTCTGAGCCACAAGTGACCTGACAACCACAAACTGCACCCACATGACCAGCACTGGCCTATCAGGCACTGAGCCACAAGTGACATCACAACCACAAACTGCACCCACATGACCAGCACTGCCCTATCAGGCACTGAGCCACAAGTAACATCACAACCACATAATGCACCCACATGACCAGCACTGGCCTATCAGGCACTGAGCCACAAGTGACATCACAACCCCAAACTCTATCCACATGACCAGCACTGGCCTATCAGGCACTCAGCCACAAGTGACATCACAACCACAAACTGCACCCACATCACCAGCACTGGCCTATCAGGCACTGAACCACAAGTGACATCACAAACACAAACTCCACCCACATCACCAGCACTGGCCTCTCATGCACTGAGCCACAAGTGACATCACAAACACAAACTGCAGCCACATCACCAGCACTGGCCTATCAGGCACTGAGCCACAAGTGACATCAAAACCACAAACTGCACGCACAGGACCAGCACTGGCCTATCAGGCACTGAGCCTCAAGTGACATCACAACCACAAACTGCAGCCACAGGACCAGCAATATCCTATCAGGCACTCAGCCACAAGTGACATCACAACCACAAACTGCAGCCACGTTACTAGCACTGGTCTACCAGGCCCTGAGCCACAAGTGACATCACAACCACAAACTGCACCCACATGACCAGCACTGGCCTATCAGGCACTGAGCCACAAGTGACATCACAAACACAAACTCCACCCACATCACCAGCACTGGCCTATCAGGCACTGATCCGCAAATGACATCACAACAACAAACTGCACCCACTTGACCAGCACTGGCCTATCAGGCACTGAGCCACAAGTGACATCACAACCACAAACTCTATCCACATGACTAGCACTGGCCTATCAGGCACTGAGCCACAAGTGACATCACAACCACAAACTGCACCCACAGGACCCGCAATATCCTATCAGGCACTCAGCCACAAGTGACATCACAAACACAAACTGCAGCCACGTGATTAGCACTGGTCTACCAGGCACTGAGCCAGAAGAGACATCACAAGCACAAACTCCACCCACATGACCAGCAGTGGCCTATCAGGCACTGAGCCACAAGTGACATCACAACCACAGACTCCACCCACATCGCCAGCACTGGCCTATCAGGCACTGAGCCACAAGTGACATCACAAACACAAACTGCAGCCACGTGACCAGCACTGGCCTATCAGGCACTCAGCCACAGGTGACATCACAAACACAAACTGCAGCCACATCACCAGCACTGGCCTATCAGGCACTGAGCCACAAGTGACCTCACAACCACAAACTGCAGCCACAGGACCAGCAATGTCCCATCAGGCACTGAGCCACAAGTGACATCACAACCACAAACTCTATCCACATGACCAGGACTGGCCTATCAGGCACTCAGCCACAAGTGACATCACAAACACAAACTGCACCCACATGAACAGCACTGGCCTATCAGGCACTGATCCGCAAATGACATCACAACAACAAACTGCACCCACGTGACCAGCACTGGCCTATCAGGCACTGAGCCACAAGTGACATCACAAACACAAACTCCACCCACATCACCAGCACTGGCCTATCAGGCACTGAGCCACAAGTGACATCACAAACACAAACTGCACACACAGGACCAGCACTGGCCTATCAGGCACTGAGCCACAAGTGACATCACAACCACAGACTCCACCCACATCGCCAGCACTGGCCTATCAGGCACTGAGCCACAAGTGACATCACAACCACAAACTCTATCCACATGACCAGGACTGGCCTATCAGGCACTCAGCCACAAGTGACATCACAAACACAAACTGCACCCACATGAACAGCACTGGCCTATCAGGCACTGAGCCACAAGTGACATCACAAACACAAACTCCACCCACGTGACCAGCACTGGCCTATCAGGCACTGATCCGCAAATGACATCACAACAACAAACTGCACCCACGTGACCAGCACTGGCCTATCAGGCACTGAGCCACAAGTGACATCACAAACACAAACTCCACCCACGTGACCAGCACTGGCCTATCAGGCACAGATCCGCAAATGACATCACAACAACAAACTGCACCCACATGACCAGCACTGGCTTATCAGGCACTGAGCCACAAGTGACATCACAACCACAAACTGCACCCACATCACCAGCACTGGCCTATCAGGCACTGAGCCACAAGTGACATCAAAACCACAAACTGCACACACAGGACCAGCACTGGCCTATCAGGCACTGAGCCACAAGTGACATCACAACCACAAACTCTATCCACATGACCAGCACTGGCCTATCAGGCACTCAGCCACAAGTGACATCACAATCACAAACTGCACCCACATGAACAGCACTGGCCTATCAGGCACTGAGCCACAAGTGACATCACAAACACAAACTCCACCCACATCACCAGCACTGGCCTATCAGGCACTGATCCGCAAATGACATCACAACAACAAACTCCACCCACATCACCAGCACTGGCCTATCAGGCACTGAGCCACAAGTGACATCACAATCACAAACTGCAGCCATGTGACCAACACTGGCCTATCAGGCTCTGAGCCACAAGTGACCTGACAACCACAAACTGCACCCACATGACCAGCACTGGCCTATCAGGCACTGAGCCACAAGTGACATCACAACCACAAACTGCACCCACATGAACAGCATTGGCCTATCAGGCACTCAGCCACAAGTGACATCACAAACACAAACTCTACCCACATCACCAGCACTGGCCTATCAGGCACTGAGCCACAAGTGACATCACAACAACAAACTGCAGCCACATCACCAGCACTGGCCTATCAGGCACTGAGCCACAAGTGACATCACAATCACAAACTGCACCCACAGGACCAGCACTGGCCTATCAGGCACTGAGCCACAAGTGACATCACAACCCCAAACTCTATCCACATGACCAGCACTGGCCTATCAGGCACTGATCCGCAAATGACATCACAACAACAAACTGCACCCACGTGACCAGCACTGGCCTATCAGGCACTCAGCCACAAGTGACATCACAAACACAAACTCCACCCACATCACCAGTACTGGCCTATCAGGCACTGAGCCACAAGTGACATCAAAACCACAAACTGAACACACAGGACCAGCACTGGCCTATCAGGCACTGAGCCACAAGTGACATCACAACCACAAACTGCAGCCATGTGACCAACACTGGCCTATCAGGCACTGAGCCACAAGTGACATCACAACCACAAACTGCACCCACATGAACAGCATTGGCCTATCAGGCACTCAGCCACAAGTGACATCACAAACACAAACTCTACCCACATCACCAGCACTGGCCTATCAGGCACTGAGCCACAAGTGACATCACAACAACAAACTCCACCCACATCACCAGCACTGGCCTATCAGGCACTGAGCCACAAGTGACATCACAACCCCAAACTCTATCCACATGACCAGCACTGGCCTATCAGGCACTCAGCCACAAGTGACATCACAACCACAAACTGCACCCACATCACCAGCACTGGCCTATCAGGCACTCAGCCACAAGTGACATCACAAACACAAACTGCACCCACATGACCAGCACTGGCCTATCAGGCACTGAGCCACAAGTGACATCACAACCCCAAACTCTATCCACATGACCAGCACTGGCCTATCAGGCACTGATCCGCAAATGACATCACAACAACAAACTGCACCCACGTGACCAGCACTGGCCTATCAGGCACTCAGCCACAAGTGACATCACAAACACAAACTCCACCCACGTGACCAGCACTGGCCTATCAGGCACAGATCCGCAAATGACATCACAACAACAAACTGCACCCACATGACCAGCACTGGCTTATCAGGCACTGAGCCACAAGTGACATCACAACCACAAACTGCACCCACATCACCAGCACTGGCCTATCAGGCACTGAGCCACAAGTGACATCAAAACCACAAACTGCACACACAGGACCAGCACTGGCCTATCAGGCACTGAGCCACAAGTGACATCACAAACACAAACTCTATCCACATGACCAGCACTGGCCTATCAGGCACTGAGCCACAAGTGACATCACAATCACAAACTGCACCCACATGAACAGCACTGGCCTATCAGGCACTGAGCCACAAGTGACATCACAAACACAAACTCCACCCACGTGACCAGCACTGGCCTATCAGGCACTGATCCGCAAATGACATCACAACAACAAACTGCACCCACGTGACCAGCACTGGCCTATCAGGCACTGAGCCACAAGTGACATCACAAACACAAACTGCAGCCATGTGACCAACACTGGCCTATCAGGCACTGAGCCACAAGTGACATCACAAACAAACCTGCACACACATCACCAGCACTGGCCTATCAGGCACTGAGCCACAAGTGACATCACAACCACAAACTGCACCCACATGACCAGCACTGGCCTATCAGGCACTGAGCCACAAGTGACATCACAAACACAAACTCCACCCACATCACCAGCACTGGCCTATCAGGCACTGATCCGCAAATGACATCACAACAACAAACTGCACCCACTTGACCAGCACTGGCCTATCAGGCACTGAGCCACAAGTGACATCACAACCACAAACTCTATCCACATGACCAGCACTGGCCTATCAGGCACTGAGCCACAAGTGACATCACAACCACAAACTGCACCCACAGGACCCGCAATATCCTATCAGGCACTCAGCCACAAGTGACATCACAAACACAAAATGCAGCCACGTGATTAGCACTGGTCTACCAGGCACTGAGACAGAAGAGACATCACAAGCACAAACTCCACCCACATGACCAGCAGTGGCCTATCAGGCACTGAGCCACAAGTGACATCACAACCACAGACTCCACCCACATCGCCAGCACTGGCCTATCAGGCACTGAGCCACAAGTGACATCACAAACACAAACTGCAGCCACGTGACCAGCACTGGCCTATCAGGCACTCAGCCACAGGTGACATCACAAACACAAACTGCAGCCACATCACCAGCACTGGCCTATCAGGCACTGAGCCACAAGTGACCTCACAACCACAAACTGCAGCCACAGGACCAGCAATGTCCCATCAGGCACTGAGCCACAAGTGACATCACAACCACAAACTCTATCCACATGACCAGGACTGGCCTATCAGGCACTCAGCCACAAGTGACATCACAAACACAAACTGCACCCACATGAACAGCACTGGCCTATCAGGCACTGAGCCACAAGTGACATCACAAACACAAACTCCACCCACATCACCAGCACTGGCCTATCAGGCACTGAGCCACAAGTGACATCACAACCACAAACTGCACACACAGGAGCAGCACTGGCCTATCAGGCACTCAGCCACAAGTGACATCACAAATATAAACTGCAGCCACATGACCAGCACTGGCCTATCAGGCACTCAGCCACAAGTGACATCACAAACACAAACTGCAGCCATGTGACCAACACTGGCCTATCAGGCACTCAGCCACAAGCGACATCACAATCACAAACTGCACCCACATGACAAGCACTGGCCTATCAGGCACTGAGCCACAAGTGACATCACAAACACAAACTGCACCCACGTGACCAGCACTGGCCTAGCAGGTACTGAGCCACAAGTGACATCACAACCACAAACTGCACCCACATCACCAGCACTGGCCTATCAGGCACTGAGCCACAAGTGACATCACAAACACAAACTGCAGCCATGTGACCAACACTGGCCTATCAGGCACTGAGCCAAAAGTGACATCACAATCACAAACTGCACCCACATGAACAGCACTGGCCTATCAGGCACTGAGCCACAAGTGACATCACAACCACAAACTGCAGCCACAGGACCACCAATGTCCCATCAGGCACTGAGCCGCAAGTGACCTTACAGCCACAAACTGCACCCACATCACCAGCACTGGCCTATCAGGCACTGAGCCACAAGTGACATCACAACCACAAACTGCAGCCACAGGACCAGCAATATCCTATCAGGCACTCAGCCACAAGTGACATCACAAACACAAACTGCAGCCACGTGACTAGCACTGGTCTACCAGGCACTGAGCCAGAAGAGACATCACAAGCACAAATTCCACCCACATGACCAGCACTGGCCTATCAGGCACTCAGCCACAAGTGACATCACAACCATAGACTCCACCCACATCGCCAGCACTGGCCTATCAGGCACTGAGCCACAAGTGACATCACAAACACAAACTGCAGCCACGTGACCAGCAGTGGCCTATCAGGCACTCAGCTACAGGTGACATCACAAACACAAACTGCAGCCACATCACCAGCACTGGCCTATCAGGCACTCAGCCACAAGTGACATCACAACCACAAACTGCAGCCACAGGACCAGCAATGTCCCATCAGGCACTGAGCCGCAAGTGACATCACAACCTCAAACTGAACCCACGTGACCAGCACTGCCCTATCAGGCACTCAGCCACAAGTGACATCACAACCACAAACTGCACCCACATGACCAGCACTGGCCTATCAGGCACTGAGCCACAAGTGACATCACAAACACAAACTCCACCCACGTGACCAGCACTGGCCTATCAGGCACTGATCCGCAAATGACATCACAACAACAAACTGCACCCACGAGACCAGCACTGGCCTATCAGGCACTGAGCCACAAGTGACATCACAAACACAAACTCCACCCACATCACCAGCACTGGCCTATCAGGCACTGAGCCACAAGTGACATCACAAACACAAACTGCACACACAGGACCAGCACTGGCCTATCAGGCACTGAGCCACAAGTGACATCACAAACACAAACTGCAGCCATGTGACCAACACTGGCCTATCAGGCTCTGAGCCACAAGTGACCTGACAACCACAAACTGCACCCACATGACCAGCACTGGCCTATCAGGCACTGAGCCACAAGTGACATCACAACCACAAACTGCACCCACATCACCAGCACTGGCCTATCAGGCACTGAGCCACAAGTAACATCACAACCACATACTGCACCCACATCACCAGCACTGGCTTATCAGGCACTGAGCCACAAGTGACATCACAAACACAAACTGCAGCCACATCACCAGCACTGGCCTATCAGGCACTCAGCCACAAGTGACATCACAAACACAAACTGCAGCCACATCACCAGCACTGGCCTATCAGGCACTGAGCCACAAGTGACATCACAAACACAAACTCCACCCACGTGACCAGCACTGGCCTATCAGGCACTGATCCGCAAATGACATCACAACAACAAACTGCACCCACGTGACCAGCACTGGCCTATCAGGCACTGAGCCACAAGTGACATCACAAACACAAACTCCACCCACATCACCAGCACTGGCCTATCAGGCACTCAGCCACAAGTGACATCACAAACACAAACTGCACACACAGGACCAGCACTGGCCTATCAGGCACTGAGCCACAAGTGACATCACAACCACAGACTCCACCCACATCGCCAGCACTGGCCTATCAGGCACTGAGCCACAAGTGACATCATAAACACAAACTCCACCCACATCACCAGCACTGGCCTATCAGGCACTGAGCCACAAGTGAGATGATAAACACTAACTCCACCCACATCACCAGCACTGGCCTATCAGGCACTGAGCCACAAGTGACATCAAAACCACAAACTGCACACACAGGACCAGCACTGGCCTATCAGGCACTGAGCCACAAGTGACATCACAAACACAAACTCCACCCACGTGACCAGCACTGGCCTATCAGGCACTGATCCGCAAATGACATCACAACAACAAACTGCACCCACGTGACCAGCACTGGCCTATCAGGCACTGAGCCACAAGTGACATCACAAACACAAACTCCACCCACGTGACCAGCACTGGCCTATCAGGCACAGATCCGCAAATGACATCACAACAACAAACTGCACCCACATGAACAGCACTGGCCTATCAGGCACTGAGCCACAAGTGACATCACAACCACAAACTGCACCCACATCACCAGCACTGGCCTATCAGGCACTGAGCCACAAGTGACATCAAAACCACAAACTGCACACACAGGACCAGCACTGGCCTATCAGGCACTGAGCCACAAGTGACATCACAACCACAAACTCTATCCACATGACCAGCACTGGCCTATCAGGCACTGAGCCACAAGTGACATCACAATCACAAACTGCACCCACATGAACAGCACTGGCCTATCAGGCACTGAGCCACAAGTGACATCACAAACACAAACTCCACCCACATCACCAGCACTGGCCTATCAGGCACTGATCCGCAAATGACATCACAACAACAAACTGCACCCACGTGACCAGCACTGGCCTATCAGGCACTGAGCCACAAGTGACATCACAAACACAAACTGCAGCCATGTGACCAACACTGGCCTATCAGGCACTGAGCCACAAGTGACATCACAAACAAACCTGCACACACATCACCAGCACTGGCCTATCAGGCACTGAGCCACAAGTGACATCACAAACACAAACTCCACCCACATCACCAGCACTGGCCTATCAGGCACTGAGCCACAAGTGACATCACAAACACAAACTCCACCCACGTGACCAGCACTGGCCTATCAGGCACTGATCCGCAAATGACATCACAACAACAAACTCCACCCACATCACCAGCACTGGCCTATCAGGCACTGAGCCACAAGTGACATCACAATCACAAACTGCAGCCATGTGACCAACACTGGCCTATCAGGCTCTGAGCCACAAGTGACCTGACAACCACAAACTGCACCCACATGACCAGCACTGGCCTATCAGGCACTGAGCCACAAGTGACATCACAACCACAAACTGCACCCACATGAACAGCATTGGCCTATCAGGCACTCAGCCACAAGTGACATCACAAACACAAACTCTACCCACATCACCAGCACTGGCCTATCAGGCACTGAGCCACAAGTGACATCACAACAACAAACTCCACCCACATCACCAGCACTGGCCTATCAGGCACTGAGCCACAAGTGACATCACAATCACAAACTGCACCCACAGGACCAGCACTGGCCTATCAGGCACTGAGCCACAAGTGACATCACAACCCCAAACTCTATCCACATGACCAGCACTGGCCTATGAGGCACTGATCCGCAAATGACATCACAACAACAAACTGCACCCACGTGACCAGCACTGGCCTATCAGGCACTCAGCCACAAGTGACATCACAAACACAAACTCCACCCACATCACCAGTACTGGCCTATCAGGCACTGAGCCACAAGTGACATCACAAACACAAACTCCACCCACATCACCAGCACTGGCCTATCAGGCACTCAGCCACAAGTGACATCACAAACACAAACTCCACCCACATCACCAGTACTGGCTTATCAGGCACTGAGCCACAAGTGACATCACAACCACAAACTGCACCCACATCACCAGCACTGGCCTATCAGGCACTGAGCCACAAGTGACATCAAAACCACAAACTGCACACACAGGACCAGCACTGGCCTATCAGGCACTGAGCCACAAGTGACATCACAACCACAAACTGCAGCCACAGGACCAGCAATATCCTATCAGGCACTCAGCCACAAGTGACATCACAAACACAAACTGCAGCCACGTGATTAGCACTGGCCTACCAGTCACTGAGCCAGAAGAGACATCACAAGCACAAACTCCACCCACGTGACCAGCAGTGGCCTATCAGGCACTGAGCCACAAGTGACATCACAACCACAGACTCCACCCACATCGCCAGCACTGGCCTATCAGGCACTGAGCCACAAGTGACATCACAACCACAAACTGCACCCACACCACCAGCACTGGCCTATCAGGCACTGAGCCACAAGTGACATCACAACCACAAACTCTATCCACATGACCAGGACTGGCCTATCAGGCACTCAGCCACAAGTGACATCACAAACACAAACTGCACCCACATGAACAGCACTGGCCTATCAGGCACTCAGCCACAAGTGACATCACAAACACAAACTCCACCCACATCACCAGCACTGGCCTATCAGGCACTGAGCCACAAGTGACATCATAAACACAAACTCCACCCACATCACCAGCACTGGCCTATCAGGCACTGAGCCACAAGTGAGATGATAAACACTAACTCCACCCACATCACCAGCACTGGCCTATCAGGCACTGAGCCACAAGTGACATCACAACCACAAACTGCAGCGATGGGCCTAGCACTGGCCTAGCAGGCACTGAGCCACAAGTGACATCACAACCACAAACAGCACCCAGGCACCTAGCACTGGCCTAGCAGGCACTGAGCCACAAGTGACCTCACAACCACAAACAGCACCCAGGCACCTAGCACTGGCCTAGCAGGCACTGAGCCACAAGTGACCTCACAACCACAAACAGCAGCCATGGGCCTAGCACTGGCCTAGCAGGCACTGAGCCACAAGTGACATCACAAACACAAACAGCAGCCAGGCACCTAGCACTGGCCTATCAGGCAATGAGCCACAAGTGACAACAAAACCACAAAGAGCAGCCAGGCACCTAGCACTGGCCTAGCAGGCACTGAGCCACAAGTGACCTCACAACCACAAACAGCACCCAGGCACCTAGCACTGGCCTATCAGGCACTGAGCCACAAGTGACCTCACAACCACAAACAGCACCCAGGCACCTAGCACTGGCCTATCAGGCAATGAGCCACAAGTGACAACAAAACCACAAACAGCAGCCAGGCACCTAGCACTGGCCTAGCAGGCACTGAGCCACAAGTGACCTCACAACCACAAACAGCACCCAGGCACCTAGCACTGGCCTAGCAGGCACTGAGCCACAAGTGACCTCACAACCACAAACAGCACCCAGGCACCTAGCACTGGCCTAGCAGGCACTGAGCCACAAGTGACATCACAACCACAAACAGCACCCAGGCACCTAGCACTGGCCTAGCAGGCACTGAGACACAAGTGATATCACAACCACAAACAGCAGCCATGGGCCTAGCACTGGCCTAGCAGGCACTGAGCCACAAGTGACATCACAACCACAAACTCCACCCACATCACCAGCACTGGCCTATCAGGCACTGAGCCACAGCTGAAATCACAAACACAAACTCCACCCACATGAACAGCACTGGCCTATCAGGCACTGATCCGCAAATGACATCACAACAACAAACTGCACCCACATCACCAGCACTGGCCTATCAGGCACTGAGCCACAAGTGACATCACAAACACAATCTCCACCCACATGAACAGCACTGGCCTATCAGGCACTGATCCGCAAATGACATCACAACAACAAACTGCACCCACATCACCAGCACTGGCCTATCAGGCACTGAGCCACAAGTGACATCACAACAACAAACTGCACCCACGTGACCAGCACTGGCCTATCAGGCACTGATCCGCAAATGACATCACAACAACAAACTGCACCCACGTGACCAGCACTGGCCTATCAGGCACTGAGCCACAAGTGACATCACAACCACAAACTCCACCCACATCACCAGCACTGGCCTATCAGGCACTGAGCCACAAGTGACATCACAAACACAAACTGCAGCCGCATCACCAGCACTGGCCTATCAGGCACTGAGCCACAAGTGACATCACAAACACAAACTCCACCCACATGAACAGCACTGGCCTATCAGGCACTGATCCGCAAATGACATCACAACAACAAACTGCACCCACATCACCAGCACTGGCCTATCAGGCACTGAGCCACAAGTGACATCACAAACACAAACTGCAGCCACATCACCAGCACTGGACTGTCAGGCACTGAGCCACAAGTGACATCACAACCTCAAACTGAACCCACATGACCCTCACTGGCCTATCAGGCACTGATCCGCAAATGACATCACAACAACAAACTGCACCCACATGACCAGCACCGGCTTATCAGGCACTGAGCCACAAGTGACATCACAACCACAAACTGCACCCACATCACCAGCACTGGCCTATCAGGCACTGAGCCACAAGTGACATCACAAACACAAACTGCACACACATCACCAGCACTGGCCTATCAGGCACTGATCCGCAAATGACATCACAACAACAAACTCCACCCACATGACCAGCACTGGCCTATCAGGCACTGAGCCACAAGTGACATCACAACCACAAACTCCACCCACATCACCAGCACTGGCCTATCAGGCACTGAGCCACAAGTGACATCACAACCACAAACTCTATCCACATGACCAGCACTGGCCTATCAGGCACTGAGCCACAAGTGACATCACAAACACAAACTCCACCCACATCACCAGCACTGGCCTATCAGGCACTGATCCGCAAATGACATCACAACAACAAACTGCACCCACGTGACCAGCACTGGCCTATCAGGCACTGAGCCACAAGTGACATCACAAACACAAACTCCACCCACATCACCAGCACTGGCCTATCAGGCACTGATCCGCAAATGACATCACAACAACAAACTGCACCCACATGACCAGCACCGGCTTATCAGGCACTGAGCCACAAGTGACATCACAACCACAAACTGCACCCACATCACCAGCACTGGCCTATCAGGCACTGAGCCACAAGTGACATCAAAACCACAAACTGCACACACAGGACCAGCACTGGCCTATCAGGCACTGAGCCACAAGTGACATCACAACCACAAACTCTATCCACATGACCAGCACTGGCCTATCAGGCACTGAGCCAAAAGTGACATCACAATCACAAACTGCACCCACATGAACAGCACTGGCCTATCAGGCACTGAGCCACAAGTGACATCACAAACACAAACTGCAGCCACAGGACCACCAATGTCCCATCAGGCACTGAGCCGCAAGTGACATCACAAACACAAAATGCAGACATGTGACCAGCATTGGCCTATCAGGCACTGAGCCACAAGTGACATCACAAACACAAACTCCACCCACATCACCAGCACTGGCCTATCAGGCACTGAGCCACAAGTGACATCACAACCACAAACTGCACCCACATGAACAGCATTGGCCTATCAGGCACTCAGCCACAAGTGACATCACAAACACAAACTCCACCCACATCACCAGTACTGGCCTATCAGGCACTGAGCCACAAGTGACCTCACAGCCACAAAATGAACCCACATGAACAGCACTGGCCTATCAGGCACTGAGCCACAAGTGACATCACAACCACAAACTGCAGCCACAGGACCACCAATGTCCCATCAGGCACTGAGCCGCAAGTGACCTTACAGCCACAAACTGCACCCACATCACCAGCACTGGCCTATCAGGCACTGAGCCACAAGTGACATCACAACCACAAACTGCAGCCACAGGACCAGCAATATCCTATCAGGCACTCAGCCACAAGTGACATCACAAACACAAACTGCAGCCACGTGACTAGCACTGGTCTACCAGGCACTGAGCCAGAAGAGACATCACAAGCACAAATTCCACCCACATGACCAGCACTGGCCTATCAGGCACTGAGCCACAAGTGACATCACAACCATAGACTCCACCCACATCACCAGCACTGGCCTATCAGGCACTGAGCCACAACTGACATCACAAACACAAACTGCAGCCACGTGACCAGCACTGGCCTATCAGGCACTCAGCTACAGGTGACATCACAAACACAAACTGCAGCCACATCACCAGCACTGGCCTATCAGGCACTGAGCCACAAGTGACATCACAACCACAAACTGCAGCCACAGGACCAGCAATGTCCCATCAGGCACTGAGCCGCAAGTGACATCACAACCTCAAACTGAACCCACGTGACCAGCACTGCCCTATCAGGCACTCAGCCACAAGTGACATCACAACCACAAACTGCACCCACATGACCAGCACTGGCCTATCAGGCACTGAGCCACAAGTGACATCACAAACACAAACTCCACCCACGTGACCAGCACTGGCCTATCAGGCACTGATCCGCAAATGACATCACAACCACAAACTGCACCCACATGACCAGCACTGGCCTATCAGGCACTGAGCCACAAGTGACATCACAAACACAAACTGCAGCCGCATCACCAGCACTGGCCTATCAGGCACTGAGCCACAAGTGACATCACAAACACAAACTGCACCCACATGAACAGCACTGGCCTATCAGGCACTGATCCGCAAATGACATCACAACAAAAAACTGCACCCACATCACCAGCACTGGCCTATCAGGCACTGAGCCACAAGTGACATCACAACAACAAACTGCACCCACGTGACCAGCACTGGCCTATCAGGCACTGATCCGCAAATGACATCACAACAACAAACTGCACCCACATGACCAGCACTGGCTTATCAGGCACTGAGCCACAAGTGACATCACAACCACAAACTGCAGCCACAGGACCAGCAATGTCCCATCAGGCACTGAGCCACAAGTGACATCACAACCACAAACTCCACCCACATCACCAGCACTGGCCTATCAGGCACTGAGCCACAAGTGACATCACAAACACAAACTGCACACACATCACCAGCACTGGCCTATCAGGCACTGATCCGCAAATGACATCACAACAACAAACTCCACCCACATGACCAGCACTGGCCTATCAGGCACTGAGCCACAAGTGACATCACAACCACAAACTCCACCCACATCACCAGCACTGGCCTATCAGGCACTGAGCCACAAGTGACATCACAACCACAAACTCTATCCACATGACCAGCACTGGCCTATCAGGCACTGAGCCACAAGTGACATCACAAACACAAACTCCACCCACATCACCAGCACTGGCCTATCAGGCACTGATCCGCAAATGACATCACAACAACAAACTGCACCCACATGACCAGCACTGGCCTATCAGGCACTGAGCCACAAGTGACATCACAAACACAAACTCCACCCACATCACCAGCACTGGCCTATCAGGCACTGATCCGCAAATGACATCACAACAACAAACTGCACCCACATGACCAGCACCGGCTTATCAGGCACTGAGCCACAAGTGACATCACAACCACAAACTGCACCCACATCACCAGCACTGGCCTATCAGGCACTGAGCCACAAGTGACATCAAAACCACAAACTGCACACACAGGACCAGCACTGGCCTATCAGGCACTGAGCCACAAGTGACATCACAACAACAAACTCTATCCACATGACCAGCACTGGCCTATCAGGCACTGAGCCACAAGTGACATCACAAACACAAACTCCACCCACGTGACCAGCACTGGCCTATCGGGCACTGATCCACAAATGACATCACAACAACAAACTGCACCCACGTGACCAGCACTGGCCTATCAGGCTCTGAGCCACAAGTGACATCACAACCACAAACTGCACCCACATGAACAGCATTGGCCTATCAGGCACTGAGCCACAAGTGACATCACAAACACAAACTGCACCCACATCACCAGCACTGGCCTATCAGGCACTCAGCCACAAGTGACATCACAAACACAAACTGCACCCACATGACCAGCACTGGTTTATCAGGCACTGAGCCACAAGTGACATCACAACCACAAACTGCACCCACATGACCAGCACTGGCCTATCAGGCACTGAGCCACAAGTGACATCACAACCACAAACTCCACCCACATCACCAGCACTGGCCTATCAGGCACTGAGCCACAAGTGACATCACAACCACAAACTCTATCCACATGACCAGCACTGGCCTATCAGGCACTGAGCCACAAGTGACATCACAAACACAAACTGCACCCACATGAACAGCACTGGCCTATCAGGCACTGAGCCACAAGTGACATCACAAACACAAACTGCACCCACGTGACCAGCACTGGCTTATCAGGCACTGAGCCACAAGTGACATCACAACCACAAACTGCACCCACATCACCAGCACTGGCCTATCAGGCACTGAGCCACAAGTGACATCAAAACCACAAACTGCACACACAGGACCAGCACTGGCCTATCAGGCACTGAGCCACAAGTGACATCACAACCACAAACTGCAGCCACAGGACCAGCAATATCCTATCAGGCACTCAGCCACAAGTGACATCACAAACACAAACTGCAGCCACGTGATTAGCACTGGCCTACCAGTCACTGAGCCAGAAGAGACATCACAAGCACAAACTCCACCCACGTGACCAGCAGTGGCCTATCAGGCACTGAGCCACAAGTGACATCACAACCACAGACTCCACCCACATCGCCAGCACTGGCCTATCAGGCACTGAGCCACAAGTGACATCACAAACACAAACTGCAGCCACGTGACCAGCACTGGCCTAGCAGGCACTCAGCCACAGGTGACATCACAAACACAAACTGCAGCCACATCACCAGCACTGGCCTATCAGGCACTGAGCCACAAGTGACCTCACAACCACAAACTGCAGCCACAGGACCAGCAATGTCCCATCAGGCACTGAGCCACAAGTGACATCACAAACACAAACTCCACCCACATCACCAGCACTGGCCTATCAGGCACTGAGCCACAAGTGACATCACAACCACAAACTCTATCCACATGACCAGGACTGGCCTATCAGGCACTCAGCCACAAGTGACATCACAAACACAAACTGCACCCACATGAACAGCACTGGCCTATCAGGCACTCAGCCACAAGTGACATCACAAACACAAACTCCACCCACATCACCAGCACTGGCCTATCAGGCACTGAGCCACAAGTGACATCATAAACACAAACTCCACCCACATCACCAGCACTGGCCTATCAGGCACTGAGCCACAAGTGACATCACAACAACAAACTGCACCCACGTGACCAGCACTGGCCTATCAGGCACTGAGCCACAAGTGACATCACAAACACAAACTCCACCCACATGACCAGCACTGGCCTATCAGGCACTGAGCCACAAGTGACATCACAACAACAAACTGCACCCACGTGACCAGCACTGGCCTATCAGGCACTGAGCCACAAGTGACATCACAACCACAAACTGCACCCACATCACCAGCACTGGCCTATCAGGCACTGAGCCACAAGTGACATCAAAACCACAAACTGCACACACAGGACCAGCACTGGACTATCAGGCACTGAGCCACAAGTGACATCACAAACACAAACTGCAAACATGTGAACCAACACTGGCCTATCAGGCACTGAGCCACAAGTGACATCACAACCACAAACTGCACCCACATGACCAGCACTGGCCTATCAGGCACTGAGCCACAAGTGACATCACAAACACAAACTCCACCCACATCACCAGCACTGGCCTATCAGGCACTGAGCCACAAGTGACATCACAAACACAAACTCCACCCACATGAACAGCACTGGCCTATCAGGCACTGATCCGCAAATGACATCACAACAACAAACTGCACCCACATCACCAGCACTGGCCTATCAGGCACTGAGCCACAAGTGACATCACAACAACAAACTGCACCCACGTGACCAGCACTGGCCTATCAGGCACTGATCCGCAAATGACATCACAACAACAAACTGCACCCACATGACCAGCACTGGCTTATCAGGCACTGAGCCACAAGTGACATCACAACCACAAACTCTATCCACATGACCAGGACTGGCCTATCAGGCACTGAGCCACAAGTGACATCACAAACACAAACTGCACCCACATGACCAGCACTGGCCTATCAGGCACTGAGCCACAAGTGACATCACAACCACAAACTCCACCCACATCACCAGCACTGGCCTATCAGGCACTGAGCCACAAGTGACATCACAACCACAAACTCTTTCCACATGACCAGCACTGGCCTATCAGGCACTGAGCCACAAGTGACATCACAAACACAAACTCCACCCACATCACCAGCACTGGCCTATCAGGCACTGATCCGCAAATGACATCACAACAACAAACTGCACCCACATGACCAGCACTGGCCTATCAGGCACTGAGCCACAAGTGACATCACAAACACAAACTCCACCCACATCACCAGCACTGGCCTATCAGGCACTGATCCGCAAATGACATCACAACAACAAACTGCACCCACATGACCAGCACCGGCTTATCAGGCACTGAGCCACAAGTGACATCACAACCACAAACTGCACCCACATCACCAGCACTGGCCTATCAGGCACTGAGCCACAAGTGACATCAAAACCACAAACTGCACACACAGGACCAGCACTGGCCTATCAGGCACTGAGCCACAAGTGACATCACAACCACAAACTCTATCCACATGACCAGCACTGGCCTATCAGGCACTGAGCCACAAGTGACATCACAAACACAAACTCCACCCACGTGACCAGCACTGGCCTATCGGGCACTGATCCACAAATGACATCACAACAACAAACTGCACCCACGTGACCAGCACTGGCCTATCAGGCTCTGAGCCACAAGTGACATCACAACCACAAACTCCACCCACATGAACAGCATTGGCCTATCAGGCACTGAGCCACAAGTGACATCACAAACACAAACTGCACCCACATGACCAGCACTGGCCTATCAGGCACTCAGCCACAAGTGACATCACAAACACAAACTGCACCCACATGACCAGCACTGGTTTATCAGGCACTGAGCCACAAGTGACATCACAACCACAAACTGCACCCACATGACCAGCACTGGCCTATCAGGCACTGAGCCACAAGTGACATCACAACCACAAACTCCACCCACATCACCAGCACTGGCCTATCAGGCACTGAGCCACAAGTGACATCACAACCACAAACTCTATCCACATGACCAGCACTGGCCTATCAGGCACTGAGCCACAAGTGACATCACAAACACAAACTGCACCCACATGAACAGCACTGGCCTATCAGGCACTGAGCCACAAGTGACATCACAAACACAAACTGCACCCACGTGACCAGCACTGGCTTATCAGGCACTGAGCCACAAGTGACATCACAACCACAAACTGCACCCACATCACCAGCACTGGCCTATCAGGCACTGAGCCACAAGTGACATCAAAACCACAAACTGCACACACAGGACCAGCACTGGCCTATCAGGCACTGAGCCACAAGTGACATCACAACCACAAACTGCAGCCACAGGACCAGCAATATCCTATCAGGCACTCAGCCACAAGTGACATCACAAACACAAACTGCAGCCACGTGATTAGCACTGGCCTACCAGTCACTGAGCCAGAAGAGACATCACAAGCACAAACTCCACCCACGTGACCAGCAGTGGCCTATCAGGCACTGAGCCACAAGTGACATCACAACCACAGACTCCACCCACATCGCCAGCACTGGCCTATCAGGCACTGAGCCACAAGTGACATCACAAACACAAACTGCAGCCACGTGACCAGCACTGGCCTAGCAGGCACTCAGCCACAGGTGACATCACAAACACAAACTGCAGCCACATCACCAGCACTGGCCTATCAGGCACTGAGCCACAAGTGACCTCACAACCACAAACTGCAGCCACAGGACCAGCAATGTCCCATCAGGCACTGAGCCACAAGTGACATCACAAACACAAACTCCACCCACATCACCAGCACTGGCCTATCAGGCACTGAGCCACAAGTGACATCACAACCACAAACTCTATCCACATGACCAGGACTGGCCTATCAGGCACTCAGCCACAAGTGACATCACAAACACAAACTGCACCCACATGAACAGCACTGGCCTATCAGGCACTCAGCCAC
Source organism: Apteryx mantelli (assembly GCF_036417845.1). NCBI lineage: Eukaryota > Metazoa > Chordata > Aves > Apterygiformes > Apterygidae > Apteryx > Apteryx mantelli. The sequence continues at coordinate 787,403 of NC_090002.1, read as the reverse complement.
AAGTGACATCACAAACACAAACTCCACCCACATCACCAGCACTGGCCTATCAGGCACTGAGCCACAAGTGACATCATAAACACAAACTCCACCCACATCACCAGCACTGGCCTATCAGGCACTGAGCCACAAGTGACATCACAACAACAAACTGCACCCACGTGACCAGCACTGGCCTATCAGGCACTGAGCCACAAGTGACATCACAAACACAAACTCCACCCACATGACCAGCACTGGCCTATCAGGCACTGAGCCACAAGTGACATCACAACAACAAACTGCACCCACGTGACCAGCACTGGCCTATCAGGCACTGAGCCACAAGTGACATCACAACCACAAACTCCACCCACATCACCAGCACTGGCCTATCAGGCACTGAGCCACAAGTGACATCAAAACCACAAACTGCACACACAGGACCAGCACTGGACTATCAGGCACTGAGCCACAAGTGACATCACAAACACAAACTGCAAACATGTGAACCAACACTGGCCTATCAGGCACTCAGCCACAAGTGACATCACAACCACAAACTGCACCCACATGACCAGCACTGGCCTATCAGGCACTGAGCCACAAGTGACATCACAAACACAAACTCCACCCACATCACCAGCACTGGCCTATCAGGCACTGAGCCACAAGTGACATCACAAACACAAACTCCACCCACATGAACAGCACTGGCCTATCAGGCACTGATCCACAAATGACATCACAACAACAAACTGCACCCACATCACCAGCACTGGCCTATCAGGCACTCAGCCACAAGTGACATCACAACACCAAACTCTATCCACATGACCAGCACTGGCCTATCAGGCACTGATCCGCAAATGACATCACAACAACAAACTGCACCCACATGACCAGCACTGGCTTATCAGGCACTGAGCCACAAGTGACATCACAACCACAAACTGCAGCCACAGGACCAGCAATGTCCCATCAGGCACTGAGCCACAAGTGACATCACAACCACAAACTCCACCCACATCACCAGCACTGGCCTATCAGGCACTGAGCCACAAGTGACATCACAACCACAAACTCTATCCACATGACCAGCACTGGCCTATCAGGCACTGAGCCACAAGTGACATCACAAACACAAACTGCACACACAGGACCAGCACTGGCCTATCAGGCACTGAGCCACAAGTGAGATGATAAACACTAACTCCACCCACATCACCAGCACTGGCCTATCAGGCACTGAGCCACAAGTGAGATGATAAACACTAACTCCACCCACATCACCAGCACTGGCCTATCAGGCACTGAGCCACAAGTGACATCACAAACACAAACTCCACCCACATCACCAGCACTGGCCTATCAGGCACTGATCCGCAAATGACATCACAACAACAAACTGCACCCACGTGACCAGCACTGGCCTATCAGGCACTGAGCCACAAGTGACATCACAAACACAAACTGCAGCCACATCACCAGCACTGGACTGTCAGGCACTGAGCCACAAGTGACATCACAACCTCAAACTGAACCCACATGACCCTCACTGGCCTATCAGGCACTGATCCGCAAATGACATCACAACAAAAAACTGCACCCACATGACCAGCACCGGCTTATCAGGCACTGAGCCACAAGTGACATCACAACAACAAACTGCACCCACATCACCAGCACTGGCCTATCAGGCACTGAGCCACAAGTGACATCAAAACCACAAACTGCACACACAGGACCAGCACTGGCCTATCAGGCACTGAGCCACAAGTGACATCACAAACACAAACTCTATCCACATGACCAGCACTGGCCTATCAGGCACTGAGCCACAAGTGACATCACAATCACAAACTGCACCCACATGAACAGCACTGGCCTATCAGGCACTGAGCCACAAGTGACATCACAAACACAAACTCCACCCACGTGACCAGCACTGGCCTATCAGGCACTGATCCGCAAATGACATCACAACAACAAACTGCACCCACGTGACCAGCACTGGCCTATCAGGCTCTGAGCCACAAGTGACCTGACAACCACAAACTGCACCCACATGACCAGCACTGGCCTATCAGGCACTGAGCCACAAGTGACATCACAACCACAAACTGCACCCACATGAACAGCATTGGCCTATCAGGCACTGAGCCACAAGTGACATCACAACCACAAACTGCAGCCACATGACCAGCACTGGCCTATCAGGCACTCAGCCACAAGTGACATCACAAACACAAACTCCACCCACATGACCAGCACTGGTTTATCAGGCACTGAGCCACAAGTGACATCACAACCACAAACTGCACCCACATGACCAGCACCGGCTTATCAGGCACTGAGCCACAAGTGACATCACAACCACAAACTGCACCCACATCACCAGCACTGGCCTATCAGGCACTCAGCCACAAGTGACATCACAAACACAAACTGCACACACAGGACCAGCACTGGCCTATCAGGCACTGAGCCACAAGTGAGATGATAAACACTAACTCCACCCACATCACCAGCACTGGCCTATCAGGCACTGAGCCACAAGTGAGATGATAAACACTAACTCCACCCACATCACCAGCACTGGCCTATCAGGCACTGAGCCACAAGTGACATCACAACCACAAACTGCAGCCACAGGACCAGCAATATCCTATCAGGCACTCAGCCACAAGTGACATCACAAACACAAACTGCAGCCACGTGATTAGCACTGGCCTACCAGTCACTGAGCCAGAAGAGACATCACAAGCACAAACTCCACCCACGTGACCAGCAGTGGCCTATCAGGCACTGAGCCACAAGTGACATCACAACCACAGACTCCACCCACATCGCCAGCACTGGCCTATCAGGCACTGAGCCACAAGTGACATCACAAACACAAACTGCAGCCACGTGACCAGCACTGGCCTAGCAGGCACTCAGCCACAGGTGACATCACAAACACAAACTGCAGCCACATCACCAGCACTGGCCTATCAGGCACTGAGCCACAAGTGACCTCACAACCACAAACTGCAGCCACAGGACCAGCAATGTCCCATCAGGCACTGAGCCACAAGTGACATCACAAACACAAACTCCACCCACATCACCAGCACTGGCCTATCAGGCACTGAGCCACAAGTGACATCACAACCACAAACTCTATCCACATGACCAGGACTGGCCTATCAGGCACTGAGCCACAAGTGACATCACAAACACAAACTGCACCCACATGAACAGCACTGGCCTATCAGGCACTCAGCCACAAGTGACATCACAAACACAAACTCCACCCACATCACCAGCACTGGCCTATCAGGCACTGAGCCACAAGTGACATCATAAACACAAACTCCACCCACATCACCAGCACTGGCCTATCAGGCACTGAGCCACAAGTGAGATGATAAACACTAACTCCACCCACATCACCAGCACTGGCCTATCAGGCACTGAGCCACAAGTGACATCACAACAACAAACTGCACCCACGTGACCAGCACTGGCCTATCAGGCACTCAGCCACAAGTGACATCACAAACACAAACTCCACCCACATGACCAGCACTGGCCTATCAGGCACTGAGCCACAAGTGACATCACAACAACAAACTGCACCCACGTGACCAGCACTGGCCTATCAGGCACTGAGCCACAAGTGACATCACAACCACAAACTGCACCCACATCACCAGCACTGGCCTATCAGGCACTGAGCCACAAGTGACATCAAAACCACAAACTGCACACACAGGACCAGCACTGGACTATCAGGCACTGAGCCACAAGTGACATCACAAACACAAACTGCAAACATGTGACCAACACTGGCCTATCAGGCACTGAGCCACAAGTGACATCACAACCACAAACTGCACCCACATGACCAGCACTGGCCTATCAGGCACTGAGCCACAAGTGACATCACAAACACAAACTCCACCCACATCACCAGCACTGGCCTATCAGGCACTGAGCCACAAGTGACATCACAAACACAATCTCCACCCACATGAACAGCACTGGCCTATCAGGCACTGATCCGCAAATGACATCACAACAACAAACTGCACCCACATCACCAGCACTGGCCTATCAGGCACTGAGCCACAAGTGACATCACAACAACAAACTGCACCCACGTGACCAGCACTGGCCTATCAGGCACTGATCCGCAAATGACATCACAACAACAAACTGCACCCACATGACCAGCACTGGCTTATCAGGCACTGAGCCACAAGTGACATCACAACCACAAACTGCAGCCACAGGACCAGCAATGTCCCATCAGGCACTGAGCCACAAGTGACATCACAACCACAAACTCCACCCACATCACCAGCACTGGCCTATCAGGCACTGAGCCACAAGTGACATCACAACCACAAACTCTATCCACATGACCAGCACTGGCCTATCAGGCACTGAGCCACAAGTGACATCACAATCACAAACTGCACCCACATGAACAGCACTGGCCTATCAGGCACTGAGCCACAAGTGACATCACAAACACAAACTCCACCCACGTGACCAGCACTGGCCTATCAGGCACTGATCCGCAAATGACATCACAACAACAAACTGCACCCACGTGACCAGCACTGGCCTATCAGGCTCTGAGCCACAAGTGACCTGACAACCACAAACTGCACCCACATGACCAGCACTGGCCTATCAGGCACTGAGCCACAAGTGACATCACAACCACAAACTGCACCCACATGAACAGCATTGGCCTATCAGGCACTGAGCCACAAGTGACATCACAACCACAAACTGCAGCCACATGACCAGCACTGGCCTATCAGGCACTCAGCCACAAGTGACATCACAAACACAAACTGCACCCACATGACCAGCACTGGTTTATCAGGCACTGAGCCACAAGTGACATCACAACCACAAACTGCACCCACATGACCAGCACCGGCTTATCAGGCACTGAGCCACAAGTGACATCACAACCACAAACTGCACCCACATCACCAGCACTGGCCTATCAGGCACTCAGCCACAAGTGACATCAAAACCACAAACTGCACACACAGGACCAGCACTGGCCTATCAGGCACTGAGCCACAAGTGACATCACAACCACAAACTCTATCCACATGACCAGCACTGGCCTATCAGGCACTGAGCCACAAGTGACATCACAATCACAAACTGCACCCACATGAACAGCACTGGCCTATCAGGCACTGAGCCACAAGTGACATCACAAACACAAACTCCACCCACATCACCAGCACTGGCCTATCAGGCACTGATCTGCAAATGACATCACAACAACAAACTGCACCCACGTGACCAGCACTGGCCTATCAGGCTCTGAGCCACAAGTGACCTGACAACCACAAACTGCACCCACATCACCAGCACTGGCCTATCAGGCACTGAGCCACAAGTGACATCACAAACACAAACTCCACCCACATGACCAGCACTGGCCTATCAGGCACTCAGCCACAAGTGACATCACAAACACAAACTGCACCCACATGACCAGCACTGGTTTATCAGGCACTGAGCCACAAGTGACATCACAACCACAAACTGCACCCACATGACCAGCACTGGCCTATCAGGCACTGAGCCACAAGTGACATCACAACCACAAACTCCACCCACATCACCAGCACTGGCCTATCAGGCACTGAGCCACAAGTGACATCACAACCACAAACTCTATCCACATGACCAGCACTGGCCTATCAGGCACTGAGCCACAAGTGACATCACAAACACAAACTGCACCCACATGAACAGCACTGGCCTATCAGGCACTGAGCCACAAGTGACATCACAAACACAAACTCCACCCACGTGACCAGCACTGGCTTATCAGGCACTGAGCCACAAGTGACATCACAACCACAAACTGCACCCACATCACCAGCACTGGCCTATCAGGCACTGAGCCACAAGTGACATCAAAACCACAAACTGCACACACAGGACCAGCACTGGCCTATCAGGCACTGAGCCACAAGTGACATCACAACCACAAACTGCAGCCACAGGACCAGCAATATCCTATCAGGCACTCAGCCACAAGTGACATCACAAACACAAACTGCAGCCACGTGATTAGCACTGGCCTACCAGTCACTGAGCCAGAAGAGACATCACAAGCACAAACTCCACCCACGTGACCAGCAGTGGCCTATCAGGCACTGAGCCACAAGTGACATCAAAACCACAAACTGCACACACAGGACCAGCACTGGCCTATCAGGCACTGAGCCACAAGTGAGATGATAAACACTAACTCCACCCACATCACCAGCACTGGCCTATCAGGCACTGAGCCACAAGTGACATCACAACAACAAACTGCAGCCACGTGACCAGCACTGGCCTATCAGGCACTGAGCCACAAGTGACATCACAAACACAAACTGCAAACATGTGACCAACACTGGCCTATCAGGCACTGAGCCACAAGTGACATCACAACCACAAACTGCACCCACATGACCAGCACTGGCCTATCAGGCACTGAGCCACAAGTGACATCACAAACACAAACTGCAGCCGCATCACCAGCACTGGCCTATCAGGCACTGAGCCACAAGTGACATCACAAACACAAACTCCACCCACATGAACAGCACTGGCCTATCAGGCACTGATCCGCAAATGACATCACAACAACAAACTGCACCCACATCACCAGCACTGGCCTATCAGGCACTGAGCCACAAGTGACATCACAACAACAAACTGCACCCACGTGACCAGCACTGGCCTATCAGGCACTGAGCCACAAGTGACATCACAACCACAAACTGCAGCCACAGGACCAGCAATGTCCCATCAGGCACTGAGCCACAAGTGACATCACAACCACAAACTCCACCCACATCACCAGCACTGGCCTATCAGGCACTGAGCCACAAGTGACATCACAACCACAAACTCTATCCACATGACCAGGACTGGCCTATCAGGCACTGAGCCACAAGTGACATCACAAACACAAACTGCACACACAGGACCAGCACTGGCCTATCAGGCACTGAGCCACAAGTGAGATGATAAACACTAACTCCACCCACATCACCAGCACTGGCCTATCAGGCACTGAGCCACAAGTGAGATGATAAACACTAACTCCACCCACATCACCAGCACTGGCCTATCAGGCACTGAGCCACAAGTGACATCACAACCACAAACTGCAGCCACAGGACCAGCAATATCCTATCAGGCACTCAGCCACAAGTGACATCACAAACACAAACTGCAGCCACGTGATTAGCACTGGCCTACCAGTCACTGAGCCAGAAGAGACATCACAAGCACAAACTCCACCCACGTGACCAGCAGTGGCCTATCAGGCACTGAGCCACAAGTGACATCACAACCACAGACTCCACCCACATCGCCAGCACTGGCCTATCAGGCACTGAGCCACAAGTGACATCACAAACACAAACTGCAGCCACGTGACCAGCACTGGCCTAGCAGGCACTCAGCCACAGGTGACATCACAAACACAAACTGCAGCCACATCACCAGCACTGGCCTATCAGGCACTGAGCCACAAGTGACCTCACAACCACAAACTGCAGCCACAGGACCAGCAATGTCCCATCAGGCACTGAGCCACAAGTGACATCACAACCACAAACTCCACCCACATCACCAGCACTGGCCTATCAGGCACTGAGCCACAAGTGACATCACAACCACAAACTCTATCCACATGACCAGGACTGGCCTATCAGGCACTCAGCCACAAGTGACATCACAAACACAAACTGCACCCACATGAACAGCACTGGCCTATCAGGCACTCAGCCACAAGTGACATCACAAACACAAACTCCACCCACATCACCAGCACTGGCCTATCAGGCACTGAGCCACAAGTGACATCATAAACACAAACTCCACCCACATCACCAGCACTGGCCTATCAGGCACTGAGCCACAAGTGAGATGATAAACACTAACTCCACCCACATCACCAGCACTGGCCTATCAGGCACTGAGCCACAAGTGACATCACAACAACAAACTGCACCCACGTGACCAGCACTGGCCTATCAGGCACTGAGCCACAAGTGACATCACAAACACAAACTCCACCCACATGACCAGCACTGGCCTATCAGGCACTGAGCCACAAGTGACATCACAACAACAAACTGCACCCACGTGACCAGCACTGGCCTATCAGGCACTGAGCCACAAGTGACATCACAACCACAAACTGCACCCACATCACCAGCACTGGCCTATCAGGCACTGAGCCACAAGTGACATCAAAACCACAAACTGCACACACAGGACCAGCACTGGACTATCAGGCACTGAGCCACAAGTGAGATGATAAACACTAACTCCACCCACACCACCAGCACTGGCCTATCAGGCACTGAGCCACAAGTGAGATGATAAACACTAACTCCACCCACATCACCAGCACTGGCCTATCAGGCACTGAGCCACAAGTGACATCACAACCACAAACTGCAGCCACAGGACCAGCAATATCCTATCAGGCACTCAGCCACAAGTGACATCACAAACACAAACTGCAGCCACGTGATTAGCACTGGCCTACCAGTCACTGAGCCAGAAGAGACATCACAAGCACAAACTCCACCCACGTGACCAGCAGTGGCCTATCAGGCACTGAGCCACAAGTGACATCACAACCACAGACTCCACCCACATCGCCAGCACTGGCCTATCAGGCACTGAGCCACAAGTGACATCACAAACACAAACTGCAGCCACGTGACCAGCACTGGCCTAGCAGGCACTCAGCCACAGGTGACATCACAAACACAAACTGCAGCCACATCACCAGCACTGGCCTATCAGGCACTGAGCCACAAGTGACCTCACAACCACAAACTGCAGCCACAGGACCAGCAATGTCCCATCAGGCACTGAGCCACAAGTGACATCACAAACACAAACTCCACCCACATCACCAGCACTGGCCTATCAGGCACTGAGCCACAAGTGACATCACAACCACAAACTCTATCCACATGACCAGGACTGGCCTATCAGGCACTCAGCCACAAGTGACATCACAAACACAAACTGCACACACATGAACAGCACTGGCCTATCAGGCACTCAGCCACAAGTGACATCACAAACACAAACTGCACACACATCACCAGCACTGGCCTATCAGGCACTGAGCCACAAGTGACATCATAAACACAAACTCCACCCACATCACCAGCACTGGCCTATCAGGCACTGAGCCACAAGTGAGATGATAAACACTAACTCCACCCACATCACCAGCACTGGCCTATCAGGCACTGAGCCACAAGTGACATCACAACAACAAACTGCACCCACGTGACCAGCACTGGCCTATCAGGCACTGAGCCACAAGTGACATCACAAACACAAACTCCACCCACATGACCAGCACTGGCCTATCAGGCACTGAGCCACAAGTGACATCACAACAACAAACTGCACCCACGTGACCAGCACTGGCCTATCAGGCACTGAGCCACAAGTGACATCACAACCACAAACTGCACCCACATCACCAGCACTGGCCTATCAGGCACTGAGCCACAAGTGACATCAAAACCACAAACTGCACACACAGGACCAGCACTGGACTATCAGGCACTGAGCCACAAGTGACATCACAAACACAAACTGCAAACATGTGACCAACACTGGCCTATCAGGCACTGAGCCACAAGTGACATCACAACCACAAACTGCACCCACATGACCAGCACTGGCCTATCAGGCACTGAGCCACAAGTGACATCACAAACACAAACTCCACCCACATCACCAGCACTGGCCTATCAGGCACTGAGCCACAAGTGACATCACAAACACAATCTCCACCCACATGAACAGCACTGGCCTATCAGGCACTGATCCGCAAATGACATCACAACAACAAACTGCACCCACATCACCAGCACTGGCCTATCAGGCACTGAGCCACAAGTGACATCACAACAACAAACTGCACCCACGTGACCAGCACTGGCCTATCAGGCACTGATCCGCAAATGACATCACAACAACAAACTGCACCCACATGACCAGCACTGGCTTATCAGGCACTGAGCCACAAGTGACATCACAACCACAAACTGCAGCCACAGGACCAGCAATGTCCCATCAGGCACTGAGCCACAAGTGACATCACAACCACAAACTCCACCCACATCACCAGCACTGGCCTATCAGGCACTGAGCCACAAGTGACATCACAACCACAAACTCTATCCACATGACCAGGACTGGCCTATCAGGCACTCAGCCACAAGTGACATCACAAACACAAACTGCACACACAGGACCAGCACTGGCCTATCAGGCACTGAGCCACAAGTGAGATGATAAACACTAACTCCACCCACATCACCAGCACTGGCCTATCAGGCACTGAGCCACAAGTGACATCACAAACACAAACTCCACCCACATCACCAGCACTGGCCTATCAGGCACTGATCCGCAAATGACATCACAACAACAAACTGCACCCACGTGACCAGCACTGGCCTATCAGGCACTGAGCCACAAGTGACATCACAAACACAAACTGCAGCCACATCACCAGCACTGGACTGTCAGGCACTGAGCCACAAGTGACATCACAACCTCAAACTGAACCCACATGACCCTCACTGGCCTATCAGGCACTGATCCGCAAATGACATCACAACAACAAACTGCACCCACATGACCAGCACCGGCTTATCAGGCACTGAGCCACAAGTGACATCACAACCACAAACTGCACCCACATCACCAGCACTGGCCTATCAGGCACTGAGCCACAAGTGACATCAAAACCACAAACTGCACACACAGGACCAGCACTGGCCTATCAGGCACTGAGCCACAAGTGACATCACAACCACAAACTCTATCCACATGACCAGCACTGGCCTATCAGGCACTCAGCCACAAGTGACATCACAAACACAAACTGCACCCACATGAACAGCACTGGCCTATCAGGCACTGAGCCACAAGTGACATCACAAACACAAACTCCACCCACGTGACCAGCACTGGCCTATCAGGCACTGATCCGCAAATGACATCACAAACACAAACTGCACCCACATCACCAGCACTGGCCTATCAGGCACTGAGCCACAAGTGACATCACAACCACAAACTGCACCCACATGAACAGCATTGGCCTATCAGGCACTGAGCCACAAGTGACATCACAACCACAAACTGCAGCCACATGACCAGCACTGGCCTATCAGGCACTCAGCCACAAGTGACATCACAAACACAAACTGCACCCACATGACCAGCACTGGTTTATCAGGCACTGAGCCACAAGTGACATCACAACCACAAACTGCACCCACATGACCAGCACCGGCTTATCAGGCACTGAGCCACAAGTGACATCACAACCACAAACTGCACCCACATCACCAGCACTGGCCTATCAGGCACTCAGCCACAAGTGACATCAAAACCACAAACTGCACACACAGGACCAGCACTGGCCTATCAGGCACTGAGCCACAAGTGACATCACAACCACAAACTCTATCCACATGACCAGCACTGGCCTATCAGGCACTGAGCCACAAGTGACATCACAACCACAAACTGCACCCACATGACCAGCACTGGCCTATCAGGCACTGAGCCACAAGTGACATCACAAACACAAACTCCACCCACATCACCAGCACTGGCCTATCAGGCACTGATCCGCAAATGACATCACAACAACAAACTGCACCCACGTGACCAGCACTGGCCTATCAGGCTCTGAGCCACAAGTGACCTGACAACCACAAACTGCACCCACATGACCAGCACTGGCCTATCAGGCACTGAGCCACAAGTGACATCACAAACACAAACTCCACCCACATGACCAGCACTGGCCTATCAGGCACTCAGCCACAAGTGACATCACAAACACAAACTGCACCCACATGACCAGCACTGGCCTATCAGGCACTGAGCCACAAGTGACATCACAATCACAAACTCCACCCACATCACCAGCACTGGCCTATCAGGCACTGAGCCACAAGTGACATCACAACCACAAACTCTATCCACATGACCAGCACTGGCCTATCAGGCACTGAGCCACAAGTGACATCACAAACACAAACTGCACCCACATGAACAGCACTGGCCTATCAGGCACTGAGCCACAAGTGACATCACAAACACAAACTCCACCCACGTGACCAGCACTGGCTTATCAGGCACTGAGCCACAAGTGACATCACAACCACAAACTGCACCCACATCACCAGCACTGGCCTATCAGGCACTGAGCCACAAGTGACATCAAAACCACAAACTGCACACACAGGACCAGCACTGGCCTATCAGGCACTGAGCCACAAGTGACATCACAACCACAAACTGCAGCCACAGGACCAGCAATATCCTATCAGGCACTCAGCCACAAGTGACATCACAAACACAAACTGCAGCCACGTGATTAGCACTGGCCTACCAGTCACTGAGCCAGAAGAGACATCACAAGCACAAACTCCACCCACGTGACCAGCAGTGGCCTATCAGGCACTGAGCCACAAGTGACATCAAAACCACAAACTGCACACACAGGACCAGCACTGGCCTATCAGGCACTGAGCCACAAGTGAGATGATAAACACTAACTCCACCCACATCACCAGCACTGGCCTATCAGGCACTGAGCCACAAGTGACATCACAACAACAAACTGCACCCACGTGACCAGCACTGGCCTATCAGGCACTGAGCCACAAGTGACATCACAAACACAAACTCCACCCACATGACCAGCACTGGCCTATCAGGCACTCAGCCACAAGTGACATCACAACAACAAACTGCACCCACGTGACCAGCACTGGCCTATCAGGCACTCAGCCACAAGTGACATCACAACCACAAACTGCACCCACATCACCAGCACTGGCCTATCAGGCACTGAGCCACAAGTGACATCAAAACCACAAACTGCACACACAGGACCAGCACTGGACTATCAGGCACTGAGCCACAAGTGACATCACAAACACAAACTGCAAACATGTGACCAACACTGGCCTATCAGGCACTGAGCCACAAGTGACATCACAACCACAAACTGCACCCACATGACCAGCACTGGCCTATCAGGCACTGAGCCACAAGTGACATCACAAACACAAACTGCAGCCGCATCACCAGCACTGGCCCATCAGGCACTGAGCCACAAGTGACATCACAAACACAAACTCCACCCACATGAACAGCACTGGCCTATCAGGCACTGATCCGCAAATGACATCACAACAATAAACTGCACCCACATGACCAGCACTGGCTTATCAGGCACTGAGCCACAAGTGACATCACAACCACAAACTGCAGCCACAGGACCAGCAATGTCCCATCAGGCACTGAGCCACAAGTGACATCACAACCACAAACTCCACCCACATCACCAGCACTGGCCTATCAGGCACTGAGCCACAAGTGACATCACAACCACAAACTCTATCCACATGACCAGGACTGGCCTATCAGGCACTCAGCCACAAGTGACATCACAAACACAAACTGCACACACAGGACCAGCACTGGCCTATCAGGCACTGAGCCACAAGTGACATCACAACCACAAACTGCACCCACATGAACAGCATTGGCCTATCAGGCACTGAGCCACAAGTGACATCACAACCACAAACTGCAGCCACATGACCAGCACTGGCCTATCAGGCACTCAGCCACAAGTGACATCACAAACACAAACTGCACCCACATGACCAGCACTGGTTTATCAGGCACTGAGCCACAAGTGAGATGATAAACACTAACTCCACCCACATCACCAGCACTGGCCTATCAGGCACTGAGCCACAAGTGACATCACAAACACAAACTCCACCCACATCACCAGCACTGGCCTATCAGGCACTGATCCGCAAATGACATCACAACAACAAACTGCACCCACGTGACCAGCACTGGCCTATCAGGCACTGAGCCACAAGTGACATCACAAACACAAACTGCAGCCACATCACCAGCACTGGACTGTGAGGCACTGAGCCACAAGTGACATCACAACCTCAAACTGAACCCACATGACCCTCACTGGCCTATCAGGCACTGATCCGCAAATGACATCACAACAACAAACTGCACCCACATGACCAGCACCGGCTTATCAGGCACTGAGCCACAAGTGACATCACAACCACAAACTGCACCCACATCACCAGCACTGGCCTATCAGGCACTGAGCCACAAGTGACATCAAAACCACAAACTGCACACACAGGACCAGCACTGGCCTATCAGGCACTGAGCCACAAGTGACATCACAACCACAAACTCTATCCACATGACCAGCACTGGCCTATCAGGCACTGAGCCACAAGTGACATCACAATCACAAACTGCACCCACATGAACAGCACTGGCCTATCAGGCACTGAGCCACAAGTGACATCACAAACACAAACTCCACCCACGTGACCAGCACTGGCCTATCAGGCACTGATCCGCAAATGACATCACAACAACAAACTGCACCCACGTGACCAGCACTGGCCTATCAGGCTCTGAGCCACAAGTGACCTGACAACCACAAACTGCACCCACATGACCAGCACTGGCCTATCAGGCACTGAGCCACAAGTGACATCACAAACACAAACTGCACCCACATGAACAGCATTGGCCTATCAGGCACTGAGCCACAAGTGACATCACAACCACAAACTGCAGCCACATGACCAGCACTGGCCTATCAGGCACTCAGCCACAAGTGACATCACAAACACAAACTGCACCCACATGACCAGCACTGGTTTATCAGGCACTGAGCCACAAGTGACATCACAACCACAAACTGCACCCACATGACCAGCACCGGCTTATCAGGCACTGAGCCACAAGTGACATCACAACCACAAACTGCACCCACATCACCAGCACTGGCCTATCAGGCACTCAGCCACAAGTGACATCAAAACCACAAACTGCACACACAGGACCAGCACTGGCCTATCAGGCACTGAGCCACAAGTGACATCACAACCACAAACTCTATCCACATGACCAGCACTGGCCTATCAGGCACTGAGCCACAAGTGACATCACAAACACAAACTCCACCCACGTGACCAGCACTGGCTTATCAGGCACTGAGCCACAAGTGACATCACAAACACAAACTGCAGCCACAGGACCAGCAATATCCTATCAGGCACTCAGCCACAAGTGACATCACAAACACAAACTGCAGCCACGTGATTAGCACTGGCCTACCAGTCACTGAGCCAGAAGAGACATCACAAGCACAAACTCCACCCACGTGACCAGCAGTGGCCTATCAGGCACTGAGCCACAAGTGACATCACAACCACAGACTCCACCCACATCGCCAGCACTGGCCTATCAGGCACTGAGCCACAAGTGACATCACAAACACAAACTGCAGCCACATCACCAGCACTGGCCTATCAGGCACTGAGCCACAAGTGACCTCACAACCACAAACTCTATCCACATGACCAGCACTGGCCTATCAGGCACTGAGCCACAAGTGACATCACAAACACAAACTGCACCCACATGAACAGCACTGGCCTATCAGGCACTGAGCCACAAGTGACATCACAAACACAAACTCCACCCACGTGACCAGCACTGGCTTATCAGGCACTGAGCCACAAGTGACATCACAACCACAAACTGCACCCACATCACCAGCACTGGCCTATCAGGCACTGAGCCACAAGTGACATCAAAACCACAAACTGCACACACAGGACCAGCACTGGCCTATCAGGCACTGAGCCACAAGTGACATCACAACCACAAACTGCACACACAGGACCAGCACTGGCCTATCAGGCACTGAGCCACAAGTGACATCACAACCACAAACTCTATCCACATGACCAGCACTGGCCTATCAGGCACTGAGCCACAAGTGACATCACAACCACAAACTGCACCCACATCACCAGCACTGGCCTATCAGGCACTGAGCCACAAGTGACATCAAAACCACAAACTGCACACACAGGACCAGCACTGGCCTATCAGGCACTGAGCCACAAGTGACATCACAACCACAAACTGCACACACAGGACCAGCACTGGCCTATCAGGCACTGAGCCACAAGTGACATCACAACCACAAACTCTATCCACATGACCAGCACTGGCCTATCAGGCACTGAGCCACAAGTGACATCACAATCACAAACTGCACCCACATGAACAGCACTGGCCTATCAGGCACTGAGCCACAAGTGACATCACAAACAAACCTGCACACATCACCAGCACTGGCCTATCAGGCTCTGAGCCACAAGTGACATCACAAACACAAACTCCACCCACATCACCAGCACTGGCCTATCAGGCACTGAGCCACAAGTGACATCACAAACACAAACTCCACCCACATCACCAGCACTGGCCTATCAGGCACTGATCCGCAAATGACATCACAACAACAAACTCCACCCACTTGACCAGCACTGGCCTATCAGGCACTGAGCCACAAGTGACATCACAACCACAAACTCTATCCACATGACCAGCACTGGCCTATCAGGCACTGAGCCACAAGTGACATCACAACCACAAACTGCAGCGACAGGACCAGCAATATCCTATCAGGCACTCAGCCACAAGTGACATCACAAACACAAAATGCAGACATGTGACCAGCATTGGCCTATCAGGCACTGAGACACAAGTGACCTCACAATCACAAATACCACCCACATCACCAGCACTGGCCTATCAGGCACTGAGCCACAAGTGATATCACAACCACAAACTGCACCACAGGAAGAGCATGGCCTATCAGGCACTGAGCCACAAGTGACATCACAAACACAAACTGAACCCACATGACCCTCACTGGCCTATCAGGCACTGAGCCACAAGTGACATCACAAACACAAACTGCACCCACATGAACAGCACTGGCCTATCAGGCACTCAGCCACAAGTGACATCACAAACACAAACTCCACCCACATCACCAGTACTGGCCTATCAGGCACTGAGCCACAAGTGACATCAAAACCACAAACTGCACACACAGGACCAGCACTGGCCTATCAGGCACTGAGCCACAAGTGACATCACAACCACAAACTGCAGCCATGTGACCAGCACTGGCCTATCAGGCACTGAGCCACAAGTGACATCACAAACACAAACTCCACCCACATGAACAGCATTGGCCTATCAGGCACTGAGCCACAAGTGACATCACAAACACAAACTCCACCCACATGAACAGCATTGGCCTATCAGGCACTCAGCCCCAAGTGACATCACAAACACAAACTCCACCCACATCACCAGCACTGGCCTATCAGGCACTGAGCCACAAGTGACATCACAAACACAAACTGCAGCCACAGGACCAGCAATATCCTATCAGGCACTCAGCCACAAGTGACATCACAAACACAAACTGCAGCCACGTGACTAGCACTGGCCTATCAGGCACTGATCCGCAAATGACATCACAACAACAAACTGCACCCACATGACCAGCACTGGCCTATCAGGCACTCAGCCACAAGTGACATCAAAACCACAAACTGCACACACAGGACCAGCACTGGCCTATCAGGCACTGAGTCACAAGTGACATCACAACCACAAACTCTATCCACATGACCAGCACTGGCCTATCAGGCACTGAGCCACAAGCGACATCACAACAACAAACTGCACCCATGTGATCAGCACTGGCCTATCAGGCACTGAGCCACAAGTGACCTCACAACCACAAACTCCACCCACAGGATCAGCACTGGCCTATCAGGCAGTAGAGGAACAAGTGACCTCTCAACCAAAAACAGCAGCCCTGGACCTAGCACTGGCCTATCAAGCACTCAGCAGAAGTGGCCTCACAGATACAAAGAAGTAGCAACGTGGCTGCTGGTGGCCTAGCAGGTACTGAGGCCAAATAACTGCACAAACACAAACAGCAGCAATATGCATCAAGGTGGACTCTCAGGTGCTCATGCTGAAGTGACCTCACAGGCAGCCATGAAGCCAAATAGCTGCTCCTGGCCTCTTTGCAACTGAGGCACAATTGACCTCAACAAGCACAAACAGCAGCAATGTCCATGCTGATCGCCAGTCACATACTGATGCACAACTCACCACAAAAGCACCAACAGCAGCAAAGGGTCTGCCCACCCTTTAGGAGGCACTGAGACACAAGCATCACCAAAGCTATGGGCATGCTGTTGGCCTACCAGCTTCAGAGGCACAACTCACCTCACAAGCACAAATGGCATCGACCTGCCTGCTGCTGCCCTATCTTTGACTGAGTCACAAGGGAGCTCAAAAGTGCAAACCTTCACAGAGGAGAAGCTCACCTGGGCCACTCGCACGTCCCTTGATTACGCTGTGATCATTCCGTACAGAACAGTCTTCTGCAAAAGGCTTTCATCTCCTGACAAGACTCTCTCCAGATCATGCAACAGCTCCACTCTGCCACCCTGCACACAAATCACAAAAGGAACAATTGGTCTCGCTTTTCCTTTAGTACCATCAAGTCCGAGCTGGGAGCCTTCGCACTGCAGCACCTACACAATGGCAGCAGCATGCCACTTCCATTTCTAGTGCATTTCTAGGGACAGAGATCAGCTGAGGGAGCAGCTGCACTGCAAAGGCTTTCTGACACTCTCAGATCAACTCGGCACTGCACCAGGCATCAACCTGACGCCAGACCTCTGCTCTGCCACCTACTCTACAAACACACTGCCTCTGCCCCACACAGCTGCCTCTTCTGCTACATACAACCAAGTGCCAGCAAGAAGAGATGCATGCAGGACACTCGCCACTTGCACACTCCCCAGCCACTGCTCTGCTCGCTGCCTTCCCTTGGCTTCTCAATCCAGACACTCAGGCAAGCTCTTGCGGTAACACCACAAGGTGGCCAAGGCACTCTAGGCTCACAAGGCCTGTGCAAATGAGCAGCACAAGATCAGGCACAGAGCTGCCTCCTTGGGTGATGCTGCTCTTTTCAGAGGGAAGCATCCTGCTTTCTTTGGGCACAGCAGGCTGCTGCTTTCCACCCCCATCCCCTCACGAACCTCCTGCTAGGGATGGGGACATGGGGATTTTCTGTAGTAATACAAAAGTTACAGATACAACACAGAAACACTTGAGAGTCCGGAAGGCCTCCTGAGCCCAAAGGAACCTCCCTTCCTTTCCTTTAGTTACTTGGACAAGGAGCTTGGACGGGGAAGGGAAAAAGGGTGCAGAGCCTTTGAAATGAGGCCCAAGCAATGAGACAGCCCCACACTGGACGGCTGCTGAAATGACAGCTCTCCTGGCTGCGCAGCCTCTGCAGCACCAGTCCGCGCTCCACAGCTGGCTTCACAGAGCACTGAGGGCTGGGTGCCACGGGCAACCTGGCCCTGGGCACATCTTCACCCCTCGCAGAGCCGGCAGCCCAAGAGCTCTGAGACTTCCGCAGGTCAAGCTATGGACGCTTTGGGGCACTCACACAAAGGCACTCAGGACATGCTGGCATCTATTATAAGGGTCTTGGACTCGTCCTATATGGCACCACAACCTCCTAGGAAAAGGAGGGGGCACCGTAGCATTTGTTGAGCGGGCTGGCAATAACAGCACTTGTGGGAGGCGGAATTTGCAGCACAGCAGAGGTACCAGGAGCTGAACCCACAACCCAAGTCACCCAGGGAAGACAGGCGCATTTATGGAAGCCTTCGCATCCATACGTAGCCTCTTCTCAGTCACTTGCAGCTGCTTTCACAGAGGGCTCATGACGCTGGCCAAGATGTTGACAGGTACAGGGACACAGCCTGGCATCCTGCCTCCATCCTCAGCGCCTCTAGCACTGCACTGGGAACCTCCATGAGTGGAGCAACCTAGAAAGAAAGAAAGAATCGGAGTGTTACTGGCAGTTCTGCTGGCCTTACAGAGTCGCAACAGGCAGGGGCAAATGTCTCCCCTCTGTGCTGAGCTCTATTGGTGAGAGCACAGCCAGCAGGGCCACCAAGACGTTCTACCCCTCTTTTTGGCACAGGTGACACCATGTCTGTATACCAGGTCCTGTTTGGGCTCTCCAGTTCTGCACAGGCGCTAACACACTGCAGGGAGTCCAGCACAGGGACACCAAGACGGTCAGGGGCTGCAGCGTGGGGCATAAAAGGAGAGGCTGCGAGAGCTGGCTTTGTTCAGCCTAGACAAGAGAAGGCCAACGGGGATCTTCATGCTGTGCACAGCTACCTTATGGAGGGCACAGAGAAGACGGAGCCGGATTTTCTTGGAGGTGCACACTAGTAGCATGGGAGGCAACGGGGACAAATCGGACAATGGGAAATGCTTCTGAGACATTAAGAAGAAACCTTTTTCTCCGTGACGGTGGCCAAACTGCGGCACAGGGATCCAGAGAGGTTCCCAGATCTCCATCCTTGGAGGTAATCAAAACTTCACTGGAAAAGGCCCCAAGATACCTCCTCTACTGGCACCTGCCTGGAGCAGGGCGTTGGAGCCCTGCTACCTCCACATGGCTCCCCCATTGCAGCCTCAAGGAATATGCTATTATGAGACTCTTGCCAAAGGCACCAGAGGCTTTGGAGATGCCGCCTCCACCGCTCAACAAGGACAGGTGTCTCAGAGCCACCCATCACCCTCACAGGCCTGACTTCTTGTGAGGGGGCATCTCCCCTCTCTGCAAGGCTCTGCGTAGGCACAACGTGCAGAAATGCCTCTGACTGCTTTCATTAACTACCCATCTCGCTGAGGGACTGGAATGGATTAGCGTCTGAGATGGGAAGATGCAATGAGGGTCCAGATTCAGCAGAAAGCCTTTAAGGAGGGAGAAGAGAACTCTCGCCAGCAGTCGGTAAAATCCCAAAGACTCACGGAAGCATCAAACCCTTCCGAAACTGCAAGCCTGAACCTCAGCTGACACAAACCACCAAACTGGGAGCAGCCCTGCCTCGCACCACGATGCTCCAAGGAGGCAACACGGTCACCAACAGTCCTCACCCACGTCTCCCAGAAGGACACCGTGATGGCAGGCTGGGCCTTGGGAGCAGAGCACTGCTCTCTCCAGACACCTCCTCCCACGCTGAGCACCAAAACACTGGCGCCACCACCCGGCTCCACCACAGGGCATCTCGCACTGTAACACGCCGTTACCTCCACACCTCACAGAGGGTTGGCAACCAACACACGCCTCTGCATCAGCGACACACAGCCCACAGCACCACACATGGCACCACACAGGGCACCCCAAGCACCCCACAACACACAAAGCCCAACTCTCCAGACCTTCCATTCCTTTCTAGTCCTCCAAGGCCTTGCAACAGGCTCTGCCTCTGAACAGCCACTCACAGCCCGGGGCCTGCTCACTTCCCACCTTCCCACCAGGAAGCAGAGAAGAAGTGCTCTCACAGGGGCTGATCAGGCCAGCTTTTCCCTCTCGCTTGTGCCTCAACTTCTCTGAACAAGAAATCTCTTTCAAAATGTGGCCCATACCCTTTTTGGGGGGTGACATTCCTTCCATCTCCTCCAACAGCCTTTGCACCCATTCTCCAATGACTGCATACGTGCACAGAAAATCAGAGACCCCTAAAGTGTTACAGTTCTAAACGTGTCATAAAAGCAGCTGGACACCTCAAAGACAGACACAGCATGCAGACCTTGCAGGAAAATCTCACAAGCTCCCTGCTCTTTTGACAGGGGCAACTTCTAAAGCACACACACACCCTGGCAAGAAGAGATTATTCACACCACTGCTCACACCAGCACTACATTCACTTAGCAGCCTCAAAAGTCTAGCTGCACTCCCTAGCTGACCGGGAGGACGCTGCAAGCTTCTACCTAGCAACAAGTGGAAAGGCCAACTCCATGTCCATGCTCACCACAGAACATCATCTGCATTTTAAATGTAGCAGTACTAACTCATGATGATGGAGTGGAATAAAATTTGTGTCAGATGATGTGGAATATCGACTTCTGCTTGATTAATGAGTTGCATTTCTGTATTGCTGTAGAGCTCTGCAGGGGTCAATCCCTCCTCTGAGCACACGCAACAAACCCAGAAGTGACCTCACCACCAGCATCCAAGCCATGCATCTTCCCCTGACCTGTCAGCTGCTCACACAGAGGTGTCATCACATCACAGATTCACATCATGGCCTCATAATACTCACAATGCTCTGAAACACCCATTGCCTACCAGTTACTACACCAAAAGATTAGCTTCTGCTATGCATTATCAACACCTAGCCTATGAAATTTAAGAATTGCAGAACAGCCTGCAAGTAATTCTTGGCAACATTTTCTAACGGGAGGATTGCATGGGAGCAGCGATCATCAAACTGAAGACAGCAGGGCCTCGTGTCCCAGGCACAGGGAGAAGCCTTCCCGCAACTCAGAACTCTGGTTCCTTCCCCAATGCTGAACAAAACCAGAAAATCCTCTACACATCCAGGACAACAAGCATTCTCCTATTTTAGGCCCTGACAACTGGAGGCACGTGGAAGGACTCAGGCCAGGGCATCTCAGTTGGTGAAACCAGCAGAGACACAATTCAGCAACTCTTCACCCTGACCTAGGAGCATGGAAAGAACAACAGCAAGTGCAAGCAATGGCCGTTCATCAACTTTCAAGGCCCCTGACAAGCAAAACAGCTCACACTTACAGAGCTCTTCTGCAAACACCCTTCACCCTGCTGCCAGGCTCACAGGTCTCGGTGCAAAGCAAGAGGCAGGGAGCAAAAACAACGGCTAAGGCACGGCATCACATGCGGGCACAGCCTCTCTCAGAGCCACTCGGAAATGCAGTTTTCACAACAAAAGACACCATCGGGAAGGGCACCTCGCGACGACACCAGCAGCCTGCTCACACTTTGCCCAGCACCTCCCAAATGCACCTCAAAGCAGCACCTGGGGCTGCGCTGGCAGCAGCAGCTCAGGGAAACGCTTTAACAGGGATCCCAGAGCCACCACAGGGCCAAAGCTTCCTGCCCCCAAACCCCACCGAGCCGCCCCGGCCCAGCTGCTCGCGGCAGGCCGCCACGTCTGGCTGCAGGGCAGCTCCCCCCTCTGGCCCACGTCGCTCTGGCCCCTGCTCACGGCCCCACCAGCCCCTGCTGCAGCTCCTGCAGCAAAGCAGCCCCGGCAAAGCCAGCACCGCTGCCCCGCCCCGGCGGGAGGGCACCCGCCGCCATTTGAACGCGCCCGCAGCCCCCACCAAACGCTCTCGCCCGCTCGCTTCTCGCCTGCTTTGCTCCCGCTCCTCTTCCACCTCTTTGACGTCTTTTTTTTCCCCACATGCTGGACTGCAATTGGCTGGCAGAGCCATCAGTGAAATCGATGCCCGCCCTCCTCCTCCTGACAGCCAATAGAAGGGCTGCACTGCGGCGATGCCATGGCAACGCTGGGCCCTCCTGCCCTGGCGGCCAGCTCCGCCCCCTCCCCCTTGGTCGGGCGCCATGTTGTGGGCGGCAGCGCGGGGCGCGGCGGGGCCTGGGTGCAGCGGGGTGCTGTGTGGGCGGGCAGTGTGGGGCCCCGGGGTGCGGCCGCTGCCCCGGCGGGGCTGGGCTGTGCGGCAGGGGCCCCGCGGGGCTGCTGGCCGCCCTGCGCCCTGGGGGCTGTGCGGGGCGTGGGGGGGGGCAGCACTGGGGCCTGTGCTGGTGGCCTCTGTGGTGCCGCTGTGGGGGCCCTGGGGCTGGCTGTGGCACCAGAGCCCTCAGGCAGCGTCCTCCTGCCCCCAGGGCAGGGCAGGGCAGGGCAGGGCAGTGTCCTCTCGCCCCTCCTGCCCCGGCCGCCTGCCCACGGCAGCCCTAGGGCTTGGCTAGGTAGCGGTGGTGTGGGGTCGTGAGGGTGCTGGGGGAGATGGCTGTGTTGGGCTCACCCCAGCGCTGCCCACCCAGCTCAGAGAAAAGACCTTGGTGTCAGCCAGGACCTGTTGAATGAGGATTGCACCTCCGCCTGTTTCCAGGCTGCTCTCTCCAATGTATTTTCTTTTGGGTGCAGAGGTTTGAGCCCAATTTGCAGGAAGACAGGGTCTGTGGCCATCTGAAGGTGGCATCTCTGAGCCCAAAACATGCTGCGCCAAGCTGGAAGCATAAAAGGATCGAGGGGGAAGGAAGAGAGATTTTTCCCAAACACCCAGAGGACTTGGGGTTATTAAAAGGTGAAGGTTTTATTATCATATACGGACATTTCCAGCAGGGTCTTGAGAGCCCCATGGAGCTGCAGGCCACCTCAGCATCTGGGATGCAGGACCCCTTTCCTCTCAGAGCCAGACCCCAAAGAGGACCCACTCCCAGGGAAACCTGTCATGGATTCCCATGCCCCCCCCCCACCCTAAGAGGCGATGGAGCTGGCCGCACAGAAGCCTTGGGGCTCAGGACAGCCCCATCCCCAGGACCCAGCAGTCCTGGCTGCCACATTGTCCCCCGAGCCAGAGGGGACCCTCAGGCAGGGCTCTTGCAGCAGCCCCCAGCCCTGTCCAGGCACCCCCACAGCCCGGGATCCACAGCAGTTTTGGCAGTTAACAGTCTCTGTGCGACACCTCGGGAAGGATCTCCCAAAGCCCTTACCCTCGGTGGAGAGCCGCAGGAGCGCAGGGGACAAGGAGCTGTGGTCCTGGCTGATGGTGTCCATCCAGCAGTCCTCCATCTCGCTTGCCCTCTTGCTCTCGTTTCACCTCTCCAGCCAGAGAAACAGGACGCTCTTCCCATCTCATTACCCAAAACTCCTTTCCAACATGCCCCTGCTCCTCCGTCTGTTGGTGAGGGGCCCCAACGTGGTCCCACTGCCTCCTGTCCCCTCTCCTTGCCGTGGAGCCACTATGAAAGGCAGCCGTGGGGAGGGTGTGAGCAGTGCCCAGGAGTGCCTGGGCCTCACAGGGAAGTGAGGGTCCCCGCCCACGACACCGGGGAGACCTCCCTGTGATGTGGCACGTCCCATTGTGACCTCAGCTCGTGTCATCTGGGGGCTCTGTAGGTCACTGTCATGGAGATGGCACAGCCAGGGAGAGAGCAGAGGGATTTCCCCTCATGTGCTGGAAAGCCATCACTTCCCTTCACTGCAGTTATTTTCCATAATTTTCTGATAAATCCTTCAGGAATGTCTCCAGACAGTGTCAAAGACTGTGAAATATCTCAAACGGGGCACTGGAGATGTCACTTCTGCGCCCCTGCACTGACAGGTCACTGCACTGGGCAGACCTGTGCAGGAATCTGGGGTTTGGGGGTTGGCGTTTTTACAGGATCCAAGGCATGTGGGATGAACCAGCACAAAGCATGGCCACAGGCTGAGAAATGCTTTGGTGAGCCTCAAAACTGGTTTCTGCTGTGGGCCCCTCTTTTTGTGGAAGCAGGATGCAGGACAATGTGGGACAGGACGTAGCTTTCCTCCTTTAGGCACCAAGGCAGGATCTCTGCTTTTAAAAGTGCTCGGCAAGGTTTCTCAGTCGGCAGTGCTTGAGCTAGAGATGCTATGCCAGAGAAGAGCAAACATAGCCTTAACACACGTCATCCAGAGGCCCTTATCCAGGACCCTGGAGCCTGCCAGGCTCCAAAGCCATGGGCGAGGCCAGGTAGCAAATGTGGGGAAGTTTTCCCATTTCCCATGAAGTTTGCCCATCTTTCCTTCTGGCTGAGCCTGAGGAAGCCATTTCTCATCCCTGGGCCTCATTTGGTCCTTGTGCTTTTCAGTGTCACCTTGGGGCTGTGCGAGAATTCTCCCCTGGGTACGCTCCTCAGCCCCCTGCCCTCCTCCTCCCCGCAGGCACCCTTGCTCTCCCGGGTCTGTACAGCCCCGACATCCTGGATCTCCCACATTTTATGACTCTGGGCTTCTGAGGACACGCCCACACACTGCAGTGCTGCTGTCCAGGCTCCAGTGCAGAGTCTATGAGGCAGTGCGATGCCTCAGGACGTGCATTTTGACTTGCTCCGAAGTTTGTGAGATGACCAGCTCCCAGCTCTGCAGCTGCTGAAGTTTGAGAGCATCCCTACAACCAGCCTTCCTGCTCTTCCTAATCTCTGCACAGTTTTGGGGCAAATCTTGCAGAAGGGAGACTCCATCCCCCTTGAATACTGTGAGAGATGTGGCTTTCCAAGTCACTGCAAAAGGAAGGACTCCTTTACTTCTTTGGGTTGCTTCTTGAGCCTGTGGCACCCGCTCTGTGATGCTGGGAGCCCCAGCTCTGCAGCCTGCTGTCTTTGCCCTTTCTCTCCCGTGTCTCTTGTTTGTTTACCCAAAGTCTTCTCTCCACACCAGGGGCATGGGAAGTGCTGCTTTAGAGAGCTCATTTGAAGCTGTGACATGTTGTGAATCTGAAGGCCTGAAGGAGGCTAGTCTGGGACATGGCTGTGCCCACAGACACCCTCCTGTTCCCAGCCTGAGGATCCAGGAAGGTCTCCAGGGAGAGCAGTGGGTTTGGGGGTGGGTGGGATGGGTTTCCCTCAACATCCCTGGGTCCTGCATGGGTTTCTCTGAGTGCTCAGGAAAATCCCTCTTCTCTAGGGGCTTGCATCAAGGCTTTTCCAGACTTTTGTACAGAAACCCAGCCTGGTCCAAGATCCCCAAGAGCAGCACGGCCCCCAGCATCGCCCGGGACCCCCAGGAGCTGTCTGGCTCTCTCTTCTGTTCCCCCATTCCCCGATTAAATGGACAGTTTGTAACCTCACCTTTACAACACTCCATCTGGACACTGCAACATTGTGACTCCTCCCCTAGCTCATTCCCATAGGCAGCTGCTGATTTGCGACCTGCCTATTGGCTGGCAGGAGGAGGGGGGCGGGTCTGGATTTCACTGAAGGCTCTGTCAGCCAATCGGAGTCCACCATGTGGAAGAAAAACAGACGTGAAAGAGAGAAGTGAAAGAGGAGAGGGAGCGAAGCAGGGGAGGCTTTGGGTGGAAAGCAGGACCGGGCTTGGGCAGCTTGTTTCTCACAAGACCGTGAAAAACGCTCTGCCCCCCCTGGCCAGTATAACTGCTCTGCCTGGCACTGAGGCACAAGAGGACTCAGGGTGGAGATCGGGCTCTGCAGAGAAGAGCCCCAGGGGCAGAGTTAGGAAACAAGAAAAGACCTCGAATGCAAAAAAACAGCATCTTTAAGTACACCAGAAACCAGCAGGGGCTGGAAAATGCCCCAAGCTGTAGTAAAAGTTTCTGAGCATAAAGAAAAATCAATGAAAAAAAAGAAAAACTGTTCAAATGTGAATAATAGATGGATGTAACCGAGTAACCTTAAAAGAAATAGCTTCAGCAGTTACAGTTAAAACCAAACTATAACAACCTAATGGCCTTGGTAGGCTTTTCTTTTTGTTTGGGTTCTACAGAGTGACCCTCTGAAGAGCAACAACTTGAAAAGAAGCAGCCAGAAAGAGTGGTAGAATTGTTAGGCTAAGTAATGTGTTTTTTAAAAGTATCTAAATAATAGAATGAATCTAGGAGCCAGGAGAGAAGTAACATCAAAGGAAGGTGGCAGACCTAAGAATGAGGGGATACACATACCAGGCTGATAACGAAACTCAACAGCTGTATTCTAGTGTTTGTAAAAATTGATGATCCTAAGGAAGGGGCTAACACCTTCCCTTGATGAAAGGAAAGGAAAGAAAGAGAAAAAGATGGTAAAATTAAGCATAAATGTAACAGCTGTTGATCTGAAGTTAAAGTTGTCTGTTTCCTATAGAGAAGACAGGGAAATACGGAAAAAGAATAATAAAAAAAAGGTGACCAACTCTATTTGAAGCTCCTCTAAAGGGAACTATTCCAGCTTGGGGAACAAACTGATCTTTCGGTGCAGGAAAGAAATGCCTGCAATTAAAGGAAATAAGATTTCTGTGTTAAGATATGGAGCTGGAACAACACTCGGATTCACCGAATTTGGGTCAATAGGCCAGACCAATCATGTTGCTATTAGGATTAAGACTGTTATTTTTAACAGTTGTTTACGTGTTACTGCAAATGGGCATGCTTTGCTTTTGGCGTCTATTAATAGCAGTGCGCATTTCCCCAGTACACTGTGCTTACCCAAAAGCCGCCCACTGCACACCAAGGGGAATTAGCTGACTTCTGAAATAAATGTGTGTGTCTGACAGTGTCAAGGGGTGGAGTGACAGGCGCCACACAGGCAAGCGTGGGACTCTGGATGGTGCAGCCCACAGAAGAGGGGTTTGCTCTGGGGTGATCCCAGGAGTTAAGGAACCCTGGGTGCATCACGGCTGGAGCCACCACACTGTGGGGTTGCTGCAGCCTGGGGGCAACCCTCTAACGACCCCACGACTGACAATTCCAGACAGAGGAGAAGCGACACCACAGACTCACCCCATAAACATCTAGGTGCTGTGGAACCATTCCCCACAGAACGACCTGTTCATGGCTGCTGTTGCCAACTGAGCAGTGCTGTGGGCTGAGCACTAGGTTACCTGTTGATGTGCATGCTGTTATTGACTGAGGCCATACAGCCTTTGTGTAACTGCGGTCTGGCGTTGTTTTGACTCGCTATAGAAAAGAGTAAGCCACAGAAGTTGGTGTGGACTCTGACCGACCATCAGCTGGCCAGTGGATGTCAATGGCGTGGTGAGGAGAATCCAGGCAAAACCGTGCTGGAAGGGTGGCCAATAAAGGGCAAGTGCGGTCACTGTACCGTGCATCTATGATTTAACTGTAGAGTTCTAATATGTGTATATATTTTTTCAGTTCTGCTATATTTCTAGCTTTTTTTGTTATAACCTCTTATCTCTAATAAATTCTCATACTTGACAAATCATGATCTTTCGGAGTTCAGTGCAAATAAACCCGAATCTGAAAGAATCACAGACGCCCCTCTATTGGCATGTCACAGGTAACACTCACAAGGGGCATCAAATCTCTTGAATGGGATGGTTGGTTACTGTCCAGATGGTGGTGGCAGTCTCCTTTGCTGGGGTCCTTCCAACAGTGGCTTCCACTGGATCAGATGAGACTCCCCGAACTGTTCTTCTGGGGAATTTTTATAGTCCATCTGGCTTGTGGTCCTGTGTGACCTCTCCAGCATATGCATGAGCCATTGCTACTGATTACCTCAAACTACATACCAAAGCATCTCCTAACTCTCCTAAGAATGCACAGAAGACTGTCCTACATGGCCACTTCTTCATTTGCAGGAGCAGTTTCTACTGTCAATTTTCAAGGGTCTTAAATAATTACAATTTAATCAGTTCTGCAGCAGGAGCTGCTGCAGAGATTCTGAAACAGCCAGATACTCCACCTGAGATGGTACTCACCACATTTAAGCACAGGAATTGGTGCAGGCACAGCAGGATCTGCCCCTGGAAATCTCTAGAACTGTCTGAAATACCCACTTGGAGAGGTTCTGCACCAGTCAGTCCAACACTTAATTTGGAAAGTGGTAGGAGTTCAGTCAGTCTCCTAGTTTCAAGTCCATCCCCTGTCTCAAACCTGCCCATCAGCTCACCTGTGTGGATTACTAGATGGGGGAGTTCCTGGGCCACCCAGGGGATTAATGACTTGAGTGCTCTGAGTGCGCATACAGGCACAGGCCTGATAGCCTGGTGCCCACCCACACCACAATTCTAACTGTAAGAGAAACCTGAATTTCATACCTGGAACTTGATTTCCAGAGCTTTTGCCACAAGTACTGGCTCTTAGCTAGCACTCTGGCCTACCTCTGCAAGCAAGTGAGGCAGGAGAGTTGTTTCCTGTGTCTAAAGACAGGTGGGATGAATCAACCTTTATTTCATGGCATTGCATATAAACAAAGAGAAAATGAGAATCCCTTGTGCAGTTCTGGTCTCCCACCTCAAGAAAGAAAAGTAGGACTAGGAAAAGGGAAGGGAAAGTTGATGAAGGCAGCAAGGCGAATTTCACCACACATGACATTAGTTACTCTTGTCCCACCTTCAACTGACTGGCTTCTGAAATGGATCCTCCCAACCATACCATAGGGGGAAAATTCTTCCTCAAGGCCTTTTCAGTCACTCATGAAATGCAAATCCTCTTCTTCACACTGCCGTGGGTGATTTATCTGCTCACTGCCATGGGGCATATGGTCATGATATCTATCATTTGACTCAACCACCAGTTCCACCCCTAGCGTATCTCTTCCCCAGCAGCTTCCCCTTCCTAGATATTTGGTTCCCTTTGCCCCTAAAAGGTTTGTCAGCCTCATCTTGGAGATTAAGACCATCCCACAGCTGCTTGCCAGTTCCAGACCGTGCTTTCCATCTTCCTGGGCACCGCTGAGTTCAGCCTGCTTGTTGTGCTGTCTTTTGATTGCTGTGGGGCCATTTGCAATCCATCGCACTGTACCATCTTTATGAAGCCCTCGTTGGACTCCACACTCATCTTTATCCATTGGCTGATGGCATCTCTATCCTTGCTCAGCCCCACCATCTTATATACCAAGGTACCCTGTGTCCCCAGTAAAGAGACTCTTTCTTCTGTGGCCTCATCCCTTTCATGAGAGCAGCCTGCAGGGGCACCAGCTACCTTCAAACATGAGCTTTGCTCTCTCCTCTGCTGTGTTGCTGAGCTCCTTCACATTGACCCGTGTCTTATGCCTGCACTAGACGCACTATCCTGAGAATACCCTCTGGGAAAGCCATATGAAGCCTTCTTCACCAGCATAGCCGGTGACACTGCCATCGTCACTACTGCATATGGTAGCTCCATTTTTGGCTACGAGGGGCCTGAATACAGCAAGTCCTTTGAACCAACCAAAGCCTGATGAAAGGGTTCAAGACGGTTACCTCCATGGTGAGCAGAGAAGCTGCTTTGCTGTAAGCTCTCAGCAGCTTTGCAGGCTCCTCTAAGAAAGTACATTGAGGAGAAGCATGATTTTAGCTGACATCCAGCAGACTAAGAAGACACAACATTTTGAGTGCTGGAACTTACCCAGCAAATGGGAAGCTGGGACTGTCACCTCTGACTCACTGAGGCTACAGTGATATTGCTGTAGGTGACTTGGCTTGAGCTTTTGCTCAAGTAATTACAGCCAGTGGTTCAATTTCAGCATATCTTCCAGATGAACCTAGTCCAGAGATTCCCTTATGACAGACTAGAAGCAGAGAGTAAGACAGAGCATCTGGGATCTAGGACTAACCTGAGCCCCAAGTTAAAATGCCAGTGCGAACATGGGGTATTGCCCACTACTGAGCTTCCCATTTTGCTCTCTGTGTAAGTCACCCATTACACTCTGAGACAGGGTCTGCGGGACAACAGAGTCTGTGCAGAACCTCTGGTTCACTCCTTGAAATCCATCATCTCCTTCTCCCCTCCACCCTTGTATTTTTGAGGCATCCTATTTGTGGAGTCTTCTGCTCCTTTCCTTATATGTCTAAAACCAAATGCAAAGGTGGAGGGAAAAATGTCAGTATTTATTGCCTATGTTCTCCTTGGACTTCCTTCTGTTAGACGTGTTCTTTGGTTTAAAAAAGAAATTAGCAGCTAAATAAATGAAGAGATTTGAGACTGAAATAGTGAGTTTATCAACTTCACTGGAGGTGCCTGTGAGCAGCTGGTGTCTGCACTTGTTTTCCCTTGGTCCCTATTTTGTTAATGGAGGCAAAGAGAGAGCTCTAGAGAGAGGCTGGGTCCTCCCAGACTATAACTGGCATGTGAAAGAAGTGTTACCAGTCTCTTCCAGACACTCTTCTCCCTCTCTGCACTGACAAGATGGGAGGAAGCGAACTTGCTCAAACTGAAGTGCCTGACTTTTAGACATCTGAAACATCACCCTGCTTAGTATTTTCTTTGTTCCAGACCCTTCCTATTTCAAAT
The DNA here is from genome assembly GCF_036417845.1 of Apteryx mantelli. NCBI lineage: Eukaryota > Metazoa > Chordata > Aves > Apterygiformes > Apterygidae > Apteryx > Apteryx mantelli. Next base: position 755,639 of record NC_090002.1, on the reverse strand, counting down.
AATCAAAAGGACAGCCTTTAAGTTCTTTAAGATGAGAAGATTCCCCCCCTCCCCTAAAGGGAAAGCAAGGCATTTAGGTCAGGACATTTAATAACAATGGAATTTGGCAATGCTTTGGCAAGAACTCTATTTCAGTGCACAATGATATCAGATGAGACTGTCTGACACAGACATTTCCAATGACTGAATGGAACCCTCCTGAATTTCACTATTTAGAGTATTAAAGAAGGCAAGCTATACTTGTTCTCTATGTGTCCCCCTTTTCTGGAGAAAGAGAGAGGAAGAAGCTGTGGAAGAAAGCAGGGGATTACAGAAGAGATGCTCAGTACTGGCTTGTTTTGAAACCAGCAGCCTCACAGATGTTCCAAGTCAAAAAAGGCAAGCACCAAAAAGTAGAAGGAATAACTTTCCAAATACTTATCTAAATGGATGGACTGGCATCTGCAGATAATAGTAAGTACTTTTGCTGGGAGATTAGGTTGGCTTTTGAAACAGAGATGTGATGGATGTTTGCAATAGGTCGAAGTGAACAGGGAATTTCCCAGGCATGGCATGAACTAGTTCACAACCTCTTTACAATACTGTGCTTGTGAGAAAGAATCCTTTGTGAGCATTTGGAGAAGGTAGAAAGAAGACAGTAAAATCTCTGAGGACTGTAAATGTGAAGCGGAGAAATCAGGGTGCGATGAATGGCTGAGAGGAAAATTTCTGTCTGTGCTACCTAGGAAGCAAGCAAGGGAACAAAGAAGGAAGGATCTACCCTCCCGTCGAGACTGTGAAATTCTCACGCTTGCTTCTTCGTGCTCCTGTCTCAGCAGCATGTACTGAAATTAGACATGGGACCAGGAAATGAAACTATAGTTGCTGAGTTCATCCTAGAGGGTTTCTCAGGGCTTGATCAAAGACTACAGCAATTTCTCTCCCTGCTCCTTCTACTCATATAGCTGACAACAGTGACGGGGAACACAATGATCATCTTCCTCATGTGTGTGGATCACCACCTGCAAACTCCCATGTACTTTTTCATCAGCAAGCTGGCATTCCTGGAAATCTGGTTCGCATCCTCCACAACCATCACATTGTTGGCGATTCTGAGCTCTGGAAGGAGACCAATCTCATTAAGCAGCTGCTTTGCCCAATCCTATTTCTATTTTGCCCTGGGTTTTATAGAGTTTGCTCTCCTTGTTGTCATGTCCTTTGATCGCTACGTTGCCATCTGCCAACCTTTGCATTATGCTGCTGTCATGAAGTGGCAGCTGCGCACCCACCTGGTTGCTGCTGCATGGGTCCTAGGCTTCACACTCTTCAGCTACCGCCTGGTCTTGCTCTCAAAGCTGACTTTCTGTGGCCCCAACAAGATCCACCATTTTTTTTGCGATAACTCCCCCTTATTCACACTGTCCTGCTCTGATGCCAGCCTGCTTTGGAAAGTAGACACCATTTTCATATCGCTTGTAGTGCTGAGTTCCTTATGTCTAATCATAGTGTCCTACATGTGCATCTTCCACTGTATTCTGCACATGCCAGCAGCATCTGGGAGGAAGAAAGCTTTTGCTACATGTTCTTCCCATCTCACTGCCTTAGCCATTGTCTATGGATGCTGCATTGTTCTCTATGCACGGCCCTCAGAAGGGGTTTCCTTGGAGAACAACAGAATTGTAGCTTTGCTGAACAATGTCCTGTACCCATTCTTAAACCCCTTCATCTACAGTCTCAGAAACGAGACTGTGAAGGTGGCCCTGAAGGAAGCCATTGGTCGTGCAAAGGCTTGGCTTTTTCCCCAGTCATGATGCTTTTCATGACAGCAATTCTGATTATGTATCATATATCATGTCACACACATATATATGTAGCTACTAAATACAGGTGCCTCGGGAGATTTATGTTCTCATTGGATTGTAGTGGTGAAAGGAAGCAAAGTGAATTGTGTGCCTTGGTTGCAGGGGATTATTATAAACAAAATCTAAAAAATATTAATAAAATGTTGAACACACACGCGCGCGCACACACACACACACACACACACACACACACTTCTTAGGAGTGGGACATAGACTGCCAGTGCATGCTGACACAAGGAAGTTTTCATAAGTCATCTCAGGAAATTTAGCTGAAAACTCTGGGGACAATGTCCAAGGGTTGTTGAGAAAAGCTCAAAACACCTCTCCCTGAATAACAGAAGATGCTAAACACGAAAATTAAGCTCAGACATTACAATGGGTTCAGATTCACTGGATTCAAATCCATAAAACACTTCTCAGTTTCATTAGTGTGATGAAGACAGCCTCACTGATTTGCCAGTGATAGCATGCAGACAACAGCTTTTTTTATTCACTTTGTCTTATGGGGGGGGCCACTACCAATAAGCATAATTGGTGCGGACTCTCTTTTCTTCTAATATAGCAGTATCCTAGAAACTCTTTGCTCTTAATTAACCATCCAAGTAACCTCCCAATCCAGCAAAATGGGGGGGAGGGGGCAGGGTTCTGAGCTCTCCCTGCCAAAAGGCTCGCTGCCTTGCGGATCTCTGCTGCAACCTGCACACCATGCACTGCCCTGGGCCCTGAAACAAGACATCCAGGGGCTGACTTCCAGGCGGAGGCGGCAGAGAGCAGTTTTGACATGGTGGGACTTTTTTCTCTGGCATAGTGAACAAGGAAATGGTCTTGCCGTGACAGAGCTCGCGGAGGTACTCTTTTGAGCAGCAGTGCCACAGTCATTACCTTTCAGAATGGGCACATAGGGAAAACTTCCAAAGACAAAGTATTTCTTCAGCAAAGAATTGGCCTCTTACAACAAGTTCTCCCAGATGCACATACAACAGTGAGTGATGTTTCAAGGGCTCAGAGCTTATTTTTTGTGCTGAAAACAAAGAAAATCACAACATTGCTTTTGGACCCTGAAAATCATCGCCTGCATGAATACCTGACTGGATAGAAGCCAAAAACATGCTGAGGTGATGTCCATAAGGCAAGGTAAGAGACCAGCAGCAGGCCCATTGGCTTGGTAGGTGATTATGAGATCAGTTGTGTCTGATAGGCCACCAGGAAGCTGATGGCTGGGGACATTTTTATGAGATTAGTTGTTTCTCAGAAGCTCATAGGAGAGTAGGAGGCCCATGATCATAAAGATGAAAGTGAGGTCACTTCTGCCTCTACAGGTGATGGGCGATGAGCAGACACATGAGTGGGAAAGTGGCTGTGAGGTGACTTCTATGGGTGAAGCTGATAGGCCAGCACTTGACTCCTGTCTGGGGTAAGAGGTTGCGAGGTCCTGCCTGCCTGAGTACCTGTTAGGCCACCAACAGGCACAGGGCTAGGATGTGGGTTTAGTGGTCACTCCTGTCTCTGGTGGGTGCGACTTGGTCTGTGCAGAGAGTGAGGAGTGGCATGGACAGCCCTGGGCTGCGAGTGGTTTTGGGCCACTGGGCTCTGTGTGAGACACAGAAATATATTTTTTAATGGTGCAGGCCTGATAATACCAAACGTCAATAAAAAATGAAACAAGAAAGAAAGAAATAAAATGATCTAAAATGAAGAAATGTTTTGTAACACTTCCCAGCTTTTAAATTTTTTTGTGTTCTTGTTGTCTGTCTTTGCTTTGTTGTCTTTTTTTAATATACTTTTTTTTTTTTTTTTTTGAAAAGGAAAGCGATTTCCAGAATTGGGGTGGGATGCAATCACAGGGTCACTGACGGCTGGTGCCATTGTAGGTGCCCTGGTCCACTCTACCCACCCTCTATCTGCAGCTTCAAGGGGCTCCGGTCTTCCGCAGGTCCCCTGTGAGAGCTCCCAGGCCTAGGGATATACCGCAGACATACCAGGACCTCTCCACGTGCCACTGGGTGCTTGTGGTTAGAACAGAGCTCTGCCTGAAAAGGTGGAGAAGAATTTTCAACATTTAAAAAATATGAGCACACTTTCATCAGCTAAAATGACTAATTTTAATGTCCACTTTTCCCATGATAAAATAGTGGAAATGTTCAGACAGGGTATGAATCTCAGGAGAAGAAATATTGATCTGCCCCTCAATTTGTTACCACTGCTCTGTTTATTATGCTGTGGATTTAACCTCAGTAATTCCTCACATATTTTCACATGTCCTGATTAAACTGATCATTTCTAAAGGCATCTTTGCATCAGACGAACTAGACATATCTTACGCTTTATCCATCAGATGCCTCTCAACTCTCCAGCTGCTGCTCTGAGCTTCAGGGCGTCTGAAGCCTGCCTCATCTTTAAGGAGTCTTACTTTCTCTTTAGCCAACTCCTTAGTTCTGTTTCTATCTTTCCTTTCCTATCTATCTGTCAAAATCATTTCAAGGAGGGTTATTCCTTGTGGAAAGTGGACCACACTGGAGGCAGCTTGCACTTAACATACAGTTGAGGAGTGTCTTTTACCTTTTATTAAACTGTATCCTATTTTATTTTTGCTTGTTTGCAGTTGAGAAAAATCCTCCTGTGTCTGCAGCTAGTTGTCTAAGGAAAGCAGGTGGGAATTGGTGCGTAGGAGCTGTAACATTCAGCTACAGACTCGAGTGGAAAAAAGTTAGATTTTAACAAGAGTCATATAAGTCCCCAGTGGCTAATGAGAGAAATGGCAGGGTTGGGGAGGTGAGGAGGAAAGTTGTCCATAAAGGTCTCATATGGAAAATACTGCTTTTCCTACATGTCTGGACTTCATTAGGAGACCCTCTGGGTCAGTACAAATTGGAGGATGTGGCTATCACTTATTCTGTAACCTGAAAAATAAAGGAAGCTTAAAAAGGAGAAATCCCTTCTTTTTCAGGTGCTCATGGAAATCTTGCTCTTGTAAATACACTCCTGAATCCCCTCCAATTAGGCACACAAGAACTGAAGAAAATTAGGGGGAGTGACATGCCTTGTTAGGGCTTTTGGCATTTTAATGGCCTCTCGAGTGTATTTGGTGCTGAGTCTATGAACCTGAGGGGGGACATTGTACTGCCTCCCAAGACTGAGGGGACATTGAACAAGCCTCTCAAGAAATTAAAAGCAGAAGTAAATTCCAAAGTTTCTTGGAGCGTTAATGGGTCCCACTGAGGGTTGTTACCAAGGAAGGCTCCCCAGGGGCTGATGAGAGCAGAAAGCTGGAGGCCCTGATTGCAGGTAGGCAAAGGCAATGTGTGGGTGGCTCTGATGCCAAGTAAGCCTTGATGTGTTTTATCAAGCAGAATGGCCAGGCACTGACACCCAGCCCCTGGGCAGGGTGATCTTTTCCCTCGCGCTTTGCTCAGGGCTCTTCCTGGGGGCAGTGTGAGGGTGGGGGTGTGCAATGCCGAGTGCAGGACAGTGATACAGCACCTCCTGAGTCCCCAGGGACGAGAAGGCAGCGAGGTCACAGTGCTTTAAGGAAACATCTTCTTGAGGGCCTCAGTGGCAGGGACAACAGCCATAGCCAAGAGGACTAAGAGCTCAGTTTTGTAGGCAGCCTTCAGCCTTGGCAGTGCCCATGGCTGTCTCCACTACAGGCTGTCCTACGCTGTCCCACACCTGTGTCTGTTTCCCTGCAGACTGTACACACCAACCTGCTTCGCCACCTTGTTCTCACCCATGGATGTCCCTACCTCTACTCATGTCTCTCTGTCCTCACTTGGTTTTCCTTGAATCACAAAGCCAGGGGCTGATCACAGACACCCTCTAGGTGACCTGTAGCACCACAGCACTACCCTTCAAGTGACATTTCCTTTTCCTAATGTTACATCTGAACCCCACAAGCTGCTGTTTGTGGCTTTTTTCCATTCTCATGCTTTTTCCCACTACCAAGAAAAGCTCCATCATCTCTGAAATCACCCTTCAAGCAGTCACAAGCTACTACTCTCCTGCCCTTCACCTCCACTTCATCAGGCTAAAGAAGCGCAGGTCCCCCCAACCTTTCCTCGTGGATGCGGTTATTCCTCCCTACTCACAGGACTTGACACTTCTCTTGTAAATCTTCATGAGGTGTCTGTTGGCCAAATCACCCAAGTTTCTCAAGGTCCTTCTAGACTGAAGTTCCTCTGTGTCAAAAAAAAAAAACCCAAACCCCAAACCCACAAAACAGGAAAGGGTAAGCAGGTGTGGGCTGACTATATGGGAGGGGATAAGGATGTTAAAAGGCACAAACTTAGAAGCGGGAAAGGGGGGGAAAAAAAGGGGGAAATTAAAAGTGAAGCAAAGGATTGATCAAGACCTTTGGGGGAGTCCTGCCAAGAAGCCCTGCATCTGAACAATTCTGAATGGAGGAGGAGAAGAAAGCTGACCTACTTCCACTGTTGGAAACTGTGTGGTTTCTGAAGCTCGTTCCTCCTGCCTGCCTATGTCCCTCTGAATGGCAGCCCTCAAGCATATGACTGGTCTTCCCCTTCCATTTTGGGGCAATCTACAAGCATGATGAGTGTTGCTTCCTCCGTGTCACTAATAAAGATGATAAACAGGACAGGTTCCTGGAGAGATCAGTGGTACTCCACTTATCTCTGGCTTCCAGGGAGAGTGCTACCCATTCACCAGTGCCCTCTGAGCCTGACTATCCAAGCAGCTTTTTACCTATCCGGTTGTCTATCTGCCTAGGCAGTAATGTTCTAACTTGCAAACAAGAATATTGTTGAAGACAGTGTCAAACACCTTGCTAAAGTCCAGAAAAAAGTCATTTACTCTTCTCCAGCCACAAATGCAGTTATTTAATCATAGAAGTCAATCATGTTGGTGAGGTACAATTTACCCCGGGTAAATCCATGCTGACTGCTCTCTATCACCTTCTTCTCCTTCATGTGCCCAGAAATGTGATGTGAGAGGATTCACTCCATGACACACTCCTCACCAAAGTGAGGCTAAACTACCTGCAGCTCCCCAGGTAGTCCTGTTGGCCTGTTTTGAAGATGGATGTAACATTTGCCTTTTTCCAGTCATTGGGACCTTGCCCAGTCTCCCCAGTCTTTCAATTATGATAGCAAGTGGCCTTGCTATGACAGCAGGCAGCTCTCACAGCATCCTCATATGCAGCCCATCCAACCCCATTAACTTGCATAGTTTGAGGTCTCACAAGTAATCCCTCACTAACCTCATCCCCCTGTTGGTTCTTCTTCTCCTCAGGAGTCCTGAGGTAAGGCACAACAGCCTGAGAGACCTTTTTTGTGAAAATGAAAGCTAACAAGGCATTGGTTTCTTCAGATCTATCTGCATCTGCTGTTACTAGATTCCCTGCCCCATTCAGCAGTGAGCCCGCCTTTTCCTTTTTATTCTTACTGGAGCAGTAGCAGCTCATCCTCATGCTCTTGACATCCTCTGCAAGTGTCAATCCTAGGGGAGCTTTGTCTTCCCGAACACCATGCCTACCCTGCCAGACAATATTTCTAAATTCCTCCTTTGCAGCCTCTCTCTCCTCCCCCTTCCCATATGCTACCTTATCGCCCTGGAGCTCAGGTGCGAGTTCCCTCTTTAGCCAAGCTGGTCCCCTGACATGGCTACTGGTTTTACTGTGCATCAGGATGGACCATTCTTGTGCTTGGTGGGTGCTGTCCTTAAAGCCCTGCCAGTTTTCCAGAGCTGCCTCTCATGGGCTCCCCCACCAGTCCCGAGGACAGGCCCAAGTCTGCTCCTCTGAAGCCCAGCGTCTGTACTCTGCTGCTGTCCTTCTTCGCTCCCTTCAGGATCTGGGACTCCACTTTTTCATGGTCACTGTAGGCGAGGCTGACACTGACTATCCCATGCCTGAGCAGTTCCTCCTTGTTTGCAATTTCCACATCCAGGAAAGCATCACCTTTATTGGCCCATCTGGCAGCTGTGCTAAGAAGTTTTCCCTGACGTCTTCCCAAAACCTCCTGGACTCCTTGCACTCTGCTGTTTGTCCTTCCAGTGAACGTCAGGGAGATTATGGTCTCCCCATAAGAACCAGAGCCCGTGAGCCACAGATTTCCTCAGGTTGCTTAAAGGAGATTGCGTCCACCTCCTCACCCAGATCACATGGTTGGTAGCTCCCATCACAATGTCATCCTTCTCATGCTTACCCACAAGCTCTCATGCAGCTCCTTGTCCATCCCAGGGAAGAGCTCCATACATCTGAGCTGCCCCTTCACAGAAAGGGCATTACCCCTCCTCATCTTCCCCAACAGTTTCTCCTGAAGAGCTTGTACTGTGCTATCACAGCCCTCCAGTCACGTGAGTGATCCCACCACATCTCAGTTATTCTGGCAATGCTGTAGTCCTGTGACAACTTGTGCATCTCCATCTGCTCTTGTCTGTGCCCCAGGCTGCATTCGCTTGCATATATTTGGGTTGCAGAGCCTCAGCTGTGGCACAGAGCACAGATTGCTCATGGTGAACCATGTTACCAAGAGTCAAGGACACTGTATGTGCAATGGCCCACTTCAGTGCAGGGACATGCTGGCATAGATAGCAGGTGTCAATGTAATGGCGAAAGGAGGTTCCCACTGAGGGAGCAAACCCTGCAGTACCTGAGGCTGGAGGAAAACAGAGCTGGGCTGTGCAGAAATGGCAGGAAAGGGCTTTGCTGCCTGAGCTGGCTTTGCAGCACCACAGGGCCTGTGAAAGAGGTCAACCGATCTCCAGGAAGGACAAGGTGCCACTGAAGAAGTCCCTGGGCCTGAACAGCCTGTGATCCAGCCATCCTGTGGACATCATTAGCACAGTCCCTGTTCATATCATTGGGATGAGAAGAGGTTCAGGGGTGGGAGAGCTTGAAGGGTTTGAGAGTGCAGAAACTACAGCGGAGGCCTTGGTGTGATGTGCCTCCCAATTATGCAGCTGCTTGAATGTAGATGGGATGGACTTTCCTAGAGGCAGTGGTGGAATTCAGTTATTTGGGCACAGGTAGAAAACCTGAGATGGCAGCACCAAGAGAGAAAGGAGATCTTTCTCTGACAGCCCTCCTGAGACAGAAGCAGGTCTTCTTTGAGTCTGGCCTTGAACTGAATGTCCCTGACATCCAAGAGGAAGTTCTTGGGCACTTGAAATAGAATTGAATAGCATTGAATAGGCTTTCAATATGGCACATGTGAGTTCTGGCTGAAGACAAAAGGATCCCTCTGACATTTGGCTCTGCCTTTTCCAAACCAGTTGGTCTGTCCTTCCATCACAGAGCACTGACACTGAGACCCCTTGCCCTGAGGGTCGATCCCTGTTCAGGCCAAGGTCTCAGCCCACCTGACTCAGCCCCTCGCTGACTAGCTGCACATGGGACCCTGTCATGGGCACCAAGGGCCCATGGACCGCATCACAGAGACCTTGCCACTTCTTCAGAAGCAGATCCCATAATATACGGCCTAAATTAGGCCTCCAGTATTTCTCTGCCTTCTCCCTATACATACAACTCTACAGCTTTCTTTTTAACTCCCTAGCACTAGGAGAAGATGCTGAGATGGGACAGGAAGGACTAGGAGCGTGTCCTAGGAAAGGCAGCTATGCAAAAGAGAGAAGAGCAACATGAGCAAGCTCAAAGGCAGGTCCTGAGCGATTACTCTGGAGTGTGCTTGGCCCTAAAGCTTGGCCAGCCCCAGGGGATGGCACCTCCAGGGCAGAGCAAAGACGTGTTCCTGTGGGAGCTCCTGCTGACACTCTACCTGTTTTCCCTTTTATAGCAATGGAGCTGTCAGTAAAGGGGATGGAGTGCTTTCAAAATGTGAACATCCACCTACAAATGCAAAATAAAGAGCACTGGTGCCTGTTCCCAGGGAGAGTGACTGACCTGTGCCTGGTGATGGATTGAGCTGCAGGGCTTACACAGACCAGGGGCTGTACAGCCCCACTGGGAGAGTCAGGGTGCCCAGGAGCATCGAGGGCGTGCAGGACTGTACAGAGCCCCAGATGTCTCTGTGGGGTTGGCAGGGTCTGAGGGAGATCCTCACACTCTGAGAGTGGGAAGCTAGGCAGTACAGCCTACGGCAACTCAAATGATGCTGGAAACCATCGTGAACAAGGAAATCTCACTGTTGTGGGGGAGAGAGACCCACTTCCTGAGCGGGATCCCTCCTCGCCTGCACCTGCTCTCCAAAGTACATGAGGTCAGTCAGTCTCTCTATTGACCAGAAAAGGAGTTTTCAGCAGAAATTGCTCCCCCCAGGTTTTGCCATTGCCAGACAAGCTGGGTATCTCCGGCCTCATTTCTGAGCAGCAGAGAGCAGGAGATGTTCCTGGGGCGTGAATCATCCTGTGCTATATGTTACCATGTAAACCCAGGCAGAACACCACCTCCTCTTCACTGAAAGCAAGGGCAACGTGAGAGGCACTGCCTCAGACATCTCTGCATCGTGTATGAAACTCCTTGCATCTGTCGTTAATCCCTTCTGGCCTCTACTCACCATTCCACAAGAGTGCAGGTGTTATGGAAGTCCCATAACATATTTTCCAGCTCTGTACTGGAGCTACATGCCTACAGCTGGGCAAATGAGTCTTGCTACTGAATAACTCTATAGACCCAACTGACTGTATTCACCAACTGTCCAATGATTTCATTAAAGCAGGAACTGAAAGTACCTAACTCGCATGTAGACATCTGCGTTATCAAAAGCCATTTTTAGGTGTTTAAATACAGAACTGAACTTTCATCCCTAAGGATGGGTAATGTGAATCCCACACTTTGGGATCCAGTTACCTAATATGTCCCAGGAGAGCCTGCCTGGCCTCCAGTTGATGTTCAAAGAAAGCTTTGGTCTCCTGGAGGTCTTGAGTCATATGTCACAGCCCAGTGTGGCTGTCTCTGATTTTCTAGGATGCCCTTCCCTACCTTTAGAGAAGTGGTTGGTCTCTTACCTATGTAAATTGTGATGTTCACTAAGAACAAGCCTTTAGAGTCACCAGGAGAAATCAACAGTGCCTATAGGAACCTGTTTTTCATCTACTGTAGGACAGATGAATCATCTCAAAAGGGATGCCTATGCCTTTTCAAAGACATATTAGAAGCCTACATAATGAGATCAAATGTAGCTATCTAAAACTGGCAGACATGATTTCAACCCGAGCACAGTTATCACATACAGCCTAGTCATCATCAGAACCAGTTCCCAAGTTCTTTTATGCTTTGTAGGGTGTTGGGCTCTACCCACAGAGCAAGTCGCTTGTGCCCTGTGTGGCTTTGGGCAAGATGGTGTCTCCCGCAGAACTGAAACTGAAGGCAAATTCTTACACTCTGGGCCCCTTTACAATGTATTCAGAAGCCAGTTGAGGCCCTGCTGAAGAGCCCTAAGTTGCCTGTTACGCAAACAGCTGAAGCTCTCAGCCTTTCAGTCACGGCACAGGGGCTCCAGACGCAATTGAATGGTACTGCCCTTGCAGTTGGCCTCCTGGTGCTGGTTAAAGTCTCAGCAGAGGTCCATGACAGTCTCTGGAGGGAACAGCAGGGACCCCAGAGATTACCAGCCCAGACAGTGGTGTTTAATCTACTGCATAAACATAGGCAATGCCCCTCCATCCCCAGGAAACATGGTAGTCACAAGGCAGTACTGCTCTCATGTCGAGAGTCGGTCAGCGTCTACCTCTTTGTTTCCTGTTTTCCAGGACCAAGTAATTTTGACATATCCCTTCAGGGAGGATTAACCATACAGCAGAGCCCTGTGTTTAAGGCCATTCCAGCAGATCTGCTCTCCCTCTCTTTTCCACATTGCCCCTCTGAGGAATACCAGTGTTAACTGGCCACCAGTTGGACTTTGTATCACTGATCACAGTCCTTTGAATTTAGACGCTAGCTCAAATGCAGACATAGCAATCTAAATTTGGCTGTGGAAAAGTACATTTATGTCCTATCTACCAGCCTTCTGTGGGTGTCTCAGATACCTGAGGGTATCTCAGCGGGTACCTGACACCCATGTTTAGGTAAAGTAGTCTCACCTTTTGCCAACGTATGTGAATGACTGCCCTAAATTTAAAGATGTTACTTACTCCAGGGGACATGCCTTTGTCTCTCCACAGGACAACAGGGGCTAACAGCTTCTCAAGCACTCACTTTAATGTGGCACCTTCATTAATAATAATCTGGATCTTGATGTTTCACATTCTCATTCACACTCACGCTCCTCAGAGAACAGAGAATGGGTTTCAAGGAACTCAATTCTAATTGTAGAGCCAGCTAATCCTGTCTGAGACCCAAGACCTCCTGCTGTATCTTTTTGTTCCTCAGGCTGTAAATGAAGGGGTGGACCATCGGAATCAGGCTGATATCACTATAGGACTGCTTAACCATTGGGGTGAAGTTGCAGGAGAAGCGATTGATTTCATTGTGACCACAAAAAGTCAATTGTGACTAAAAAGTGCTGTTATTGCGCTTGCAAATAATCCTCCCGTCCCAGATCCACCTGCTAGTGGGAGGCAGATCCTCCCATTCATCAGGGTTTCATAGTGCAATGCTCTGCATATGGCTGTATAGGGATCAGGTGACATTAAAACTAAAAGTTTAACACACTGCTGTTGCCAGAAAACAAGAGCAAGAAATTTGCATGAAGCAGCCAATAATGGAAATAGATCTTTCCCAGTCAGAAAGCTCAACAATGTCCTGGATAAGATAGTGGAAATACTGCAGACACCCAGGAAAGACAGATTCCCTTGTGAGGGTGCTGAACAGCCACCACAAGAGGGTGATGAGGGTGTTTCCAACCACTGTTGTGATGTAGCTCACTAAATGTAGCATCACTGTTGTGACGTAGCCATCTAAAAAATAGACATCAAGGGCTCAGTCCAGTTGTTTACACAAAGGTTCCCAAAGCTCTCTGAAATGTGTGATGGGCTGCTGTTCAGATGGACACTGACAGTCTGGAGAAACAGGCTGACAGAAATCTCAGGAGACAATAGAACAGAACTAAAAACAGAATACACATATCAGAGCTCTGGAGCAGCCTGGAGAAGGGAAGGCTGAGGGGTGATCTTGTTGCGATCTGCGGCTGTCTCGTGGGAGGCCGCAGGGAGGAGAGAGCCAGACTGTTTTGGAGGTGCACAGAGACAGGAATGGGCAGAAGCTGGAGCAAGGGGAACTCCAGTTAGACAGTAGGAGTAATTTTTCACCGTGACAGTAGTCAAACACTGGAACAGGATGCCAGAGTACTTGTGGGATCTCTTGGCCAGGAGGTTTTTCTAAACGAGGCAGTCCTTCCTTTAGGCCACTCTGAACCTGTATGCTAAATATACTACATTGGGTTAACACAGAGAGGTCACTCAAAGAAATACTAAAAGGTAAATGCTGATGAATGGTGTTCACCTGCAAAGGTTCTGGATTCCTGTCGAAATAGATAAATATAAATCATCACTAACAAAACCATTTGGATGCCTGGCTAACACCACAGGAGCCAATCCAGTTCAATATGCCCTAGCTCTTAGAATTACCCAGTAACAACATATGAGAAGCTGGGAAATTAGTGAAGACTCTTGTGGGAAAGAAGGTATTTTTTTGAAGTTGTTCAGAGAGTAGCCAGGAGAAGGTGGGGTTGGAAAGACAGTGCATGAACACATACTGTGGAGAATCAAGCCTGCAAACAGTCTGTGCCTTCTTTTGCTTCTTTCCTTCTGTGTCCTTCTTTCCCCCACCCTGATGAACTGATGGTCATAACCTCACCCTACATCAAACATTGCTATCCGTTCCCACGGCTAAGAGCAGAGTTTTCTTCCCTGTGACCCCAAAGCATGGCCATGATACAAATGACCAACAGTGTTAATAACAGCAGGGCTGTTTCCCAAGGAGAGACGGAAGCCACAAAAAACCCAATGGTTTGCAAAGAACCTGTGGCAGTGCTCAGCATCTCATCACTTGGCACATTTGTTGAAGGATGAGAGCGCCAAAAACTGATGTTTCACTTGTTCACACTGAATCCATCTCAGAAGACTGTAAGAATAAGTAGAATTGGTAAAGACAAAGAACACACTGGGCAAAAATCTGTACAATGATATTCATGTTTAAACAGAGAGAATTTCAAATCGGGGGGAGAACAGCAGAGGGCTTTTGGTGCCTGTGCCCTCCTTGTGGTCTTTGGGAAAGAGAGGAGTGCCTCAGCACTCCTAGAGAGTCGTGGCGGTCTGTGGCCAGTAAAAGAGTCAGAGAGTTTGGGCTGCTCTCGCCATTGGTGTCAGTCCTGGAAGAGGATGGGCTCTCTCTTCGAGCTCGAGGGGAATGGGCTGTTGTGCCTGCTAAATCATCTGAGATATTGGAGGTACCTGGTTTTGGAGAAGATGCTAATTGCTGCCAGGGAGCTGTGGAATTAACTCTTCTGTGTAATAATAAGGTGGTAAACAGGGTCCCGAGGCTCTCAGGGGTAGCACTAGCTCTTTCAGAGTGGGCACAGGGCTTTGAAGGCTCCGTCCGATTTCCTGCATGTCTGGGAAGAAGGAGAGTGGCTTTTGGCTACCAGGCTTTGGAGGAGGTATGGGCGGCCTTGCAGAGGTGTTGACTTGAGTGTTTGGTAAAACAGGTCGTTTTCTCTGGCTCTCATTTGCAATCCTTGGTTTTGTAGAAGATGATGTTTGCCCGAGAAATTGCACAGCGGCCAGCTGTGGTGAGTCCTCTGCCTTTTGTGTTAGCACCTGAGGGAATTTTGGAGGTGCTGTTTCTGTGGGTGCTGGCAGAGGAGTGGCATGCTGCCTAATGTGTTTCTTGGGCAATTCTGCTTTGCTGAGAATCATTTCTCATTGAGGAGAAATCTTCTTGCCCATCCCTTCTGCTGTCGGCTTTCAAGCTTGAGAAGAACTCTTCAGATTTCCTTGCTTATACACCTCAGCCCAGTCAATCTGCGACGTTAACTGTATGCCACTGCCCTTCAGCTTTTTAAAGCCCAACACCATCTCAAGGAGCACCTTTGTTACCAGAACAGAGCTAAATCCAAGTTTCTCTGAAAGTGATCGTTCATTCTTATACTTGCGTAGTATGTGCCTGACCGCCTTTTCCACAAGAGGCTTGATAATCTGCTCTTCGTTTCGGAAACGCTTGCCTCCTCCGAGCTGATTCTTCTTCACCACCCTTTTAGCAAGCTGGCTCCTTGGGGGGAGATGAGGTCCCGCCTATCCATATGTCCAGTTGCCAAGAGAGAATCAGCATGAAAAATTTTTTTTATATATTTCGTTACAATTTGGAATGTGAAAGATAGCAAATATTTTCTAAACATGAAGACCCCTTTGCGGTGTCTTTTTTATTGGTAGTAGTGGCTTCTGATTAACTTTGGTCAAAACCAGAACCAGGCTAAACTCTGCTCTTGTTTGGGCCATGCCCACTGAAGCCAAGGGAGCAAGGTGGGAGTGGAAAAGAGCAAATGGCCTCTTATGCTGAAGATGTGACAGAGTTTTGGTGTGACAAACCAGCTGATGGGATGTGGGAGTCTAGACTAAATCCACACAGTTAAACAGTCGCTTTTTGAGAACCATCATTTTGGCTTGTCAAAGGGCTCCCTGCCCCAACTCTCTCATGACCAGCAGCTTTGGATATTGAGCGTACCTCAGCAGCGTGAGGCATCAGAGACATCTGTAACCAAAAGTAGCATCTTTGCCTTTCAATCTGTCACCAGTCATGGATGCTACAGCTCAGCTCAGCCTCAGCTATGACTTAATGTGTTTTCAGTCCACATGAGAGACACTGGAAGAAATGCAGCAGAGGAAAAAATTGTCCTCTGAAGGATGGAAGTAGAAAAGGGATTAAAAGTCAGTCTCAGTGAGCACTGAAGTTATCATCCCCCAGTACAGGAAGGCTGTTCTTGCCTCACCTTGGGACTGTGTATGGTTGTTGGCTCAGGGGTTCATGTGAAGGCTTATGGAAGCGCTATGGCTATAAGAAACGTGACTCCTGCAGCTGCCTGAGACCCGAGACAGCCTCACTGAAGTCCTCAGGCCTGTCTACCTGGACTGTCTTGCTGGAGACGATTTTTGTATCCCATTTCCCTGTAGAGCTCATCTTACATTGCTACCTATGCCAGAAGTGAATCTGCCTTCAAGATAGACAGCACAAGACACGCACCACCTACTGTAAAAGCAAGAGCTGCAGTGACATCATGCACACGTGTCTCCACTGTGCCCATAAAGCACACTGGCTATCGTGCGACTACTCCAAAAGCAGTGTTTCAGGGACAACCCTAAGAATACCTGAATTTGAAGACTACATTGTTCTAGTGCAATGTAAAGGAGCAAGATGTGATTCTTAGGCAGACATTGTAGTTACAAATCATGCAGATATCATGCAGAGTTGGATGGGATACCAAGAAAAAACACCTGCAACATGCAACTGATCCCAGGATGTCATTTTGCTTGAGCTGGAAAAATAGAAAGTTACCTGGGAAAGTGGAGGGTTTTCTTCGATCCTCTCCAATTTCTTGGCTTTAAGTTTCTGCTTCCACAGTGGAGGTGGCTTGTTGTTTAGCCTAGGTGGAGGTTTCTCCAGGGGTGGTCTTGGAGCAATTTTAGCCAGTGGAGGTGGCACAGATGTAGGCTTGGGCTGAGGTTCCTCTGCAGATGGTTTTGGTTTGCTCTCCCCATGTCCCCAGGACTTGTCAGGGAGGTGGGATCCTTCTTCCATTACTGCACTGAATACTTGGACAACAATGTCCTTGGTGAGATCTTGGAGGGCTGAGAATAATGCTGTCTTTGAAGAAATGAGGAGTGCCAGAGGGAAACTGGCCATGATGGTCCTGAGAAGCTTCGGGGGGCTTGCTTTTTTCAGGACAGCTGTGATTTCTTTTTCACGCTCTTTGCTAGCCCCTGGTGCAGATCTCATCTTGGTCCTGTGAGACAGAAATTCAGCTGCCTTTTCATGAACAGTCTGCAAGAAGAGGGAAGAGGATGAAAATCTTACCAGAGTAAGCCCGTGAAGCACAGAGACTCAGTGAGGGAAGGCTAAACTAGGCAAATCCCATCTCTAGTTTGAAGAGGGGCCAAAGCCCAGTCTGAGGTCCAAGCCTCAGTGAGTTTTAATGACAGGTCTA
This sequence comes from Apteryx mantelli, assembly GCF_036417845.1. Taxonomy (NCBI): domain Eukaryota; kingdom Metazoa; phylum Chordata; class Aves; order Apterygiformes; family Apterygidae; genus Apteryx; species Apteryx mantelli. The sequence continues at coordinate 738,745 of NC_090002.1, read as the reverse complement.
GTGGAATCCAAGTTTTTGACTGGGCAAGTTCAGATCTTGCCCCCAAGGTGGACACCAGGTCAGGCAGCCCAATGTCATGGTTTGGACACCATGGGATGCTGCTGAGCACATGCTCTGCCAACGCTTGCAGAGAGCTGGGCAGTGCTGTGAGCACAGCTGAGCTCATGACATAGGTGGCACTTGTGCCTCCCCAGGCTTGAGGGCAGGATCATGAGTGTCAGAGCCAGATTGCAGCTTTCATTCAGCCACACATTCAGGGCTGCCAGTTCTTGCAATTTGAGTGTGATTTTCCCAGGGGATTTGCTTCAAGCCCCACCCTCCAGAAATGAGCAGACTATGGATTCTAAGAGCTTCTGTTCTGGGATAGTTGTAGCTTTCATAGCTGTGGGAAAAAACCTTGACAGCTTCATCCAAGTCTACTCTGAATAGCTCAGAAGGTAGCAGAACATACAAAATCTCTCTGCCTCTGTCCTTATTTTAAAAACTTGTAGACTTTTACTGTCTGGCTTATGGGGGGCTTTAGATAACTAAACGCCATGACTCTAGTTTAGAGCAAAACAGCATGTACTTGCTCTTCTTCCAGGATCTTGTCCCATGCATTTGTCCCACTTATAGCACCAAGATTGTTCTCTGGCCATGGGCTGACATGCATGAATCTGAAGCTTATACTCAAGGCTCTGTGGAATGAGGGTTTTTCTGTGGAGACGGAGCCTTTGCCAGATCCCCCTCAGGGCCTCCCTGTAGCCCAAAGAGGAGGAATGGCCCAGTACTATAAGCAGCCTGTAGGAGGCACGTGCCTTTAAGAAAAGTGCCTCCTGCTCACGCTGGCGTTCGGCTTTCAAGTGATGAAAGTCAAGAAGAGAAAGTCTCCACCGCCTTCCTTTCTCAATCCCTTACACCCCAAATTCACACTGTTGGGTGCAGAGAAGGGCATTACACAGAGCTGGTCGTGTATGCAAATAATGCAAACCCCACAGGAAGGGGCTAAGGCTGAGATTTTGCTGCATGTATCTCTATACAACACTATACATTCAGTTTCCAATCAAATCAGATCACAGTCTTTGTGGCTTTGCACTCTGGGAAAAGGCCCAGGGCCCCACGATTTAGAAGAGAGAGACAGTTGGGTGAAAAGCCCTCACCGCTTCCTCCACCCGCTTCCTGTCCTTCCTGCATGCAATTTTGGCAGCAGACGGGTCCAGTATTCTCCACTCCAGGTCCTGCCCAGCTCTGGTCATGCATTGCTTCTCCCAGTGCCCTCCTAAGCTGGAGGTGGCAGGGTAGTGGCAGGAGTAGAAATGGTCCCTCTCGGTCCGACAGGAACACCTTTGACACTCAGTCTCTGGGCTGCAGCTGGGCTCTCCATATGCCGCCATGACATCCTCTATTTTCTGGGTGGTTTCTTCTATGACTGTCTGGAGGCTGTTAAACACCTCCCTGTCAGCGAGGAAGTCCATGAAGCTGGCAAATTCCTCGGCAGCCGTGTGGGAGGGGGAAAAGCGAGCATGCTGCTCCTCTTCCGCTTCCTCCACGGTGTTCCTCTCTCGGATGCTCCCAGAAGAAACGTCTCTGCCACAGCATGACTCCTGTGGGTCTTGGCATCCACCACATGCCCTCAGTCTAAGCTGGACTCTCCAGTCGGTGCGCTTGTGGAAGGACATGTCTCGCTGTGAAGGAGCAAAGCAGAGAGTCATTCAGGAGGAGACTGGAAAGGCTAGAGAAGCCGTCACTTGTCGATCACTGACTATAGCCCTCAGCATGGGATTGGTGTTATAGCTCCATTGTGAAGCCATTGCAGGGAGTAACCATGCTCTGGGGAAAGGCCTGCTATCCTAATGAGTGAAATGAAGACCCTTCCCATTCCCTTCTTGCCTTCCCCTTGCAGATTTCTACCTTGTAGATGTATGAATGCACTGCACTACATGGGATAAAAGAGTTGTTTGGTCCTCTTTTGCAGACATGGGAAATATGATCAGCCCCAGGTCACAGTGTGAGGTGCAGCCAACTCCAAGCTTTATTTGCTCGAGCTGTTGTTTGCTGCTGTACCACTTCTAGTAAATCAGTTTGTGATACTCTGTGTCTAAGACTCTGCTTCGGGAAACTTAGGGTCAAGTAACTTCTTTAACACCGCAGTAGCTGTTTGCTTTGTCCTCACTCAGCATTATTCGGTTACCACCACTTAGGCAGACTCACCACAAGTATTCTGTTTCAATTTCACATGGTTTTCTGCTTATATTTTCTGCTTCCAACCTCAACCATTCTGTGATTCTGTGATATCTCTCTTGCCAAATTGTCAATTGTCACGGATCCCAGGGAGTGATTCGCATAGTATATCGTGGAGCACCACCCCAAGGTCCCTCAGTTCATTCCCTTTTAACAGTGGGTCTAGCTTCATATTCAGGGGGATTTGAGGGGGACAAAGGATCATCTTCTCCTGGCTCGCTATCATCGGGATCACCCCACATGTCTCCATCCCAATCTTCAGGGCATACTATTAGTTTCCTAATCTGTACAATGTCAGGGGGGCAGGGAGCCCCCATAAGCATCAGCTCAACTTTTTCTCCCAACTTCTGTCTTTTCTCCTTTTCCTCCTATAACTCTTTCTGCAGCTGCTCAATTTTCAAAGACAGTAACAACTCAGCTGCCTTTCGCTCTTCTATTTCTTCCTTTAGGTCCTGCTCCTCTTTATTTTTATTCTTCCTTTCTTGATATGCAGCTTCTAAACAGGTACCTCGCATCTTGCAGTTAATTCCTTTCCCTTTTCCATCCTTTCTATGGCCCCTGGTCACTTTTAGGTATTCTTCAACAGCTTCCCAATTATGCCAATTGTCACGAGCCCATTCTTCTGAGAAGCTGGGACTCGGGTTCACTCCATGCCTCCCAAAATAATTGGTGATACTACTTGCCATCCTGCCGACTACACCAATTTGTTGCGGATGAGTGATGCACTTCACTCGTAAGAGAGAAGCAGCAATATGTTTTATTGAGATAAGACAGTGATTTAACAAGGTTTGATGGCAAGGTACACTCGGTTATTTACTGCATGGAGGGTAAAACAATAACTACATATAAGGTTCAAACCAAATTGTCAAGGAGGCCCTCCCGTTGAGTCACGAGGTTCAGAGTGGACCCCCTTGCTTTCCAAACTCCTTCTCAGAGGAGTCTGGGTGTGACTGGATCCAATCTTAGTCCCAGATTTGGTCAACGGTTTATGTCTAAAGGATTATGTGCACAATCAATCAAAGATGCAACTTAGCAAAGTTTCAGTGCACTATTAGTCACTTAGGGAGGATCTGCTGCAGGTAAGGGATCTCCCAACCTCGAGGAGTGACCTTGAGAGGTGTCCCTGTTCAAGAGGAGATCCTGCCGTGCAGCCCGCTGCCACGCAGTAGAGCTCAACGGGCTCTGGGCTGCCTCCTATTTACGGGGTAAGATGATTGACTTGTAGTCATATTTGCATGCCAACTGTATTTGGGTTGGTGCATGCTCAATTAGCCCTTGGCTATCATGCTGTTATCTGTCTCCCCAAATTTCGATTTGAACGGGGTGCAGCCATCACAACTGTTGCTGATGTTTATCGCCTGAGCGGGGTTATGCAGAGGTCTGGCTGGGGTAGGGGGGAGCACACTGTCACCGTTTCCTGCTTGGGTTTTTGAAGGGGAGGCAAGGAAAGATGGGATGGCTTTAGTTCTTCCTCTTCCCGTCTCTTGCCTGAGTCCAGAGCCATCCCAGCACCACTAATAGGCAGGAAGTGTTCCCTGGCAGCAGCTTGGCTGGAATTTGCAGCCAGCCTCTCTAATCCCTCGGTCACTCTCTCCAGGATTCTCCTGGCCACCACACCTTCAGTAGCCATGGCACTGACCTTGCCTCTGGCAGAAGATCTGCAGGATGTTTCCAGAGCAGGCAGCTTGGTTCGACTTGTAGATCCTGATGTTTTACCTGCGGAGGCCTCCAGGCCTCCATGTGCCTGCCTAGCTGCCTTGGTTGGCAGAGGTGGTAAGTCAGGCAGATGTGGTGTCTCTGCTCTTGCACAAGTCCTGCCAGGCAGTGTCTGCCTGTGTCCCAAAGGAGCCTTCCTTACAAGGCCGATGGAGGGATGCAGAGCTTGCACCGCAACGGGAACCTCCCTTGCAGTGTCCTCCACCATCTGCAATCAAAGCCCACGAGAAAGGCCAAGTTACTGCTGTCCTTTTCCCCCGCCCTCCATCCTTCCCAGGTGGAAGCTTCCTGTGGCTCCTGATGCCCTCGACAACAGAAGCACTCTCCCACGCAGGCGGCTGCTGCCCTGCTCCCAGAGGCTGGGTGGGGAGAAGGTTTGTCACTGTGGGGCAAGAGACAGGCAAAGGCAGCTCCCTTGGAGACCCTGCGGCATGTCCTTGCAGACTGCCGTGCAGAGCAGGCAGTCAGCCTGTTGGGGGGCAGAGACCTCCTGGTCTCTCCCAGCTCTTCCCGCCTGCTTCTCAGCAGCTATGGGGAATCAGGCAGGGGCTTTGCCACCACCACTGCTCAGCTCTGTACCTTTGCAATGCCGTGTTCAGAGGCCGGTGAAACCTGTGGGCTGGGGAGCGAAGGCGGCCTGTCCCTTCGGTGGGACGAAGCTGGCGTCCAGATGTGCTGCCTTGCTGAGTGCAGCTCCTGCTGGCCCACCTATGGGGAGAAGGAGGCACATGATGGGGGTGATTGCATTGGTACGAGGGCCCCTGAAGCACAGGGAACCTCAGCCCCGTGTTGAATGGAAGATCATGGCCGAGTATGGCCCGGCTGAGCTTGGCCCAGAGCTGCTCTCTGCCTCTCAGCGCAGAGCTCACGGGGTCTGTGTGGGCCCTGGAGCATCCAGCTTGGTGTGCTTTGTCTCCGAGAAAATCCCCAGGCTAGGAATAAATACCCCCTTGCTGGAGGAGCTCATGCCCCAGCTCCTCTTCCCCACCGTCCTTGTGCTCTCTGTGCGGGTCCCATCCCTGCTGCCTGCCTCTCCCTCCAGCCCCATCACTCACCTCTCTCCTGTGCTCCTGTGTGCCTGGAAGCCCATCCATGGGCTGGGAGCAGACGTTTGCCTGCCGCTCCTTGCCCATCTCCAGGATCCTCTTCCAGAGACCTGCCACTCTGGCACCAAGGGGAGCTGCTTCCTCCTGATCGAGCCGCTCTCCTCGGAGTGAGGACCTCAGGGCTCTGGCCCCAGCAAGGACACGGTCACCACAGGGACTGCCCCATCACAATGGCCTTGTGGGCACGACGCCACTCCCATCACAAAGCCCTGGTGGTCGCCGTGGGGACCTCCATCAAAAAGCCCTGGTGGTCGCCGTGGGGACCCCCATCACAATGCCTTGGTGGTGACCATGGGGACCCCCATCTTAATGCCTTCGTGGTGCCCATGGGGACCCCCCATCAACAAAGCTCTGGTGGTCACCGTGGGAACATCCATCACCACGTCATTGCCTCCAAGCCTCTTGTTCCAGCTCTGAGCCCGCCTGGGAGCTGGGATCTGCAGAGCAGGACAAATTTTCCTCTCCCCAGCTCAGCGCTCCTTGGGCCTTGCAGAGGCTGCCCTTCTTCAGACAATCCATTTCAGAAATCCACTACAAGGCCACCCCTGTTGGTCTGCCCCCTAATCCTCACCCATACACTCTCGAATGCCTCACTGTCCGTCCCTAGGCAGAGCTCCCTGCATTCCCACTGCTCTCTCGGCATTTCTCTTCCCCACATCACCCTGCACCTTTTCATTGCCATCCCACGCCATTACATCCTCACTCTTCTTTGAGTCACCCTCTCCTCCCACTCACTCCCACTTTAAGGCTCTCTTCACCAGCTTGGCCACCTGGTTGACCATCAGGTTGGCAGATGGGAACAGTCTCCTTCCAAATGAAGCGTGACAACCTGCAGCTTCACTCCCTCACTGCGGGCTCAGCTTCAGCACCTCCTCCAGCTGCTGTAACCCCAGGCCAGCCCGCAAAGCAGGTGCTCCCCTCTCCTGTGATCCTCTTCCTACTCATGGGGCTTGTTTTCAGACAGAAATCCCTCTCATCACAAAACTGCAAGGACTGACATGGGCTGAGAGCAGGACTGTAGGCGATGGACCGTGTGCTGCTGCAGCATGGTTTTACACCCCCCCTCAGCTCGATGTGACATCAACCCCCAACCTGCTACCATAAAAAGAGGGGAAAAAAAGCTGAACTTGGCTGCTGAGGTTCAGAAGATGGGCTTGTTTCTCCCCACGCTCATTTACTACCCTCGAGCCCTCTGCCCTGTGGCTGCACTGAAGAGCCAGGCCGCAGCCTCTTGACTCTGCCCTTTCCCATCGTGCCCCTGGGACAGCCAGAATGAAATTAAGCCCTTGAGATTGAAGGGTGGGGGAATGGAGTTAATACCATTAATTAATTGCAATTAATATTTCTTTTCTGTTAATCTGTTAATTAATAATCTTTTCTGTTCTTCCCCTCAATTTCCTGATTTTCCCCATAACAGGAGAGCAGAAAATCCATATCTTTTAAAAGGGCTCCCTAGTTTTACATACCTGCCTTCTGCACCTTTTAAGCACCCTCTCTCCCCCCCGCCTCCCCCCACACACCCCCTAGTTCCTTTCCTTTGCTTCAGCAGCATGCTAAGAGCAAGAAAGCGTAAGTGGGGAGGGAGAGAACAAAAAAGAGATAACAAGAATGAACAGCAGAGGGAAGACAAAAGAACATTATGTATGGAAATGCTTGCAAGCCCTCTCAGACACACAGAAGAAATCATTTCCTTCCAAAACCTGTACACTGAAAATGACCTAAAAAGTGAACCAATTCTGCATCCTTGTGGAATTTAGCGCCTAGAGTTGCCAGGGACACACTGCTGTAATGATCACTTTTGAGATGACAAAGCCTTCCAAGAGGCAGCCTAGCCTGCAGCAGACCACTTCCAGGACCAGGGCAGAGCAAGGCAGGTGTCTTCACTGTGCTCCACTTCTTATCTTAGCCAGCCCTCACTTTTAACAACAGGTTTCCAATCAGGCTTTACAGGGTGTGACCTACAGGGACAGTAAAACAGCAGAAATTATCACTTGTGCACTTTCACATAGAAGCAACACACATGAGGGAAGGGATAGTCATGAAAAAACTGCTATCAGGGTACATGACAGCAATATGAATTATGGTGTCCAAAATGCAGAGTTAAAACATGACTCCTCAGGACATATTTCTTCTTCTTGCACCAGTGCATGCTCAGATCTGCACAGCTGCTGCTGCTGGCAGCACGTTGGGTGCATCACTGTGCCAGGGCCAAGGCCACCCCACAGGCCCTGGCTGAAGCCCCCGTCCCTCTTGCACTGACTCTCTCACGCTCCACAGTGAAGCGGCAGCATTGCATCACGGTGCTCTTGTGCCAGTGCTCTGCTGGCCAGCGGCCCAAGCGTCGAGGGTATCAGATGTACAAAGCGTCCGCAGAACAAAGCCGATATCCTTAACTGCACCTTTCCTGTCATACAGAGAGCATCGGCTGTCAATATGCTACCGAATTTGACTTACAAAAAAATCAGGGCGTCGATTTTAAGTGCAAATCCCTTCCTATCAAAATCCATTCTCGGTCAGCACATGCTGGTACTTCAGAAGGGAAAACCCAAGGTGACAAAAAATGCCTGTGTGCTCCAGTCCAGCTTTTAGCCAGAGGCACATTTCATGCTGATCCTTCAGTCACAACTCGCCAGCATCAGTCTCCCAGCAGACACAAAGCACAACCCAGCCTTCTCCCGGCAACATCCAGGGGTAACTACAAACAGGGTGAACATGGGCTGCGGAAGCTCCGGGGGAAGGAGCGGCCCCGGCAGGGCAGGCTCATTCCCCATGCAGAGGGGCTGCATGGGGCAGGGCTGCTCACAGCTCCCGCTCGCCCCCACACTTCCCCAGGGGCTTCTCAGCAGGAAGCTCCAGGCAGGGACGACACCAAAGGCAAGGAGCTTCCCCAAGCCTCTGCTTCCAGATCCCTGCTGCTGCAGTGGGGGGAAGGGAAAGGAGCCCGAGACTCTGAAGCCCACGGAGAGACCAGCAGGTCTGCGAAGAAGCTCAGAAAGCGCCTTCACACCACTCTGCCCACAGGCAGCACCAGCAGCACCTCTGCTGGCTCCACCACGCCTGCTGTCACCTCCAGCCTGGAGCCACCACAAGCCCAGATGCACCCGCGCCCTCCCCTCGGGGCCAGGACGGCGCTGACAGATGGCCACCGCAGCCGGCACTGAGCCGCGGGGCCGCCAGCACAAGGGCGCAAGAGCCGGGGGCTCCCACGGGGCCGGAGGTGGCCCAGGCCGGGCCGGGCCTTCCCCAGCAGCTGCTCGCACACACCGGGCCGCGGCGGCTCCAGCTGCCCCCGTGCGCACAGCCGCTCGCTCTGCCCAGCCCGCAGCCCTCGGCCCTCGGCTCCGGCGCGGCAGCTCCCGGCGCTGCGGCTCGAGGCTCCGGGCGGCCCCGCACCAGGAGACGCTGCCCCGCGCGGCACCAGCCGCCTCTCGGCCCCTCCCTCCCCGCAGGGCCCGGGCAGCCCCAGCTCCGCCCCTGACCCTCACCACCCTCCTCTGTGCCAGTGCGCATGCTCCTCGGGAGGCGGCACTTCCGGCCCTGTGGGGGGCGGGGCCTGTGTGTCCATGGCCACCGCCCCTGGTGCCGCTGGCCCCGCCCCCACTGGGCCCCGCCGCGGTGCCGCTCTCGAGGCCGCGGAGAAGCAGCTGCGGCAGCGGCGGGTGTTGGCGGCTGCTGCGCAGGGAGCCCGGAGCGATGCTGCGGCCCGGCATGTGCTCGTGTGGCTGGAACCTGTGGCGGCTGCTGCCGGCTGGGGCCGGGGCGGAGGGCAGGGAGTGAGGGGGAGCGGCGCCGGGCTGGCCCTGGGCTGTGGGAGTTGTGCTGCAGGGGAGCGTTGGTGGGGAAATGCTGCTGCTGGGGCGCTGCTGCCACAGGGCCCTGCTCTGCCCCGGGGCCTGGGCAAGTCTCCGCAAGGGGATGCAGGTGCACGTCATGGGAGCCCCGGGAGGCCGCGGCCTTTTTTTCAGCAGTGGGCGAACAACCCAGGGGCCATCGCAGCCTTTGGCATTATCTGCCATGAGCGGGTGGCCCTGAAATTTTGTCTCCATCAGCAGCCCAAGAAAGGGGCTGGAGGGGGGATCCCAGAGTGTCCCTCGGCCGGGAGAGCATAGAGAAGCGCTGGAGGCCGGCCCAGAGGAGCCACCTGACCATAGAGATGGTAGGGAGGGTGTCCCCTCCAGGTGACCACAGAGATGCAGCATGGTGTGTCACAGACTGTCCCTCGCCATGGAGACCATTGAGCTGGCACGGGCGGAGCCAACCCCAGAAAGTCCCCGAGACTTGTGACCCTCCTGAACTCCCGTTCTCACCGAGCTTTCCTTTCCACCCCTTCTTCATCCCACGCTACTTCCAGTGCTACCTCCAGGAGAGAAATGTGATTGGTTCCAGTTTCCTGCACATGTTACACATCACAGCAAATACAGCCCTTCCCTATTTCTGGGGTTTGACCACAGGTGTGAAACACTGGTGCTGGCTGATGTTCAAGATCTTTTCACGGTGCAAAAAGCATTCCCAGCTTTTACATTTGCGGTGCTTTTCCATGTAGCCTGGGCACCTCTCTCACAAAATCTTGGACAAACCATTTAAAGACTAATAGCCAGGGCCTTGTGCTGCCCCAGATCTACACATCAGCTGCAGTTAAGGCACCTTATTCTTGTGCCCGTGTTGTCTGCAGTCTCACAGCAGGCAGAAATGGCAATAATGCAGCTATGGAGATGTTTGTGCAAAGCCCAGCTTTTTTTTTACCCTTGGACATGATGAAGATGTGTTTAGTAATGTGTATCAGATCCTTAGACAACAGAGTTTTGCTTAGCACAACTGTCCTGTTTATGGACCACCAACAAAACAGTGGCCATTGCCCCTGCTATTTAGACTGACTAAATAGTGCTACTTTCTGTGGATGGTTTAGAAATGGAGGGTAGATCATATGGCACTGCCTGTCCGACCCCAGCCACTTTTATGATAAAGGCTGGCAGATGGAAAGTCTGATCAGAAAAAAAACAAACCAAAACAAAACTCCCTTTGACTCTAGGGGATCACTGACCCAAACACTTGTAAGATCTTGGTATTTGTATTGCTTAAATCAATAGTGGGGAAATAGAAAGATGGGTGCCAAAGCTGGTCCTTCACGCTGCAGCCCCAAAGCCTCTGTGCCCTTTGGGAACCACAAGGTGATGGAGAAGCAGGACCTCAACATCAAGATCAAGTAGCTGCAGCACCTCCAAGGCCTGCACTGTTAAAGGATGCTGGATCCAGTGGATTTTTGAATAAAGGATTCCTCCTTCCTGGTCCACTGGAAGGGAAACTACTGCACTTCTCTGTTCCCTGGTCCTGCCAGCAGCGAGACAGGGCATGTACTTCCAAGAGGCATACACATGCTCTGTACGGTCATGGTCGACCACCAAAAAATCAACTCCGGCAGGGGCGCAGTACCTTTACAGGCACCACAGAGACGTGAGCAGCACTCATAAACATGAACGATACGAACGGCCTGGTCCTGTTCTTGCTCACCAGCTAATCAGACTCAAAGCTTGCAGGAGACCTCACACGCACCCTCGCACGGGTGTCTCTGGTAGCTGGCTGCCTTGACGTCTGCAAGCCTTCCACACATGCACTCATGCAGAACAGCGAGCACGCTCACCCAGAAAAGAGCTAGGAATAGGATTTAATACAATGATAGGCTACACTGCAGAGACCAGGTACACAGCCTGGCCAGACAAGTGTCCTTGCCAGCAGCTTGCTTACACATGACTGGCCCCCCTTTTATTCCCTTTGCCTCCATTTTCCTGTGCTGCTTCTTCCATGATGCAGCTTGATCCCTCCCTTTCTCCAGCTTTATCCCCTTTGAAATAAACAGCCCATCTCTAAGTATTTTTTTCTTCATTGGTGCCAGCTTTACTGCCTATGTACTCAAGTTTAATATTTCTGGTACTGTTAGCTAGGTAACCCCCTGGCTCATGTGGTGCTTCTGATATCGTTACCTCAGTACTGCTGGTGCTGCAAGAGTCTACTCCCCGAAGGATCCCCAATACACCAGTTATGTGTGACGCTTGGCCTTTTCTCATATAACTCTCCCTTAAGCACCGCTGAAATCCAGCCATCCGTCACCGTGCTGTCTGGAACTTGGCAGGGTCTCATTCTGTTCCCTGCAGTGTCCAAAGATTTCTCATAGCCACTAGTTTCTCACGCCCTGTTCAGTTATCTCAGCTCTGAGGCAGAGCCTAGTCGTCTGCCTGCATACCCTAACCCTGTGTTGCTGGTGGAGCTGTGGGTCTGGATGGGAAGACCCAGGGCCACCACATCCTTCACTGTGGTGCACAAGGACCCACCTGGAGCAGGATGACCAAGGTGCCCAAGAGCGCCCAATTGCTCTGCTGGGCTGAGCTTTGGTCACCCAACGTGCCATACCTTCCCTGGGGTCCCACATGAGGAGATGGATTTTCCTATAAAGAGTTCACCCTTGTAGAATTCCCTTCGGAAATGGGACACTCACACACAAACTTTAAAAGAGCTGTTAAGGGCAATACTGCCCCTCAGAGGCCCTAACAAAATGAAATGCTGATTAGAAACAACTGCACAGGAGTAAAGCAATGGCAATGCCTTCCCTTCCTCTGTGCTTTGTTTTTCCCTGTGGAATGCAAAATAAAAGGAGAAAAGGGATCTCTGTGTGTTGATTATTTCTCTAAAATATGTTTCCTTTTATCAATTGTACATGCTTCTGCCCATCTCTTTGCCATATAAAGATATGGATAGAGACAGAAGTGTAAAATAAGGGGGGATAGGGAGGAATATATAATTTCATTCATGGACAAGAAGAAAAAAGTGTGATAGAAGCATACATAGTTTATTTGAAAAACATCTTGATGATGAAATAATCCTTCAGGAAAGAAAACAAAGGTAGAAAATGCCTAATTCTCCAAGAAGAAATATGATGTTCTTTTTTTTTCCTTCAGGAGAATGCATCCTAGAGTCATCAATGGAGATAGATAAAGCAGGGCTTTAAACAGTGGACATGCTGACAGTACCTTACGAAAATATGAATTTTTAAGAAATCTCCCTCCAGAGTGAATAATAAAACTATCGTCTGCAGGCTATCATTGACAAATCAATGAGGCTGTCTTCATCACACTAATGAAACTGAGAAGTGTATTATGGATTTGAATCCAATGAATTTGAACCCATTGTAGTGTCTGAGCTTAATTTTCATGTTTAGCATCTTCTGTTATTCAGGGAAAGTGTTCTGAGCTTTTCTCAACAACCCCTGGACATTGTCCCCGGAGTTTTCAGCTAAATTTCCTGAGATGACTTATGAAAACTTCCTTGTGTCAGCATGCACTGGCAGTCTATGCCCCAGTCCTAAGAAGTGTGTGCGTGTGTGTGTGTGTGTGTGTGTGTGTGTGTGTGTGTTCAACATTTTATCAATATTTTTTAGATTTTGTTTATAATAATCCCCTGCAACCAAGGCACACAATTCATGTTCCTTCCTTTCACTGCTACAATCCAATGAGAAAATAAATCTCCTGAGGCACTCATATTTAATAGCTATACATATGTGTGTGTGATATAATACATGACACATAATTAGAATTGCTGTCATGAAAAGCATCATGACTGGGAAAAAGCCGAACCTTTGCACGACCAATGGCTTCCTTCAGGGCCACCTTCACAGTCTCGTTTCTGAGACTGTAGATGAAGGGGTTTAAGAATGGGTACAGGACAGTGTCCAGCAAAGCTGCAATTCTGTTGTTCTCCAAGGAAACCCCTTCTGAGGGCCGTGCATAGTGAACAATGCAGCATCCATAGACAATGGCTAAGTTGGTGAGATGGGAAGAACATGTAGCAAAAGCTTTCTTCCTCCCAGATGCTGCTGGCATGTGCAGAATACAGTGGAAGATGCACATGGAGGACACTATGATTAGACATAAGGAACCCAGCACTACAAGCGATATGAAAATGGTGTCTACTTTCCAAAGCAGGCTGGCATCAGAGCAGGACAGTGTGAATAAGGGGGAGTTATCGCAAAAAAAATGGTGGATCTTGTTGGGGCCACAGAAAGTCAGCTTTGAGAGCAAGACCAGGCGGTAGCTGAAGAGTGTGAAGCCTAGGACCCACGCAGCAGCAACCAGGTGGGTGCGCAGCTGCCACTTCATGACAGCAGCATAATGCAAAGGTTGGCAGATGGCAACGTAGCGATCAAAGGACATGACAACAAGGAGAGCAAACTCTATAAAACCCAGGGCAAAATAGAAATAGGATTGGGCAAAGCAGCTGCTTAATGAGATTGGTCTCCTTCCAGAGCTCAGAATCGCCAACAATGTGATGGTTGTGGAGGATGCGAACCAGATTTCCAGGAATGCCAGATTGCTGATGAAAAAGTACATGGGAGTTTGCAGGTGGTGATCCACACACATGAGGAAGATGATCATTGTTTTCCCCGTCACTGTTGTCGGGCATATGAGTAGAAGGAGCAGGGAGAGAAATTGCTGTAGTCTTTGATCAAGCCCTGAGAAACCCTCCAGGATGAACTCAGCAACTATAGTTTCATTTCCTGGTCCCATGTCTAATTTCAGTACATGCTGCTGAGACAGGAGCACGAAGAAGCAAGCGTGAGAATTTCACAGTCTCGACGGGAGGGTAGATCCTTCCTTCTTTGCTCCCTTGCTTGCTTCCTAGGTAGCACAGACAGAAATTTTCCTCTCAGCCATTCATCGTACCCTGATTTCTCCGCTTCACATTTACAGTCCTCAGAGATTTTACTGTCTTCTTTCTACCTTCTCCAAATGCTCACAAAGGATTCTTTCTCACAAGCACAGTATTGTAAAGAGGTTGTGAACTAGTTCATGCCATGCCTGGGAAATTCCCTGTTCACTTCGACCTATTGCAAACATCCATCACATCTCTGTTTCAAAAGCCAACCTAATCTCCTGGCAAAAGTACTTACTATTATCTACAGATGCCAGTCCATCCATTTAGATAAGAATTTGGAAAGTTATTCCTTCTACTTTTTGGTGCTTGCCTTTTTTGACTTGGAACATCTGTGAGGCTGCTGGTTTCAAAACAAGCCAGTACTGAGCATCTCTTCTGTAATCCCCTGCTTTCTTCCACAGCTTCTTCCTCTCTCTTTCTCCAGAAAAGGCGGAGACATAGAGAACAAGTATAGCTTGCCTTCTTTAATACTCTAAATAGTGAAATTCAGGAGGGTTCCATTCAGTCATTGGAAATGTCTGTGTCAGACAGTCTCATCTGATATCATTGTGCACTGAAATAGAGTTCTTGCCAAAGCATTGCCAAATTCCATTGTTATTAAATGTCCTGACCTAAATGCCTTGCCTTCCCTCTAGGGGAGGAGTGGGATTGTCTCATCTTAAAGAACTTAAAGGCTGTCCTTTTGATTATTTGACATAGGAAGCATCTGGAACAAAATAATACTAAGCAGGGTGATGTTTTAGATGTCTAAAAGTCAGGCACTTCAGTTTGAGCAAGTTAGCTTCCTCCCATCTTGTCAGTGCAGAGAGAGAGAAGAGTGTCTGGAAGAGACTGGTAACACTTCTTTCGCCTGCTGGTTACAGCCTGGGAGGACCCAGCCTCTAGAGCTCTCTCTTTCCCTCTGATGACTATATAGGGACCAAGGGAAAAAAAGTGCACGCTCCAGCTGCTCACAGGCACCTCCAGTGAAGTTGATAAACTCACTATTTCAGTCTCAAATCTCTTCATTTATTTAGCTGCTAATTTCTTTTTTAAACCAAAAAATACATTTAACAGAAGGAAGCCAAAGGAAAACATAGGCAATAAATACTGACATTTTTTTTTCCCTCCACCTTTGCATTTGGTTTTAGACATATAAAGGAAAGGAGCAGAAGACTCCACAAATAGGATGCCTCAAAAATACAAGGGTGGAGGGGAGAAGGAGATGATGGATTTCAAGGAGTGAACCAGAGGTTCTGCACAGACTCTGTTGTCCCGCAGACCCTGTCTCAGAGTGTAATGGGTGACTCTTACACAGAGAGTAAAATGGGAAGCTCAGTAGTGGGCAATACCCCATGTTCGCACTGGCATTTTAACCTGGAGCTCAGGTTAGTCCTAGATCCCAGATGCTCTGTCTTACTCTCTGCTTCTAGTCTGGCATAAGGGAATCTCTGGACTAGGTTCATCTGGAGATATGCTGAAACTGAACCACTGGCTGTAATTATTTGAGCAAAAGCTCAAGCCCGGTCACCTACAGCAATATCACTGTAGCCTCAGTGAATCAGAGGTGACAGTCCCAGCTTCCCATTTGCTGGGTAAGTTCCAGCACTCAGAATGTTGTGTCTTCTTAGTCTGCTGGTTGTCAGCTAAAATCATGCTTCTCCTCAATGTACTTTCTTAGAGGAACTTGCAAAGCTGCTGAGAGCTTACAGCAAAGCAGCTTCTCTGCTCACCATGTGGGTAACCCTCTGTTGAAGCCTTTTATCTGGCTTTGGTTGGTTCAAAGGATTTGCTGTATTCAGGCCCCTCGTAGCCAAAAATGGAGCTACCATAAGCAATAGTGACGATGGCAGTGTGAGATATGCAGGTGAAGAAGGCTCTTTCCCAGAGGGTATTCTCCGGATAGTGCATCTAGTGCACACATAACACACAGGGGTCAGTGTGAAGGAGCTCAGCAACATAGCAGAGAAGGGAACAAAGCTCATGTTTGAAGGTAGCTGGTGCCCATGCAGGCTGCTCTCATCAAAGGGATGAGGCCACAGAAGAAAGAGTCTCTTTACTGGGGACACAGGGTACCTTGGTATATAAGATGGTGGGGCTGAGCAAGGATAGAGATGCCATCAGCCAATGGGTAAAGATGAGTGTGGAGTCCAACCAGGGCTTCATAAAGATGGTACAGTGCGATGGATTGCAAATGGCCCCACAGCAATCAAAAGACAGCACAACAAGCAGGCTGAACTCAGCGGTGCCCAGGAAGATGGAAAGCACGGTCTGGAACTGGCAAGCAGCTGTGGGATGGTCTTAATCTCCAAGATGAGGCTGACAAACCTTTTAGGGGCAAAGGGAACCAAATATCTAGGAAGGGGAAGCTGCTGGGGAAGAGATACGCTAGGGGTGGAACTGGTGGTTGAGTCAAATGATAGATATCATCACCATATGCCCCATGGCAGTGAGCAGATAAATCACCCACGGCAGTGTGAAGAAGAGGATTTGCATTTCATGAGTGACTGAAAAGGCCTTGAGGAAGAATTTTCCCGCTATGGTATGGTTGGGAGGATCCATTTCAGAATCCGGTCAGTTGAAGGTGTGACAAGAGTAACTAATGTCATGTGTGGTGAAATTCGCCTTGCTGCCTTCATCAACTTTCCCTTCCCTTTTCCTAGTCCTACTTTTCTTTCTTGAGGTGGGAGACCAGAACTGCACAAGGGATTCTCATTTTCTCTTTGTTTATATGCAATGCCATGAAATAAAGGTTGATTCATCCCACCTGTCTTTAGACACAGGAAACAACTCTCCTGCCTCACTTGCTTGCAGAGGTAGGCCAGAGTGCTAGCTAAGAGCCAGTACTTGTGGCAAAAGCTCTGGAAATCAAGTTCCAGGTATGAAATTCAGGTTTCTCTTACAGTTAGAATTGTGGTGTGGGTAGGCACCAGGCTATCAGGCCTGTGCCTGTGTGCACACTCAGAGCACTCAAGTCATTAATCCCTTGGGTGGCCCAGGAACTCCCCCATCTAGTAATCCACACAGGTGAGCTGATGGGCAGGTCTGAAACAGGGGATGGACTTGAAACTAGGAGATTGACTGAACTCCTACCACTTTCCAAATTAAGTGTTGGACTGACTGGTGCAGAACCTCTCCAAGTGGGTATTTCGGACAGTTCTAGAGATTTCTAGAGGCAGATCCTGCTGTGTCTGGACCAATTCCTCTGCTTAAATGTGGTGAGTACCATCACAGGTGGAGTATCTGGCTGTTTCAGAATCTCTGCAGCAGTTCCTGCGGCAGAACTGATTAAATTGTAAATACTTAAGGCCCTTGAAAATCGACAGTACAAACTGCTCCTGCAAATGAAGAAGTGGCCATGTAGGACAGTCTTTTGTGCATTCTTAGGAGAGTTAGGAGATGCTTTGATATGCAATTTAAGGTAATCAGTAGCAATGGCTCATGCATATGCTGGAGAGGTCACACAGGACCACAAGCCAGCTGGACTATAAAAATTCCCCAGAAGAACAGTTCGGGGAGTCTCATCTGATCCAGTGGAAGCCACTGTTGGAAGGACCCTGGCAAAGGAGACTGCCACCACCATCTGGACAGTAACCAACCATCCCGTTCAAGAGATTTGATGCCCCTTGTGAGTGTTACCTGTGACACACCAATAGAGGGGCCTCTGTGATTCTTTCGGATTCAGGGTTTATTTGCACTGAACTCCAAGAGATCATCATTTGTCAAGTATGAGAATTTATTAGAGATAAGAGGTTATAACAAAAAAAGCTAGAAATATAACAGAACTGAAAAAATATATATACATATCAGAGCTCTACACTTAAATCACGGATGCACGGTACAGCGACTGCTCTCGCCCTTTATTGGTCACCCTTCTGGTACAGTTTTACCCAGATTCTCCTCACCACGCCATTCACATCCACAGGCCAGCTGATGGTCGGTCAGGGTCCACACCAACTTCTGTGGCTTACTCTTTTCTATAGCGAGTCAAAACAACGCCAGACCACAGTTACACAAAAGCTGTATGGCCTCAGTCAATAACAGCATGCACATCAACAGGTAACCTAGTGCTCAGCCCACAGCACTGTTCAGTTAGTAACAATTTGCCCACTAACAGGTCTTTCTGTGGGGAATGGTTCCACAGCACCTAGATGTTTATGGGGTGAGTCTGTGGTGTCGCTTCTCCTCTGTCTGGAATTGTCAGTCGTGGGGTCGTTAGACGGTTGCCCCCAGGCTGCAGCAACCCCACAGTGTGGTGGCTCCAGCCGTGATGCACCCGGGGTTCCTTAACTCCTGGGATCACCCCAGAGCAAACCCCTCTTCTGTGGGCTGCACCATCCAGAGTCCCACGCTTGCCTGTGTGGCGCCTGTCACTCCACCCCTTGACACCGCCAGACACACGCATTTATTTCAGAAGTCAGCTAATTCCCCTTGGTGTGCAGTGGGCGGCTTTTGGGTAAGCACAGTGTACTGGGGAAATGCGCACTGCTATTAATAGACGCCAAAAGCAAAGCATGCCCATTTGCAGTAACACGTAAACAACTGTTAAAAATAACAGTCTTAATCCTAATAGCAACATGATTGGTTTGGCCTATTGACCCAAATTCGGTGAATCCGAGTGTTGTTCCAGTTCAATATGTTAACACAGAAATCTTATTTCCTTCAATTGCAGGCATTTCTTTCCTGCACCGAAAGATCAGTTTGTTCCCCAAGCTGGAATAGTTCCCTTTAGAGGAGCTTCAAATAGAGTTGGTCACCTTTTTTTTTATTATTCTTTTTCCGTATTTCCCTGTCTTCTCTATAGGAAACAGACAACTTTAACTTCAGATCAACAGCTGTTACATTTATGCTTAGATTTTACCATCTTTTTCTCTTTCTTTCCTTTCCTTTCATCAAGGGAAGGTGTTAGCCCCTTCCTTAGGATCATCAATTTTTACAAACACTAGAATACAGCTGTTGAGTTTCGTTATCAGCCTGGTATGTGTATCCCCTCATTCTTAGGTCTGCCATCTTTCTTTGATGTTACTTCTCTCCTGGCTCCCAGATTCATTCTATTATTTAGATACTTTTAAAAACCACATTACTTAGCCTAACAATTCTACCATTCTTTCTGGCTGCTTCTTTTCAAGTTGTTGCTCTTCAGAGGGTCATTCTGTAAAACCCAAACAAAAAGTAAACCCTACCAAGGCAATTCGGTTGTTATAGTTTGGTTTTAACTGTAACTGCTGAAGCTATTTCTTTTAAGGTTACTCGGTTACATCCATCTATTATTCACATTTGAACAGGGTTTTTTTTTTTTCATTGATTTTTCTTTATGCTCAGAAACTTTTACGACAGCTTGGGGCATTTTCCAGCCCCTGCTGGTTTCTGGTGTACTTAAAGATGCTGTTTTTTCGCATTCGAGGTCTTTTCTTGTTTCCTAACTCTGCCCCTGGGGCTCTTATCTGCAGAGCCCAATCTCCACCCTGAGTCCTCCTGTGCCTCAGTGCCAGGCAGAGCAGTTATACTGGCCAGGGGGGGCAGAGCGTTTCTCACGGTCTTGTGAGAAAAAAGCTGCCCAAGCCCAGTCCTGCTTTCCACCCAAAGCCTCCCCTGCTTCGCTCCCTCTCCTCTTCCACCTCTCTCTTTCACGTCTGTTTTTCTTCCACATGGTGGACTCCGATTGGCTGACAGAGCCTTCAGTGAAATCCAGACCCGCCCCCCTCCTCCTGCCAGCCAATAGGCAGGTCTCAAATCAGCAGCTGCCTATGGGAATGAGCTAGGGGAGGAGTCACAGTGTTGCAGTGTCCAGATGGAGTGTTGTAAAGGTGAGGTTACAAACTGTCCATTTAATCGGGGAATGGGGGAACAGAAGAGAGAGCCAGACAGCTCCTGGGGGTCCCGGGCGATGCTGGGGGCCGTGCTGCTCTTGGGGATCTTGGACCAGGCTGTGTTTCTGTACAAAAGTCTGGAAAAGTCTTGATGCAAGCCCCTAGAGAAGAGGGATTTTCCTGAGCACTCAGAGAAACCCATGCAGGACCCAGGGGTGTTGAGGGAAACCCATCTCACCCACCCCCAAACCCACTGCTCTCCCTGGAGACCTTCCTGGATCCTCAGGCCGGGAACAGGAGGGGGTCTGTGGGCACGGCCACATCCCAGACTAGCCTCCTTCAGGCCTTCAGCTTCACAACGTGTCACAACTTCAAATGAGCTCTCTAAAGCAGCACTTCCCATGCCCCTGCTGCGTAGAGAAGGCTTTGGGTAGACAAACAGGAGACAAGGGAGAGAAAGGGCAGAGACACCAGGCTGCAGAGCTGGGGCTCCCAGCATCACAGAGGGGGTGCCACAGGCTCAAGAAGCAACCCAAAGAAGTAAAGGAGTCCTTCCTTTTGCAGTGACTTGGAAAGCCACATCTCTCACAGTATTCAAGGGGGATGGAGTCTCTCTTCTGCAAGATTTGCCCCTGGACTAGGCAGAGACTAGCAAGAGCAGGAAGGTCGGTTGCAGGGATGCTCTCAAGCTTCAGCAGCTGCAGAGCTGGGAGCTGGTCATCTCACAAACTTGGGAGTGAGTCAAAATGCACATCCTGAGGCATTTCACTGCCTCATAGACTCTGCACTGGAGCCTGGACAGCAGCACTGCAGTATGTGAGCATGTCCTGAGAAGCCCAGAGTCATAAAATGTGGGAGATCCAGGATGTCGGGGCTGTACAGACCCGGGAGAGCAAGGGTGCCTGCGGGGAGGAGGAGGGCAGGGGGCTGAGGAGCGTACCCAGGGGAGAAGCACAGCCCCAAGGTGACACTGAAAAGCACAAGGACCAAATGAGGCCCAGGGATGAGAAATGGCTTCCTCAGCCTCAGCCAGAAGGAAAGATGGGCAAACTTCATGGGAAATGGGAAAACTTCCCCACGTTTGCTACCTGGCCTCGCCCATGGCTTTGGAGCCTGGCAGGCTCCAGGGTCCTGGATAAGGGCCTCTGGATGATGTGTGTTAAGGCTATGTTTGCTCTTCTCTGGCATAGCATCTCTAGCTCAAGCACTGCCGACTGAGAAACCTTGCCGAGCACTTTTAAAAGCAGAGATCCTGCCTTGGTGCCTAAAGGAGGAAAGCTACGTCCTGTCCCACATTGTCCTGCATCCTGCTTCCACAAAAAGAGGGGCCCACAGCAGAAACCAGTTTTGAGGCTCACCAAAGCATTTCTCAGCCTGTGGCCGTGCTTTGTGCTGGTTCATCCCACATGCCTTGGATCCTGTAAAAACGCCAACCCCCAAACCCCAGATTCCTGCACAGGTCTGCCCAGTGCAGTGACCTGTCAGTGCAGGGGCGCAGAAGTGACTTATCCAGTGCCCCATTTGAGATATTTCACAGTCTTTGACACTGTCTGGAGACATTCCTGAAGGATTTATCAGAAAATTATGGAAAATAACTGCAGTGAAGGGAAGTGATGGCTTTCCAGCACATGAGGGGAAATCTCTCTGCTCTCTCCCTGGCTGTGCCATCTCCATGGCAGTGACCTACAGAGCCCCCAGATGACATGAGCTGAGGTCACAATGGGACGTGCCACATCACAGGGAGGTCTCCCCGGTGTCGTTGTGGGGACCCTCACTTCCCTGTGAGGCCCAGGCACTCCTGGACACTGCTCACACCCTCCCCACGGCTGCCTTTCATAGTGGCTCCACGGCAAGGAGAGGGGACAGGAGGCAGTGGGACCACGTTGGGGGCCCTCACCAACAGGCGGAGGAGCAGGGGCATGTTGGAAAGGAGTTTTGGGTAATGAGATGGGAAGAGCGTCCTGTTTCTCTGGCTGGAGAGGTGAAACGAGAGCAAGAGGGCAAGCGAGACGGAGGACTGCTGGATGGACACCATCAGCCAGGACCACAGCTCCTTGTCCCCTGCGCTCCTGTGGCTCTCCACCGAGGGTAAGGGCTTTGGGAGATCCTTCCCGAGGTGTCACACAGAGACTGTTAACTGCCAAAACTGCTGTGGATCCCGGGCTGTGGGGGTGGCTGGACGGGGCTGGGGGCTGCTGCGAGAGCCCTGCCTGAGGGTCCCCTCTGGCTCGGGGGACAATGTGGCAGCCAGGACTGCTGGGTCCTGGGGTTGGGGCTGTCCTGAGCCCCAAGGCTTCTGTGCAGCCAGCTCCATCGCCTCTTAGGGTGGGGGGGGGGGGCATGGGAATCCATGACAGGTTTTCCTGGGAGTGGGTCCCCCCTTGGGGTCTGGCTCTGGCAGGAAAGGGGTCCTGCATCCCAGAGGATGAGGTGGCCTGCAGCTCCATGGGGCTCTCAAGACCCTGCTGGAAATGTCCATATATGATAATAAAACCTTCACCTTTTAATAACCCCAAGTCCTCTGGGTGTTTGGGAAAATCTCTATTCCTTCCCTCTCGATCCTTCCAACTTGGCGCAGCATGTTTTGGGCTCAGAGATGCCATCTTCAGATGGCCACAGCCCCTGTCCTCCTGCAAATTGGGCTCAAACCTCTGCACCCAAAAGAAAATACATTGGAGAGAGCAGACTGGAAACAGGCAGAGCTGCAATCCCCATTCAACAGGTCCTGGCTGACGCCAGGGTTTTTTCTCTGAGCTGTGGTGGGCAGTGCTGGGGTGAGCCCAACACAGCCATCTCCCCCAGCACCTTCACGACCCCACACCACCGCTCCCTAGCCGAGCCCTGGGGCTGCCGTGGGCAGGGGGCCAGGGCAGGAGGGGGAGAGGACACTGCCCTGCCCTGCCCTGCCCTGGGGGCAGCAGGATGCTGCCTGTGGGCTCCGGCGCCACGGCCAGCCCCAGGACCCCCACACCGGCACCACGGAGGCCACCAGCACAGGCCCCAGCGCTGCCCCCCCACGCCCCGCACGGCCCCCAGGGTGCAGGGCAGCCAGCAGCCCCGCGGGGCCCCTGCCCCACAGCCCAGCTCCGCCGGGGCAGTGGCCGCGCCCCGGGGCCCCACACTGCCCGCCCACACGGCACCGCGCTGCCCCCAGGCCCCGCCGCGCCCCGCGCTGCCCCCCACAACATGGCGCCCGACCGCGGCGGAGGGGGCGGAGCTGGCCGCCAGGGCAGGAGGGCCCAATGTTGCCATGGCATCGCCCCAGTTCAGCCCTCCTATTGGCTGTCAGGAGGAGGAGGGCGGGCATCGATTTCACTGATGGCTCTGCCAGCCAATTGCAGTCCAACATGTGGGGAAAAAAAAAGACGTCAAAGAGGTGGAAGAGGAGCGGGAGCAAAGCAGGCGAGAAGCGAGCGGGCGAGAGCGTTTGGTGGGGGCTGCGGGCGCGTTCAAATGGCGGCGGGTGCCCTCCCGCTGGGGCGGGGCAGCGGTGCTGGCTTTGCCGGGGCTGCTTTGCTGCAGGAGCTGCAGCAGGGGCTGGTGGGGCCGTGAGCAGGGGCCAGAGCGACGTGGGCCAGAGGGGGGAGCTGCCCTGCAGCCAGACGTGGCGGCCTGCCGCGAGCGGCTGGGCCGGGGCGGCTCGGTGGGGTTTGGGGGCAGGAAGCTTTGGCCCTGTGGTGGCTCTGGGATCCCTGTTAAAGCGTTTCCCTGAGCTGCTGCTGCCAGCGCAGCCCCAGGTGCTGCTTTGAGGTGCGTTTGGGAGGTGCTGGGCAAAGTGTGAGCAGGCTGCTGGTGTCGTCGCGAGGTGCCCTTCCCAGTGGTGTCTTCTGTTGTGAAAACTGCATTTTGGAGTGGCTCTGAGAGAGGCTGTGCCCGCATGTGATGCCGTGCCTTAGCCGTTGTTTTTGCTCCCTGCCTCTTGCTTTGCGCCGCGACCTGTGAGCCTGGCAGCAGCATGGAGGGTGTTTGCAGAAGAGCTCTGTAAGTGTGAGCTGTTTTGCTTGTCAGGGGCCTTGAAAGTTGATGAACGGCCATTGCTTGCACTTGCTGTTGTTCTTTCCATGCTCCTAGGTCAGGGTGAAGAGTTGCTGAATTGTGTCTCTGCTGGTTTCACCAACTGAGATGCCCTGGCCTGAGTCCTTCCACGTGCCTCCAGTTGTCAGGGCCTAAAATAGGAGAATGCTTGTTGTCGTGGATGTGTAGAGGATTTTCTGGTTTTGTTCAGCATTGGGGAAGGAACCAGAGTTCTGAGTTGCGGGAAGGCTTCTCCCTGTGCCTGGGACACGAGGCCCTGCTGTCTTCAGTTTGATGATCGCTGCTCCCATGCAATCCTCCCGTTAGAAAATGTTGCCAAGAATTACTTGCAGGCTGTTCTGCAATTCTTAAATTTCATAGGCTAGGTGTTGATAATGCGTAGCAGAAGCTAAGCTTTTGGTGTAGTAACTGGTAGGCAATGGGTGTTTGAGAGCATTGTGAGTATTATGAGGCCATGATGTGAATCTGTGATGTGATGACACCTCTATGTGAGCAGCTGACAGGTCAGGAGAAGACGCATGGCCTGGATGCTGGTGGTGAGGTCACTTCTGGGTTTGTTGCGTGTGCTCAGAGGAGGGATTGACCCCTGCAGAGCTCTACAGCAATACAGAAATGCAACTCATTAATCAAGCAAAGTCGATATTCCACATCATCTGACACAAATTTTATTCCACTCCATCATCATGAGTTAGTACTGCTACATTTCAAATGCAGATGATGTTCTGTGGTGAGCATGGACATGGAGTTGGCCTTTCCACTTGTTGCTAAGTAGAAGCTTGCAGCGTCCTCGCAGTCAGCTAGGGAGTGCAGCTAGACTTTTGAGGCTGCTAAGTGAATGTAGTGCTGGTGTGAGCAGTGGTGTGAATAATCTCTTCTTGCCAGGGTGTGTGTGTGCTTTAGAAGTTGCCCCTGTCAAAAGAGCAGGGAGCTTGTGAGATTTTCCTGCAAGGTCTGCATGCTGTGTCTGTCTTTGAGGTGTCCAGCTGCTTTTATGACACGTTTAGAACTGTAACACTTTAGGGGTCTCTGATTTTCTGTGCACGTATGCAGTCATTGGAGAATGGGTGCAAAGGCTGTTGGAGGAGATGGAAGGAATGTCACCCCCCAAAAAGGGTATGGGCCACATTTTGAAAGAGATTTCTTGTTCAGAGAAGTTGAGGCACAAGCGAGAGGGAAAAGCTGGCCTGATCAGCCCCTGTGAGAGCACTTCTTCTCTGCTTCCTGGTGGGAAGGTGGGAAGTGAGCAGGCCCCGGGCTGTGAGTGGCTGTTCAGAGGCAGAGCCTGTTGCAAGGCCTTGGAGGACTAGAAAGGAATGGAAGGTCTGGAGAGTTGGGCTTTGTGTGTTGTGGGGTGCTTGGGGTGCCCTGTGTGGTGCCGTGTGTGGTGCTGTGGGCTGTGTGTCGCTGATGCAGAGGCGTGTGTTGGTTGCCAACCCTCTGTGAGGTGTGGAGGTAACGGCGTGTTACAGTGCGAGATGCCCTGTGGTGGAGCCGGGTGGTGGCGCCGGTGTTTTGCTGCTCAGCGTGGGAGGAGGTGTCTGGAGAGAGCAGTGCTCTGCTCCCAAGGCCCAGCCTGCCATCACGGTGTCCTTCTGGGAGACGTGGGTGAGGACTGTTGGTGACCGTGTTGCCTCCTTGGAGCATCGTGGTGCGAGGCAGGGCTGCTCCCAGTTTGGTGGTTTGTGTCAGCTGAGGTTCAGGCTTGCAGTTTCGGAAGGGTTTGATGCTTCCGTGAGTCTTTGGGATTTTACCGACTGCTGGAGAGAGTTCTCTTCTCCCTCCTTAAAGGCTTTCTGCTGAATCCTTTCTGCTGACCCTCATTGCATCTTCCCATCTCAGACGCTAATCCATTCCAGTCCCTCAGCGAGATGGGTAGTTAATGAAAGCAGTCAGAGGCATTTCTGCACGTTGTGCCTACGCAGAGCCTTGCAGAGAGGGGAGATGCCCCCTCACAAGAAGTCAGGCCTGTGAGGGTGATGGGTGGCTCTGAGACACCTGTCCTTGTTGAGCGGTGGAGGCGGCATCTCCAAAGCCTCTGGTGCCTTTGGCAAGAGTCTCATAATAGCATATTCCTTGAGGCTGCAATGGGGGAGCCATGTGGAGGTAGCAGGGCTCCAACGCCCTGCTCCAGGCAGGTGCCAGTAGAGGAGGTATCTTGGGGCCTTTTCCAGTGAAGTTTTGATTACCTCCAAGGATGGAGATCTGGGAACCTCTCTGGATCCCTGTGCCGCAGTTTGGCCACCGTCACGGAGAAAAAGGTTTCTTCTTAATGTCTCAGAAGCATTTCCCATTGTCCGATTTGTCCCCGTTGCCTCCCATGCTACTAGTGTGCACCTCCAAGAAAATCCGGCTCCGTCTTCTCTGTGCCCTCCATAAGGTAGCTGTGCACAGCATGAAGATCCCCGTTGGCCTTCTCTTGTCTAGGCTGAACAAAGCCAGCTCTCGCAGCCTCTCCTTTTATGCCCCACGCTGCAGCCCCTGACCGTCTTGGTGTCCCTGTGCTGGACTCCCTGCAGTGTGTTAGCGCCTGTGCAGAACTGGAGAGCCCAAACAGGACCTGGTATACAGACATGGTGTCACCTGTGCCAAAAAGAGGGGTAGAACGTCTTGGTGGCCCTGCTGGCTGTGCTCTCACCAATAGAGCTCAGCACAGAGGGGAGACATTTGCCCCTGCCTGTTGCGACTCTGTAAGGCCAGCAGAACTGCCAGTAACACTCCGATTCTTTCTTTCTTTCTAGGTTGCTCCACTCATGGAGGTTCCCAGTGCAGTGCTAGAGGCGCTGAGGATGGAGGCAGGATGCCAGGCTGTGTCCCTGTACCTGTCAACATCTTGGCCAGCGTCATGAGCCCTCTGTGAAAGCAGCTGCAAGTGACTGAGAAGAGGCTACGTATGGATGCGAAGGCTTCCATAAATGCGCCTGTCTTCCCTGGGTGACTTGGGTTGTGGGTTCAGCTCCTGGTACCTCTGCTGTGCTGCAAATTCCGCCTCCCACAAGTGCTGTTATTGCCAGCCCGCTCAACAAATGCTACGGTGCCCCCTCCTTTTCCTAGGAGGTTGTGGTGCCATATAGGACGAGTCCAAGACCCTTATAATAGATGCCAGCATGTCCTGAGTGCCTTTGTGTGAGTGCCCCAAAGCGTCCATAGCTTGACCTGCGGAAGTCTCAGAGCTCTTGGGCTGCCGGCTCTGCGAGGGGTGAAGATGTGCCCAGGGCCAGGTTGCCCGTGGCACCCAGCCCTCAGTGCTCTGTGAAGGCAGCTGTGGAGCGCGGACTGGTGCTGCAGAGGCTGCGCAGCCAGGAGAGCTGTCATTTCAGCAGCCGTCCAGTGTGGGGCTGTCTCATTGCTTGGGCCTCATTTCAAAGGCTCTGCACCCTTTTTCCCTTCCCCGTCCAAGCTCCTTGTCCAAGTAACTAAAGGAAAGGAAGGGAGGTTCCTTTGGGCTCAGGAGGCCTTCCGGACTCTCAAGTGTTTCTGTGTTGTATCTGTAACTTTTGTATTACTACAGAAAATCCCCATGTCCCCATCCCTAGCAGGAGGTTCGTGAGGGGATGGGGGTGGAAAGCAGCAGCCTGCTGTGCCCAAAGAAAGCAGGATGCTTCCCTCTGAAAAGAGCAGCATCACCCAAGGAGGCAGCTCTGTGCCTGATCTTGTGCTGCTCATTTGCACAGGCCTTGTGAGCCTAGAGTGCCTTGGCCACCTTGTGGTGTTACCGCAAGAGCTTGCCTGAGTGTCTGGATTGAGAAGCCAAGGGAAGGCAGCGAGCAGAGCAGTGGCTGGGGAGTGTGCAAGTGGCGAGTGTCCTGCATGCATCTCTTCTTGCTGGCACTTGGTTGTATGTAGCAGAAGAGGCAGCTGTGTGGGGCAGAGGCAGTGTGTTTGTAGAGTAGGTGGCAGAGCAGAGGTCTGGCGTCAGGTTGATGCCTGGTGCAGTGCCGAGTTGATCTGAGAGTGTCAGAAAGCCTTTGCAGTGCAGCTGCTCCCTCAGCTGATCTCTGTCCCTAGAAATGCACTAGAAATGGAAGTGGCATGCTGCTGCCATTGTGTAGGTGCTGCAGTGCGAAGGCTCCCAGCTCGGACTTGATGGTACTAAAGGAAAAGCGAGACCAATTGTTCCTTTTGTGATTTGTGTGCAGGGTGGCAGAGTGGAGCTGTTGCATGATCTGGAGAGAGTCTTGTCAGGAGATGAAAGCCTTTTGCAGAAGACTGTTCTGTACGGAATGATCACAGCGTAATCAAGGGACGTGCGAGTGGCCCAGGTGAGCTTCTCCTCTGTGAAGGTTTGCACTTTTGAGCTCCCTTGTGACTCAGTCAAAGATAGGGCAGCAGCAGGCAGGTCGATGCCATTTGTGCTTGTGAGGTGAGTTGTGCCTCTGAAGCTGGTAGGCCAACAGCATGCCCATAGCTTTGGTGATGCTTGTGTCTCAGTGCCTCCTAAAGGGTGGGCAGACCCTTTGCTGCTGTTGGTGCTTTTGTGGTGAGTTGTGCATCAGTATGTGACTGGCGATCAGCATGGACATTGCTGCTGTTTGTGCTTGTTGAGGTCAATTGTGCCTCAGTTGCAAAGAGGCCAGGAGCAGCTATTTGGCTTCATGGCTGCCTGTGAGGTCACTTCAGCATGAGCACCTGAGAGTCCACCTTGATGCATATTGCTGCTGTTTGTGTTTGTGCAGTTATTTGGCCTCAGTACCTGCTAGGCCACCAGCAGCCACGTTGCTACTTCTTTGTATCTGTGAGGCCACTTCTGCTGAGTGCTTGATAGGCCAGTGCTAGGTCCAGGGCTGCTGTTTTTGGTTGAGAGGTCACTTGTTCCTCTACTGCCTGATAGGCCAGTGCTGATCCTGTGGGTGGAGTTTGTGGTTGTGATGTCAGTTGTGGCTCAGTGCCTGATAGGCCAGTGCTCTTGATGTGGGTGGAGTTTGTGGTTGTCAGGTCACTTGTGGCTCAGTGCCTGATAGGCCAGTGCTGGTCACGTGGGAGCAGTTTATGATTGTGAGGTCACTTGTGGCTCAGTGCCTGATAGGCCAGTGCTGGTGATGTGGGTGCAGTTTGTGGTTGTGAGGTCACTTGTGGCTCAGTGCCTGATAGGCCAGTGGTGTTCATGTGGGTACAGTTTGTGATTCTAAGGTGACTTGTGGCTCAGTGCCTGATAGGCCACTGCATTTCCTGTGGCTGCAGTTTGTGTTTGTGATGTCACTTGTGGCTCAGTGCCTGATAGGATATTGCTGGTCCTGTGGCTGCAGTTTGTGGTTGTGATGTCCCTTGTGGCTGAGTGCCTGATAGGCCAGTGCTGCTCCTGTGGGTGGAGTTTGTGGTTGTGATGTCACTTGTGGCTCAGTGCCTGATAGGCCAGTGCTGTTCATGTGGGAGCAGTTTATGATTGTGAGGTCACTTGTGGCTCAGTGCCTGATAGGCCAGTGCTGGTGATGTGGCTGCAGTTTGTGGTTGTCAGGTCACTTGGGGCTGAGTGCCTGATAGGCCAGTGCTGGTCCTGTGGGTGGAGTTTGTGTTTGTGATGTCACTTGTGGCTCAGTGCCTGATAGGCCAGTGCTGTTCATGTGGGAGCAGTTTATGATTGTGAGGTCACTTGTGGCTCAGTGCCTGATAGGTCAGTGCTGGTGATGTGGCTGCAGTTTGTTTTTTTGATGTCACTTGTGGCTCAGTGCCTCATATGCCAGTGCTGGTCATGTGGGTGGAGTTTGTGTTTGTGATGTCACTTGTGGCTCAGTGCCTGATAGGCCATGCTGGTCCTTTTGGTGGAGTTTGTGTTTGTGATGTCACTTGTGGCTCAGTGCCGGATAGGCCAATGCTGGTGATGTGGCTGAAATTTGTGATTGTGATGTCACTTGTGGCTCAGTGCCTGATAGGCCAGTGCTGGTCATGTGGGTCGAGTTTGTGGTTGTGATGTCACTTGTGGCTCAGTGCCTGATAGGCCAGTGCTGGTGATGTGGCTGCAGTTTGTGGTTGTTAGGTCACTTGGGGCTGAGTTCCTGATAGTCCAGTGCTGGTGATGTGGCTGAAATTTCTGATTGTGAGGTCACTTGTTGCTCAGTGCCTGATAGGCCACTTCTTTTCCTGTGGGTGCAGTTTGTGTTTGTGATGTCACTTGGGGCTGAGTGCCTGATAGGCCAATGCTGGTGATGTGGGTTCAGTTTGTGTTTGTAAGGTCACTTGTTGCTCAGTGCCTGATAGGCCAGTGCTGGTCCTGTGGCTGGAGTTTGTGTTTGTGAGGTCCCTTGTGGCTCAGTGCCTGAGAGGGCATGCTGTTCCTCTGGGTGCAGTTTTTGTTTGTGATATCACTTGTGGCTCAGTGCCTGATATGCCAGTGCTGGTCCTGTGTGTGCAGTTTGTGGTTGTGATGTCACTTATGGCTCAGTGCCTGATAGGCCAGTGCTGGTGATGTGGGTGCAGTTTGTGTTTGTGATGTCACTTGTGGCTCAGTGCCTGATAGGCCATTGCTGGTCCTGTGGGTGTAGTTTGTGGTTCTGATGTCACTTGTGGCTCAGTGCCTCATATGCCAGTGCTGGTGATGGGGGTGCTGGTTGTGTTTGTGAGGTCAGATTTGGCTGAGTGCCTGATAGGCCAGTGCTTGTGATGTGGCTGCAGTTTGTGGTTGTGATGTCACTTGTGGCTGAGTGCCTGATAGGCCATTGCTGGTCCAGTGGGTGTAGTTTGTGTTTGTGATGTCACTTGTGGCTCAGTGCCTCATACGCCAGTGCTGGTGATGCGGGTGCTGGTTGTGTTTGTGAGGTCAGATTTGGCTGAGTGCCTGATAGGCCAGAGCTGGTGATGTGGCTGCAGTTTGTGGTTGTCAGGTCACTTGGGGCTGAGTGCCTGATAGGCCAATGCTGTTCATGTGTGTGCAGTTTGTGTTTGTGATGTCACTTGTGGCTGAGTGCCTGATAGGCCAGAGCTGGTCCTGTGGGTGGAGTTTGTGTTTGTGATGTCACTTGTGGCTCAGTGCCTCATAGGCCAGTGCTGGTAATGTGGGTGCAGTTTGTGTTTGTGATGTCACTTGTGGCTGAATGCCTGATAGGCCAGTGCTGGTGATGTGGCTGCAATTTGTATTTGTGATGTCACTTGTGGCTCAGTGCCTGATAGGCCAGTGAAGGTCGTGTGGGTGGAGTTTGTGTTTGTGATGTCACTTGTGGCTCAGTGCCTGACAGGTCAGTGCTGGTCACGTGGCTGCAGTTTGTGTTTGTGATGTCACTTGTGGCTCAGTGCCTGATAGGTCAGTGCTGGTCATGTGGGTGCAGTTTGTGTTTGTGATGTCACTTGTGGCTCAGTGCCTGATAGGCCAGTGCTCTTGATGTGGTTGGAGTTTTTGTTTGTGATGTCACTTGTGGCTCAGTGCCTGATAGGCCAGTGCTGGTGATGTGGGTGCAGTTTGTGGTTGTGATGTCACTTGTGGCTCAGTGCCTGATAGGCCAGTGGTGTTCATGTGGGTACAGTTTGTGATTCTAAGGTGACTTGTGGCTCAGTGCCTGATAGGCCACTGCATTTCCTGTGGGTGTAGTTTGTGTTTGTGATGTCACTTGTGGCTGAGTGCCTGATAGGCCATGCTGGTCCTGTGAGTGGAGTTTGTGGTTGTGATGTCACTTGTGGCTCAGTGCCTGATCGGCCAGTGCTGGTGATGTGGGTTCAGTTTGTGTTTGTGATGTCACTTGTTGCTCAGTGCCTGATAGGCCAGTGCTGGTCACATGTCTGCAGTTTGTATTTGTGATGTCACTTGTGGCTGAGTGCCTGATAGGCCAGTGCTGGTCATGTGGGTGGAGTTTGTGTTTGTGATGTCACTTGTGGCTCAGTGCCTGATAGGCCAATGCTGGTGATGTGGGTGGAGTTTGTGGTTGTGATGTCACTTGTGGCTGAGTGCCTGATAGGCCAATGCTGTTCATGTGGGTCGAGTTTGTGTTTGTGATGTCACTTGTGGCTCAGTGCCTGATAGGCCAGTGCTGGTGATGTGGCTGCAGTTTGTGTTTGTGATGTCACTTGGGGCTGAGTGCCTGATAGTCCAGTGCTGGTGATGTGGCTGCAGTTTGTGTTTGTGATGTCACTTGTGGCTGAGTGCCTGATAGGCCAGTGCTGCTCCTGTGGGTGGAGTTTGTGTTTGTGATGTCACTTGTGGCTCAGTGCCTGATAGGCCAGTGCTGTTCATGTGGGAGCAGTTTATGATTGTGAGGTCACTTGTGGCTCAGTGCCTGATATGCCAGTGCTGGTGATGTGGCTGCAGTTTGTGTTTGTGATGTCACTTGTGGCTCAGTGCCTGATAGGCCAGTGCTGGTCACGTGGGAGCAGTTTATGATTGTGATGTCACTTGTGGCTCAGTGCCTGATAGGCCAGTGCTGGTGATGTGGCTGCAGTTTGTGGTTGTCAGGTCACTTGGGGCTGAGTGCCTTATATGCCAGTGCTGGTGATGTGGGTGGAGTTTGTGTTTGTGATGTCACTTGTGGCTGAGTGCCTGATAGGGCAGTGCTGGTGATGTGGGTGCAGTTTGTGGTTGTGATGTCACTTGTGGTTGAGTGCCTGATAGGCCATGCTGGTCCTTTTGGTGGAGTTTGTGTTTGTGATGTCACTTGTGGCTCAGTGCCTGATAGGCCAATGCTGGTGATGTGGCTGAAATTTGTGATTGTGATGTAACTTGTGGCTCAGTGCCTGATAGGCCAATGCTGTTCATGTGGGTCGAGTTTGTGTTTGTGATGTCACTTGTGGCTCAGTGCCTGATAGGCCAATGCTGTTCATGTGGGTCGAGTTTGTGTTTATGATGTCACTTGTGGCTCAGTGCCTGATAGTCCAGTGCTGGTGATGTGGCTGAAATTTCTGATTGTGAGGTCACTTGCTGCTCAGTGCCTGATAGGCAACTTCTTTTCCTGTGTGTGCAGTTTGTGTTTGTGATGTCACTTGTGGCTCAGTGCCTGATAGGCCAGTGCTGGTGATTTGGCAGCAGTTTGTGTTTGTGACGTCACTTGTGGCTCAGTGCCTGATATGCCAGTGCTGTTCATGTGGGTGCAGTTTGTGGTTGTGATGTCACTTATGGCTCAGTGCCTGATAGGCCAGTGCTGGTGATGTGGGTGCAGTTTGTGTTTGTGATGTCACTTGTGGCTCAGTGCCTGATAGGCCATTGCTGGTCCTGTGGGTGTAGTTTGTGGTTCTGATGTCACTTGTGGCTCAGTGCCTCATACGCCAGTGCTGGTGATGCGGGTGCTGGTTGTGTTTGTGAGGTCAGATTTGGCTGAGTGCCTGATAGGCCAGTGCTTGTGATGTGGCTGCAGTTTGTGGTTGTGATGTCACTTGTGGCTGAGTGCCTGATATGCCAGTGCTGGTGATGTGGGTGCAGTTTGTGGTTGTGATGTCACTTATGGCTCAGTGCCTGATAGGCCAGTGCTGGTCACGTGGGTGCTGTTTGTGGTTGTGATGTCACTTGTGGCTGAGTGCCTGATAGGCCAGTGCTGGTGATGTGGGTGGAGTTTGTGTTTGTGATATCACTGGTGGCTCAGTGCCTGATAGGCCAGTGCTGGTAATGTGGGTGGAGTTTGTGTTTGTGATGTCACTTGTGGCTCAGTGCCTGATAGGCCAGTGCTGGTCACGTGGGTGGAGTTTGTGTTTGTGATGTCACTTGTGGCTCAGTGCCTGACAGGTCAGTGCTGGTCACGTGGCTGCAGTTTGTGTTTGTGATGTCACTTGTGGCTCAGTGCCTGATAGGTCAGTGCTGGTCATGTGGGTGCAGTTTGTGTTTGTGATGTCGCTTGTGGCTGAGTGCCTGATAGGCCAGTGCTCTTGATGTGGTTGGAGTTTTTGTTTGTGATGTCACTTGTGGCTCAGTGCCTGATAGGCCAGTGCTTGTGATGTGGCTGCAGTTTGAGGTTGTGATGTCACTTGTGGCGCAGTGCCTGATAGGCCAGTGCTGGTGATGTGGGTGCAGTTTGTGGTTGTCATGTCACTTGTGGCTCAGTGCCTGATAGGCCAGTGCTGTTCATGTGGGTGCAGTTTGTGATTGTGATGTCACTTTTGGCTCAGTGCCTGATAGGCCAGTGCTGGTGATGTGGCTGCAGTTTGTGGTTGTGATGTCAGTTGTGGTTCAGTGCGTGAGAGGCCATGCTGCTCCTCTGGGTGGAGTTTGTGTTTGTGATGTCACTTGTGGCTCAGTGCCTGATAGGGCAGTGCTGGTCATGTGTGTGCAGTTTGTGTTTGTGATGTCACTTGTGGCTCAGTGCCTGATAGGCCAGTGCTGGTGATGTGGCTGCAGTTTGTGTTTGTGAGGTCGCTTTTGGCTGAGTGCCTGATAGGCCAGTGCTGGTGATGTGGGTGGAGTTTGTGTTTGTGATGTCAGTTGTGGCTCAGTGCCTGATAGGCCAGTGCTGGTTATAAGGGTGCAGTTTGTGTTTGTGATGTCACTTGTGTCTCAGTGCCTGATAGGCCAGTGCTGGTGATGTGGGTGCAGTTTGTGGTTGTGATGTCACTTGCGCCTCAGTGCCTGATAGGCCAGTGCTGGTCCTGTGGGTGGAGTTTGTGGTTGTGATGTCACTTGTGGCTGAGTGCCTGATAGGCCAGTGCTGGTGATGTGGCTGCAGTTTGTGGTTGTGATGTCACTTGTGGCTGAGTGCCTGATAGGCCAGTGCTGGTCACGTGGGTGGAGTTTGTGTTTGTGATGTCACTTGTGGCTCAGTGCCTGATAGGCCAAAGCTGTTCATGTGCGTGCAGTTTGTGATTGTGAGGTCCCTTGTGGCTCACTGCCTGATAGGCCAGTGCTGGTCCTGTGTGTGCAGTTTGTGTTTGTGATGTCACTTGTGGCTCAGTGCCTGATAGGCCAGTGCTGGTCCTTTTGGTGTGGTTTGTGTTTGTGATGTCACTTGTGGCTCAGTGCCTGATAGGCCAGTGCTGGTGATGTGGCTGCAGTTTGTGTTTGTGATGTCACTTGGGGCTGAGTGCCTGATAGTCCAGTGCTGGTGATGTGGCTGCAGTTTGTGTTTGTGATGTCACTTGTGGCTCAATGCCTGATAGGCCGGTGCTGGTCCTGTGGGTGCAGTTTGTGGTTGTGAGGTCACTTGTGGCTGAGTGCCTGATAGGCCAGTGCTGGTCCTGTGGGTGCAGTTTGTGTTTATGATGTCACTTGTGGCTGAGTGCCTGATAGGCCAGTGCTGCTCCTGTGGGTGGAGTTTGTGTTTGTGATGTCACTTGTGGCTCAGTGCCTGATAGGCCAGTGCTGGTGATGTGGCTGCAGTTTGTGTTTGTGAGGTCACTTTTGGCTGAGTGCCTGATAGGCCAGTGCTGGTCACATGTCTGCAGTTTGTGTTTGTGATGTCACTTGGGGCTGAGTGCCTGATAGGCCAAAGCTGTTCATGTGCGTGCAGTTTGTGGTTGTGATGTCACTTGTGGCTCAGTGCCTGATAGGCCAATGCTGGTGATGTGGCTGAAATTTGTGATTGTGATGTCACTTGTGGCTCAGTGCCTGATAGGCCAATGCTGTTCATGTGGGTCGAGTTTGTGGTTGTTAGGTCACTTGGGGCTGAGTGCCTGATAGTCCAGTGCTGGTGATGTGGCTGAAATTTCTGATTGTGAGGTCACTTGTTGCTCAGTGCCTGATAGGCCACTTCTTTTCCTGTGGGTGCAGTTTGTGTTTGTGATGTCACTTGGGGCTGAGTGCCTGATAGGCCAATGCTGTTCATGTGTGTGCAGTTTGTGTTTGTGATGTCACTTGTGGCTCAGTGCCTGATAGGCCAGTGCTGGTTACGTGGGTGCAGTTTGTGTTTGTGAGGTCACTTGTGGCTCAGTGCCTGATAGGCCAGTGCTGGTCCTGTGGCTGCAATTTGTGATTGTGAGGTCACTTGTGGCTGAGTGCCTGATAGGCCATGCTGGTCCTGTGGGTGGAGTTTGTGTTTGTGATGTCACTTGTGGCTCAGTGCCTGAGAGGCCATGCTGCTCCTGTGTGTGGAGTTTGTGTTTGTGAGGTCACTTGTGGCTGAGTGCCTGATAGGCCAGTGCTGGTGATGTGGCTGCAATTTGTGATTGTGAGGTCACTTGTGGCTGAGTGCCTGATAGGCCAGTGCTGGTCCTGTGGGTGTAGTTTGTGTTTGTGATGTCACTTGTGGCTCAGTGCCTCATACGCCAGTGATGGTGATGCGGGTGCTGGTTGTGTTTGTGAGGTCAGATTTGGATGAGTGCCTGATAGGCCAGTGCTGGTCACGTGGGTGCTGTTTGTGGTTGTGATGTCACTTGTGGCTCAGTGCCTGATAGGCCAGGGCTGGTCCTGTGGGTGGAGTTTTTGTTTGTGATGTCACTTGTGGCTGAGTGCCTGATAGGCCAGTGCTGGTAATGTGGGTGCAGTTTGTGATTGTGATGTCACTTGTGGCTGAGTGCCTGATAGGCCAGTGCTGGTGATGTGGCTGTAATTTGTATTTGTGATGTCACTTGTGGCTCAGTGCCTGATAGGCCAGTGAAGGTCGTGTGGCTGCAGTTTGTGTTTGTGATGTCACTTGTGGCTCAGTGCCTGATAGGCCATGCTGATCCTGTGGGTGCAGTTTGTGGTTGTGATGTCACTTGTTGCTCAGTGCCTGATAGGCCAGTGCTGTTCATGTGGGTGCAGTTTGTGTTTGTGATGTCACTTGTGGCTCAGTGCCTGATAGGCCAGTGAGGGTCATGTGGGTTCAGTTTGTGTTTGTGATGTCACTTGTGGCTCAGTGCCTGATAGGCCATGCTCTTCCTGTGGTGCAGTTTGTGGTTGTGATATCACTTGTGGCTCAGTGCCTGATAGGCCAGTGCTGGTGATGTGGGTGGTATTTGTGATTGTGAGGTCACTTGTGTCTCAGTGCCTGATAGGCCAATGCTGGTCACATGTCTGCATTTTGTGTTTGTGATGTCACTTGTGGCTCAGTGCCTTATAGGCCAGTGCTGGTAATGTGCGTGGAGTTTGTGTTTGTGATGTCAGTTGTGGCTGAGTGCCTGATAGGCCAGTGCTGGTGATGTGGCTGTAATTTGTATTTGTGATGTCACTTGTGGCTCAGTGCCTGATAGGCCAGTGAAGGTCGTGTGGCTGCAGTTTGTGTTTGTGATGTCACTTGTGGCTCAGTGCCTGATAGGCCATGCTGATCCTGTGGGTGCAGTTTGTGGTTGTGATGTCACTTGTTGCTCAGTGCCTGATAGGCCAGTGCTGTTCATGTGGGTGCAGTTTGTGTTTGTGATGTCACTTGTGGCTCAGTGCCTGATAGGCCAGTGAGGGTCATGTGGGTTCAGTTTGTGTTTGTGATGTCACTTGTGGCTCAGTGCCTGATAGGCCATGCTCTTCCTGTGGTGCAGTTTGTGGTTGTGATATCACTTGTGGCTCAGTGCCTGATAGGCCAGTGCTGGTGATGTGGGTGGTATTTGTGATTGTGAGGTCACTTGTGTCTCAGTGCCTGATAGGCCAATGCTGGTCACATGTCTGCATTTTGTGTTTGTGATGTCACTTGTGGCTCAGTGCCTTATAGGCCAGTGCTGGTAATGTGCGTGGAGTTTGTGTTTGTGATGTCAGTTGTGGCTGAGTGCCTGATAGGCCAGTGCTCTTGATGTGGGTGGAGTTTGTGGTTGTGATGTCACTTGTGGCTCAGTGCCTGATAGGCCAGTGCTGCATATGTGTGTGCAGTTTTTGTTTGTGATGTCACTTGTGGCTCAGTGCCTGATAGGCCAGTGCTGGTGATGTGGGTGGAGTTTGTGTTTGTGATGTCACTTGTGGCTCAGTGCCTGATAGGCCAGTGCTGGTCACGTGGGTGGAGTTTGTGTTTGTGATGTCACTTGTGGCTCAGTGCCTGACAGGTCAGTGCTGGTCACGTGGCTGCAGTTTGTGTTTGTGATGTCACTTGTGGCTCAGTGCCTGATAGGTCAGTGCTGGTCATGTGGGTGCAGTTTGTGTTTGTGATGTCACTTGTGGCTGAGTGCCTGATAGGCCAGTGCTCTTGATGTGGTTGGAGTTTTTGTTTGTGATGTCACTTGTGGCTCAGTGCCTGATAGGCCAGTGCTTGTGATGTGGCTGCAGTTTGTGTTTGTGATGTCACTTGTGGCTGAGTGCCTGATAGGCCAGTGCTGGTGATGTGGGTGCAGTTTGTGGTTGTCATGTCACTTGTGGCTCAGTGCCTGATAGGCCAGTGCTGTTCATGTGGGTGCAGTTTGTGATTGTGATGTCACTTTTGGCTCAGTGCCTGATAGGCCAGTGCTGGTGATGTGGCTGCAGTTTGTGGTTGTGATGTCACTTGTGGTTCAGTGCGTGAGAGGCCATGCTGCTCCTGTGGGTGGAGTTTGTGTTTGTGATGTCACTTGTGGCTCAGTGCCTGATAGGGCAGTGCTGGTCATGTGTGTGCAGTTTTTGTTTGTGATGTCACTTGTGGCTCAGTGCCTGATAGGCCAGTGCTGGTGATGTGGCTGCAGTTTGTGTTTGTGAGGTCGCTTTTGGCTGAGTGCCTGATAGGCCAGTGCTGGTGATGTGGGTGGAGTTTGTGTTTGTGATGTCAGTTGTGGCTCAGTGCCTGATAGGCCAGTGCTGGTTATAAGGGTGCAGTTTGTGTTTGTGATGTCACTTGTGTCTCAGTGCCTGATAGGCCAGTGCTGGTGATGTGGGTGCAGTTTGTGGTTGTGATGTCACTTGCGCCTCAGTGCCTGATAGGCCAGTGCTGGTCCTGTGGGTGGAGTTTGTGGTTGTGATGTCACTTGTGGCTGAGTGCCTGATAGGCCAGTGCTGGTGATGTGGCTGCAGTTTGTGGTTGTGATGTCACTTGTGGCTGAGTGCCTGATAGGCCAGTGCTGGTCACGTGGGTGGAGTTTGTGTTTGTGATGTCACTTGTGGCTCAGTGCCTGATAGGCCAAAGCTGTTCATGTGCGTGCAGTTTGTGATTGTGAGGTCCCTTGTGGCTCACTGCCTGATAGGCCAGTGCTGGTCCTGTGTGTGCAGTTTGTGTTTGTGATGTCACTTGTGGCTCAGTGCCTGATAGGCCAGTGCTGGTCCTTTTGGTGTGGTTTGTGTTTGTGATGTCACTTGTGGCTCAGTGCCTGATAGGCCAGTGCTGGTGATGTGGCTGCAGTTTGTGTTTGTGATGTCACTTGGGGCTGAGTGCCTGATAGTCCAGTGCTGGTGATGTGGCTGCAGTTTGTGTTTGTGATGTCACTTGTGGCTCAATGCCTGATAGGCCGGTGCTGGTCCTGTGGGTGCAGTTTGTGGTTGTGAGGTCACTTGTGGCTGAGTGCCTGATAGGCCAGTGCTGGTCCTGTGGGTGCAGTTTGTGTTTATGATGTCACTTGTGGCTGAGTGCCTGATAGGCCAGTGCTGCTCCTGTGGGTGGAGTTTGTGTTTGTGATGTCACTTGTGGCTCAGTGCCTGATAGGCCAGTGCTGGTGATGTGGCTGCAGTTTGTGTTTGTGAGGTCACTTTTGGCTGAGTGCCTGATAGGCCAGTGCTGGTCACATGTCTGCAGTTTGTGTTTGTGATGTCACTTGTGGCTGAGTGCCTGATAGGCCAAAGCTGTTCATGTGCGTGCAGTTTGTGGTTGTGATGTCACTTGTGGCTCAGTGCCTGATAGGCCAATGCTGGTGATGTGGCTGAAAT
Source organism: Apteryx mantelli (assembly GCF_036417845.1). NCBI lineage: Eukaryota > Metazoa > Chordata > Aves > Apterygiformes > Apterygidae > Apteryx > Apteryx mantelli. Next base: position 699,611 of record NC_090002.1, on the reverse strand, counting down.
TTGTGATTGTGATGTCACTTGTGGCTCAGTGCCTGATAGGCCAATGCTGTTCATGTGGGTCGAGTTTGTGGTTGTTAGGTCACTTGGGGCTGAGTGCCTGATAGTCCAGTGCTGGTGATGTGGCTGAAATTTCTGATTGTGAGGTCACTTGTTGCTCAGTGCCTGATAGGCCACTTCTTTTCCTGTGGGTGCAGTTTGTGTTTGTGATGTCACTTGGGGCTGAGTGCCTGATAGGCCAATGCTGTTCATGTGTGTGCAGTTTGTGTTTGTGATGTCACTTGTGGCTCAGTGCCTGATAGGCCAGTGCTGGTTACGTGGGTGCAGTTTGTGTTTGTGAGGTCACTTGTGGCTCAGTGCCTGATAGGCCAGTGCTGGTCCTGTGGCTGCAATTTGTGATTGTGAGGTCACTTGTGGCTGAGTGCCTGATAGGCCATGCTGGTCCTGTGGGTGGAGTTTGTGTTTGTGATGTCACTTGTGGCTCAGTGCCTGAGAGGCCATGCTGCTCCTGTGTGTGGAGTTTGTGTTTGTGAGGTCACTTGTGGCTGAGTGCCTGATAGGCCAGTGCTGGTGATGTGGCTGCAATTTGTGATTGTGAGGTCACTTGTGGCTGAGTGCCTGATAGGCCAGTGCTGGTCCTGTGGGTGTAGTTTGTGTTTGTGATGTCACTTGTGGCTCAGTGCCTCATACGCCAGTGATGGTGATGCGGGTGCTGGTTGTGTTTGTGAGGTCAGATTTGGATGAGTGCCTGATAGGCCAGTGCTGGTCACGTGGGTGCTGTTTGTGGTTGTGATGTCACTTGTGGCTCAGTGCCTGATAGGCCAGGGCTGGTCCTGTGGGTGGAGTTTTTGTTTGTGATGTCACTTGTGGCTGAGTGCCTGATAGGCCAGTGCTGGTAATGTGGGTGCAGTTTGTGATTGTGATGTCACTTGTGGCTGAGTGCCTGATAGGCCAGTGCTGGTGATGTGGCTGTAATTTGTATTTGTGATGTCACTTGTGGCTCAGTGCCTGATAGGCCAGTGAAGGTCGTGTGGCTGCAGTTTGTGTTTGTGATGTCACTTGTGGCTCAGTGCCTGATAGGCCATGCTGATCCTGTGGGTGCAGTTTGTGGTTGTGATGTCACTTGTTGCTCAGTGCCTGATAGGCCAGTGCTGTTCATGTGGGTGCAGTTTGTGTTTGTGATGTCACTTGTGGCTCAGTGCCTGATAGGCCAGTGAGGGTCATGTGGGTTCAGTTTGTGTTTGTGATGTCACTTGTGGCTCAGTGCCTGATAGGCCATGCTCTTCCTGTGGTGCAGTTTGTGGTTGTGATATCACTTGTGGCTCAGTGCCTGATAGGCCAGTGCTGGTGATGTGGGTGGTATTTGTGATTGTGAGGTCACTTGTGTCTCAGTGCCTGATAGGCCAATGCTGGTCACATGTCTGCATTTTGTGTTTGTGATGTCACTTGTGGCTCAGTGCCTTATAGGCCAGTGCTGGTAATGTGCGTGGAGTTTGTGTTTGTGATGTCAGTTGTGGCTGAGTGCCTGATAGGCCAGTGCTGGTGATGTGGCTGTAATTTGTATTTGTGATGTCACTTGTGGCTCAGTGCCTGATAGGCCAGTGAAGGTCGTGTGGCTGCAGTTTGTGTTTGTGATGTCACTTGTGGCTCAGTGCCTGATAGGCCATGCTGATCCTGTGGGTGCAGTTTGTGGTTGTGATGTCACTTGTTGCTCAGTGCCTGATAGGCCAGTGCTGTTCATGTGGGTGCAGTTTGTGTTTGTGATGTCACTTGTGGCTCAGTGCCTGATAGGCCAGTGAGGGTCATGTGGGTTCAGTTTGTGTTTGTGATGTCACTTGTGGCTCAGTGCCTGATAGGCCATGCTCTTCCTGTGGTGCAGTTTGTGGTTGTGATATCACTTGTGGCTCAGTGCCTGATAGGCCAGTGCTGGTGATGTGGGTGGTATTTGTGATTGTGAGGTCACTTGTGTCTCAGTGCCTGATAGGCCAATGCTGGTCACATGTCTGCATTTTGTGTTTGTGATGTCACTTGTGGCTCAGTGCCTTATAGGCCAGTGCTGGTAATGTGCGTGGAGTTTGTGTTTGTGATGTCAGTTGTGGCTGAGTGCCTGATAGGCCAGTGCTCTTGATGTGGGTGGAGTTTGTGGTTGTGATGTCACTTGTGGCTCAGTGCCTGATAGGCCAGTGCTGCATATGTGTGTGCAGTTTTTGTTTGTGATGTCACTTGTGGCTCAGTGCCTGATAGGCCAGTGCTGGTGATGTGGGTGGAGTTTGTGTTTGTGATGTCACTTGTGGCTCAGTGCCTGATAGGCCAGTGCTGGTGATGTGGGTGGAGTTTGTGTTTGTGATGTCACTTGTGGCTCAGTGCCTGACAGGTCAGTGCTGGTCCTGTGGCTGCAGTTTGTGTTTGTGATGTCACTTGTGGCTCAGTGCCTGATAGGTCAGTGCTGGTCATGTGGGTGCAGTTTGTGTTTGTGATGTCACTTGTGGCTGAGTGCCTGATAGGCCAGTGCTCTTGATGTGGTTGGAGTTTTTGTTTGTGATGTCACTTGTGGCTCAGTGCCTGATAGGCCAGTGCTTGTGATGTGGCTGCAGTTTGAGGTTGTGATGTCACTTGTGGCTGAGTGCCTGATAGGCCAGTGCTGGTGATGTGGGTGCAGTTTGTGGTTGTGATGTCACTTGTGGCTCAGTGCCTGATAGGCCAGTGCTGTTCATGTGGGTGCAGTTTGTGATTGTGATGTCACTTTTGGCTCAGTGCCTGATAGGCCAGTGCTGGTGATGTGGCTGCAGTTTGTGGTTGTGATGTCACTTGTGGTTCAGTGCGTGAGAGGCCATGCTGCTCCTGTGGGTGGAGTTTGTGTTTGTGATGTCACTTGTGGCTCAGTGCCTGATAGGGCAGTGCTGGTCATGTGTGTGCAGTTTTTGTTTGTGATGTCACTTGTGGCTCAGTGCCTGATAGGCCAGTGCTGGTGATGTGGCTGCAGTTTGTGGTTGTCATGTCACTTGTGGCTCAGTGCCTGATAGGCCAGTGCTGTTCATGTGGGTGCAGTTTGTGATTGTGATGTCACTTTTGGCTCAGTGCCTGATAGGCCAGTGCTGGTGATGTGGCTGCAGTTTGTGGTTGTGATGTCACTTGTGGTTCAGTGCGTGAGAGGCCATGCTGCTCCTGTGGGTGGAGTTTGTGTTTGTGATGTCACTTGTGGCTCAGTGCCTGATAGGGCAGTGCTGGTCATGTGTGTGCAGTTTTTGTTTGTGATGTCACTTGTGGCTCAGTGCCTGATAGGCCAGTGCTGGTGATGTGGCTGCAGTTTGTGTTTGTGAGGTCGCTTTTGGCTGAGTGCCTGATAGGCCAGTGCTGGTGATGTGGGTGGAGTTTGTGTTTGTGATGTCAGTTGTGGCTCAGTGCCTGATAGGCCAGTGCTGGTTATAAGGGTGCAGTTTGTGTTTGTGATGTCACTTGTGTCTCAGTGCCTGATAGGCCAGTGCTGGTGATGTGGGTGCAGTTTGTGGTTGTGATGTCACTTGCGCCTCAGTGCCTGATAGGCCAGTGCTGGTCCTGTGGGTGGAGTTTGTGGTTGTGATGTCACTTGTGGCTGAGTGCCTGATAGGCCAGTGCTGGTGATGTGGCTGCAGTTTGTGGTTGTGATGTCACTTGTGGCTGAGTGCCTGATAGGCCAGTGCTGGTCACGTGGGTGGAGTTTGTGTTTGTGATGTCACTTGTGGCTCAGTGCCTGATAGGCCAAAGCTGTTCATGTGCGTGCAGTTTGTGATTGTGAGGTCCCTTGTGGCTCACTGCCTGATAGGCCAGTGCTGGTCCTGTGTGTGCAGTTTGTGTTTGTGATGTCACTTGTGGCTCAGTGCCTGATAGGCCAGTGCTGGTCCTTTTGGTGTGGTTTGTGTTTGTGATGTCACTTGTGGCTCAGTGCCTGATAGGCCAGTGCTGGTGATGTGGCTGCAGTTTGTGTTTGTGATGTCACTTGGGGCTGAGTGCCTGATAGTCCAGTGCTGGTGATGTGGCTGCAGTTTGTGTTTGTGATGTCACTTGTGGCTCAATGCCTGATAGGCCGGTGCTGGTCCTGTGGGTGCAGTTTGTGGTTGTGAGGTCACTTGTGGCTGAGTGCCTGATAGGCCAGTGCTGGTCCTGTGGGTGCAGTTTGTGTTTATGATGTCACTTGTGGCTGAGTGCCTGATAGGCCAGTGCTGCTCCTGTGGGTGGAGTTTGTGTTTGTGATGTCACTTGTGGCTCAGTGCCTGATAGGCCAGTGCTGGTGATGTGGCTGCAGTTTGTGTTTGTGAGGTCACTTTTGGCTGAGTGCCTGATAGGCCAGTGCTGGTCACATGTCTGCAGTTTGTGTTTGTGATGTCACTTGTGGCTGAGTGCCTGATAGGCCAAAGCTGTTCATGTGCGTGCAGTTTGTGGTTGTGATGTCACTTGTGGCTCAGTGCCTGATAGGCCAATGCTGGTGATGTGGCTGAAATTTGTGATTGTGATGTCACTTGTGGCTCAGTGCCTGATAGGCCAATGCTGTTCATGTGGGTCGAGTTTGTGGTTGTTAGGTCACTTGGGGCTGAGTGCCTGATAGTCCAGTGCTGGTGATGTGGCTGAAATTTCTGATTGTGAGGTCACTTGTTGCTCAGTGCCTGATAGGCCACTTCTTTTCCTGTGGGTGCAGTTTGTGTTTGTGATGTCACTTGGGGCTGAGTGCCTGATAGGCCAATGCTGTTCATGTGTGTGCAGTTTGTGTTTGTGATGTCACTTGTGGCTCAGTGCCTGATAGGCCAGTGCTGGTTACGTGGGTGCAGTTTGTGTTTGTGAGGTCACTTGTGGCTCAGTGCCTGATAGGCCAGTGCTGGTCCTGTGGCTGCAATTTGTGATTGTGAGGTCACTTGTGGCTGAGTGCCTGATAGGCCATGCTGGTCCTGTGGGTGGAGTTTGTGTTTGTGATGTCACTTGTGGCTCAGTGCCTGAGAGGCCATGCTGCTCCTGTGTGTGGAGTTTGTGTTTGTGAGGTCACTTGTGGCTGAGTGCCTGATAGGCCAGTGCTGGTGATGTGGCTGCAATTTGTGATTGTGAGGTCACTTGTGGCTGAGTGCCTGATAGGCCAGTGCTGGTCCTGTGGGTGTAGTTTGTGTTTGTGATGTCACTTGTGGCTCAGTGCCTCATACGCCAGTGATGGTGATGCGGGTGCTGGTTGTGTTTGTGAGGTCAGATTTGGATGAGTGCCTGATAGGCCAGTGCTGGTCACGTGGGTGCTGTTTGTGGTTGTGATGTCACTTGTGGCTCAGTGCCTGATAGGCCAGGGCTGGTCCTGTGGGTGGAGTTTTTGTTTGTGATGTCACTTGTGGCTGAGTGCCTGATAGGCCAGTGCTGGTAATGTGGGTGCAGTTTGTGATTGTGATGTCACTTGTGGCTGAGTGCCTGATAGGCCAGTGCTGGTGATGTGGCTGTAATTTGTATTTGTGATGTCACTTGTGGCTCAGTGCCTGATAGGCCAGTGAAGGTCGTGTGGCTGCAGTTTGTGTTTGTGATGTCACTTGTGGCTCAGTGCCTGATAGGCCATGCTGATCCTGTGGGTGCAGTTTGTGGTTGTGATGTCACTTGTTGCTCAGTGCCTGATAGGCCAGTGCTGTTCATGTGGGTGCAGTTTGTGTTTGTGATGTCACTTGTGGCTCAGTGCCTGATAGGCCAGTGAGGGTCATGTGGGTTCAGTTTGTGTTTGTGATGTCACTTGTGGCTCAGTGCCTGATAGGCCATGCTCTTCCTGTGGTGCAGTTTGTGGTTGTGATATCACTTGTGGCTCAGTGCCTGATAGGCCAGTGCTGGTGATGTGGGTGGTATTTGTGATTGTGAGGTCACTTGTGTCTCAGTGCCTGATAGGCCAATGCTGGTCACATGTCTGCATTTTGTGTTTGTGATGTCACTTGTGGCTCAGTGCCTTATAGGCCAGTGCTGGTAATGTGCGTGGAGTTTGTGTTTGTGATGTCAGTTGTGGCTGAGTGCCTGATAGGCCAGTGCTGGTGATGTGGCTGTAATTTGTATTTGTGATGTCACTTGTGGCTCAGTGCCTGATAGGCCAGTGAAGGTCGTGTGGCTGCAGTTTGTGTTTGTGATGTCACTTGTGGCTCAGTGCCTGATAGGCCATGCTGATCCTGTGGGTGCAGTTTGTGGTTGTGATGTCACTTGTTGCTCAGTGCCTGATAGGCCAGTGCTGTTCATGTGGGTGCAGTTTGTGTTTGTGATGTCACTTGTGGCTCAGTGCCTGATAGGCCAGTGAGGGTCATGTGGGTTCAGTTTGTGTTTGTGATGTCACTTGTGGCTCAGTGCCTGATAGGCCATGCTCTTCCTGTGGTGCAGTTTGTGGTTGTGATATCACTTGTGGCTCAGTGCCTGATAGGCCAGTGCTGGTGATGTGGGTGGTATTTGTGATTGTGAGGTCACTTGTGTCTCAGTGCCTGATAGGCCAATGCTGGTCACATGTCTGCATTTTGTGTTTGTGATGTCACTTGTGGCTCAGTGCCTTATAGGCCAGTGCTGGTAATGTGCGTGGAGTTTGTGTTTGTGATGTCAGTTGTGGCTGAGTGCCTGATAGGCCAGTGCTCTTGATGTGGGTGGAGTTTGTGGTTGTGATGTCACTTGTGGCTCAGTGCCTGATAGGCCAGTGCTGCATATGTGTGTGCAGTTTTTGTTTGTGATGTCACTTGTGGCTCAGTGCCTGATAGGCCAGTGCTGGTGATGTGGGTGGAGTTTGTGTTTGTGATGTCACTTGTGGCTCAGTGCCTGATAGGCCAGTGCTGGTGATGTGGGTGGAGTTTGTGTTTGTGATGTCACTTGTGGCTCAGTGCCTGACAGGTCAGTGCTGGTCCTGTGGCTGCAGTTTGTGTTTGTGATGTCACTTGTGGCTCAGTGCCTGATAGGTCAGTGCTGGTCATGTGGGTGCAGTTTGTGTTTGTGATGTCACTTGTGGCTGAGTGCCTGATAGGCCAGTGCTCTTGATGTGGTTGGAGTTTTTGTTTGTGATGTCACTTGTGGCTCAGTGCCTGATAGGCCAGTGCTTGTGATGTGGCTGCAGTTTGAGGTTGTGATGTCACTTGTGGCTGAGTGCCTGATAGGCCAGTGCTGGTGATGTGGGTGCAGTTTGTGGTTGTGATGTCACTTGTGGCTCAGTGCCTGATAGGCCAGTGCTGTTCATGTGGGTGCAGTTTGTGATTGTGATGTCACTTTTGGCTCAGTGCCTGATAGGCCAGTGCTGGTGATGTGGCTGCAGTTTGTGGTTGTGATGTCACTTGTGGTTCAGTGCGTGAGAGGCCATGCTGCTCCTGTGGGTGGAGTTTGTGTTTGTGATGTCACTTGTGGCTCAGTGCCTGATAGGGCAGTGCTGGTCATGTGTGTGCAGTTTTTGTTTGTGATGTCACTTGTGGCTCAGTGCCTGATAGGCCAGTGCTGGTGATGTGGCTGCAGTTTGTGTTTGTGAGGTCGCTTTTGGCTGAGTGCCTGATAGGCCAGTGCTGGTGATGTGGGTGGAGTTTGTGTTTGTGATGTCAGTTGTGGCTCAGTGCCTGATAGGCCAGTGCTGGTTATAAGGGTGCAGTTTGTGTTTGTGATGTCACTTGTGTCTCAGTGCCTGATAGGCCAGTGCTGGTGATGTGGGTGCAGTTTGTGGTTGTGATGTCACTTGCGCCTCAGTGCCTGATAGGCCAGTGCTGGTCCTGTGGGTGGAGTTTGTGGTTGTGATGTCACTTGTGGCTGAGTGCCTGATAGGCCAGTGCTGGTGATGTGGCTGCAGTTTGTGGTTGTGATGTCACTTGTGGCTGAGTGCCTGATAGGCCAGTGCTGGTCACGTGGGTGGAGTTTGTGTTTGTGATGTCACTTGTGGCTCAGTGCCTGATAGGCCAAAGCTGTTCATGTGCGTGCAGTTTGTGATTGTGAGGTCCCTTGTGGCTCACTGCCTGATAGGCCAGTGCTGGTCCTGTGTGTGCAGTTTGTGTTTGTGATGTCACTTGTGGCTCAGTGCCTGATAGGCCAGTGCTGGTCCTTTTGGTGTGGTTTGTGTTTGTGATGTCACTTGTGGCTCAGTGCCTGATAGGCCAGTGCTGGTGATGTGGCTGCAGTTTGTGTTTGTGATGTCACTTGGGGCTCAGTGCCTGATAGTCCAGTGCTGGTGATGTGGCTGCAGTTTGTGTTTGTGATGTCACTTGTGGCTCAATGCCTGATAGGCCGGTGCTGGTCCTGTGGGTGCAGTTTGTGGTTGTGAGGTCACTTGTGGCTGAGTGCCTGATAGGCCAGTGCTGCTCCTGTGGGTGGAGTTTGTGTTTGTGATGTCACTTGTGGCTCAGTGCCTGATAGGCCAGTGCTGGTGATGTGGCTGCAGTTTGTGTTTGTGAGGTCACTTTTGGCTGAGTGCCTGATAGGCCAGTGCTGTTCATGTGGGTGCAGTTTGTGTTTGTGATGTCACTTGTGGCTGAGTGCCTGATAGGCCAAAGCTGTTCATGTGCGTGCAGTTTGTGGTTGTGATGTCACTTGTGGCTCAGTGCCTGATAGGCCAATGCTGGTGATGTGGCTGAAATTTGTGATTGTGATGTCACTTGTGGCTCAGTGCCTGATAGGCCAAAGCTGTTCATGTGCGTGCAGTTTGTGGTTGTGATGTCACTTGTGGCTCAGTGCCTGATAGGCCAATGCTGGTGATGTGGCTGAAATTTGTGATTGTGATGTCACTTGTGGCTCAGTGCCTGATAGGCCAATGCTGTTCATGTGGGTCGAGTTTGTGGTTGTTAGGTCACTTGGGGCTGAGTGCCTGATAGTCCAGTGCTGGTGATGTGGCTGAAATTTCTGATTGTGAGGTCACTTGTTGCTCAGTGCCTGATAGGCCACTTCTTTTCCTGTGGGTGCAGTTTGTGTTTGTGATGTCACTTGGGGCTGAGTGCCTGATAGGCCAATGCTGTTCATGTGTGTGCAGTTTGTGTTTGTGATGTCACTTGTGGCTCAGTGCCTGATAGGCCAGTGCTGGTTACGTGGGTGCAGTTTGTGTTTGTGAGGTCACTTGTGGCTCAGTGCCTGATAGGCCAGTGCTGGTCCTGTGGCTGCAATTTGTGATTGTGAGGTCACTTGTGGCTGAGTGCCTGATAGGCCATGCTGGTGATGTGGCTGCAATTTGTGATTGTGAGGTCACTTGTGGCTGAGTGCCTGATAGGCCAGTGCTGGTCCTGTGGGTGTAGTTTGTGTTTGTGATGTCACTTGTGGCTCAGTGCCTCATACGCCAGTGATGGTGATGCGGGTGCTGGTTGTGTTTGTGAGGTCAGATTTGGATGAGTGCCTGATAGGCCAGTGCTGGTCACGTGGGTGCTGTTTGTGGTTGTGATGTCACTTGTGGCTCAGTGCCTGATAGGCCAGGGCTGGTCCTGTGGGTGGAGTTTTTGTTTGTGATGTCACTTGTGGCTGAGTGCCTGATAGGCCAGTGCTGGTAATGTGGCTGTAATTTGTATTTGTGATGTCACTTGTGGCTCAGTGCCTGATAGGCCAGTGAAGGTCGTGTGGCTGCAGTTTGTGTTTGTGATGTCACTTGTGGCTCAGTGCCTGATAGGCCATGCTGATCCTGTGGGTGCAGTTTGTGGTTGTGATGTCACTTGTTGCTCAGTGCCTGATAGGCCAGTGCTGTTCATGTGGGTGCAGTTTGTGTTTGTGATGTCACTTGTGGCTCAGTGCCTGATAGGCCAGTGAGGGTCATGTGGGTTCAGTTTGTGTTTGTGATGTCACTTGTGGCTCAGTGCCTGATAGGCCATGCTCTTCCTGTGGTGCAGTTTGTGGTTGTGATATCACTTGTGGCTCAGTGCCTGATAGGCCAGTGCTGGTGATGTGGGTGGTATTTGTGATTGTGAGGTCACTTGTGTCTCAGTGCCTGATAGGCCAATGCTGGTCACATGTCTGCATTTTGTGTTTGTGATGTCACTTGTGGCTCAGTGCCTTATAGGCCAGTGCTGGTAATGTGCGTGGAGTTTGTGTTTGTGATGTCAGTTGTGGCTGAGTGCCTGATAGGCCAGTGCTCTTGATGTGGGTGGAGTTTGTGGTTGTGATGTCACTTGTGGCTCAGTGCCTGATAGGCCAGTGCTGCATATGTGTGTGCAGTTTTTGTTTGTGATGTCACTTGTGGCTCAGTGCCTGATAGGCCAGTGCTGTTCATGTGGGTGGAGTTTGTGGTTGTGATGTCACTTGTGGCTCAGTGCCTGATAGGCCAGTGCTGTTCATGTGGGTGCAGTTTGTGATTGTGATGTCAGTTGTGGCTCAGTGCCTGATAGGCCAGTGTTGGTCACGTGTGTGTAGTTTGTGGTTGTGAGGTCACTTGTGGCTCAGTGCCTGATAGGCCAGTGCTTGTCACGTGTGTGGAGTTTGTGGTTGTGATGTCACTTGTGGCTGAGTGCCTGATAGGCCAGTGCTGGTCACATGTCTGTAGTTTGTATTTGTGATGTCACCTGTGGCTCAGTGCCCGATAGGCCAGTGCTGTTCATGTGGGAGCAGTTTATGATTGTGAGGTCACTTGTGGCTCAGTGCCTGATCGGCCAGTGCTGGTGATGTGGCTGCAGTTTGTGTTTGTGATGTCACTTGTGGCTCAGTGCCTGATAGGCCAGTGTTGTTCATGCGGGTGCAGTTTGTGATTCTAAGGTGACTTGTGGCTCAGTGCCTGATAGGCCACTGCATTTCCTGTGGGTGTAGTTTGTGTTTGTGATGTCACTTGTGGCTCAGTGCCTGATCGGCTGGTGCTGGTGATGTGGGTTCAGTTTGTGTTTGTAAGGTCACTTGTTGCTCAGTGCCTGATAGGCCAGTGCTGGTCCTGTGGCTGGAGTTTGTGTTTGTGAGGTCCCTTGTGGCTCAGTGCCTGAGAGGGCATGCTTTTCCTCTGGGTGCAGTTTTTGTTTGTGATGTCACTTATGGCTCAGTGCCTGATATGCCAGTGCTGGTCCTGTGGCTCCAATTTGTGATTGTGATGTCACTTGTGGCTCAGTGCCTGATAGGCCATGGTGGTCCTTTTGGTGGAGTTTGTGTTTGTGATGTCACTTGTGGCTCAGTGCCTGAGAGGCCATGCTGCTCCTGTGGGTGGAGTTTGTGTTTGTGATGTCACTTGTGGCTCAGTGCCTGATAGGGCAGTGCTGGTCATGTGTGTGCAGTTTTTGTTTGTGATGTCACTTGTGGTTCAGTGCCTGATAGGCCATGCTGCTCCTGTGTGTGGAGTTTGTGGTTGTGATGTCACTTATGGCTCAGTGCCTGATAGGCCAGTGCTGGTGATGTGGGTGGAGTTTGTGTTTGTGATGTCACTTGTGGCTCAGTGCCTCATACGCCAGTGCTGGTGATGGGGGTGCTGGTTGTGTTTGTGAGGTCAGATTTGGCTGAGTGCCTGATAGGCCAGTGCTGGTCCTGTGGGTGGAGTTTGTGTTTGTGATGTCACTTGTGGCTCAGTGCCTGATAGGCCAGTGAGGGTCATGTGGGTGGAGTTTGTGTTTGTGAGGTCCCTTGTGGCTCAGTGCCTGACAGGCCAGTGCTGGTGATGTGGCTGCAGTTTGTGTTTGTGATGTCCCTTGTGGCTCAGTGCCTGACAGGCCAGTGCTGGTGATGTGGCTGCAGTTTGTGTTTGTGATGTCACTTGTGGCTCAGTGCCTGATAGGCCAATGAAGGTCGTGTGGGTGGAGTTTGTGTTTGTTAGGTCACTTGTGGCTCAGTGCCTGATACGCCAGTGCTGGTGATGTGGCTGCAGTTTGTGGTTGTGAGGTCACTTATGGCTCAGTGCCTGATAGGCCAGTGGTGTTCATGTGGGTACAGTTTGTGATTCTAAGGTGACTTGTGGCTCAGTGCCTGATAGGCCACTGCATTTCCTGTGGGTGTAGTTTGTGTTTGTGATGTCACTTGTGGCTGAGTGCCTGATAGGCCAGTGCTGGTCACGTGGGTGCAGTTTGTGGTTGTGATGTCACTTTTGGCTGAGTGCCTGATAGGCCATGCTGGTCCTTTTGGTGGAGTTTGTGTTTGTGATGTCACTTGTGGCTCAGTGCCTGATAGGCCAATGCTGGTGATGTGGCTGAAATTTGTGATTGTGATGTCACTTGTGGCTCAGTGCCTGATAGGCCAATGCTGTTCATGTGGGTCGAGTTTGTGGTTGTGATGTCACTTGTGGCTCAGTGCCTGATAGGCCAGTGCTGGTGATGTGGCTGCAATTTGTGATTGTGAGGTCACTTGTTGCTCAGTGCCTGATAGGCCACTTCTTTTCCTGTGGGTGCAGTTTGTGTTTGTGATGTCACTTGGGGCTGAGTGCCTGATAGGCCAATGCTGTTCATGTGTGTGCAGTTTGTGTTTGTGATGTCAGTTGTGGCTGAGTGCCTGATAGGCCAGTGCTGGTTACGTGGGTGCAGTTTTTGTTTGTGATGTCACTTGGGGCTGAGTGCCTGATAGGCCAATGCTGTTCATGTGTGTGCAGTTTGTGTTTGTGATGTCAGTTGTGGCTGAGTGCCTGATAGGCCAGTGCTGGTTACGTGGGTGCAGTTTTTGTTTGTGATGTCACTTGTGGCTCAGTGCCTGAGAGGCCATGCTGCTCCTGTGTGTGGAGTTTGTGTTTGTGAGGTCACTTGTGGCTGAGTGCCTGATAGGCCAGTGCTGGTGATGTGGGTGCAGTTTGTGGTTGTGATGTCACTTATGGCTCAGTGCCTGATAGGCCAGTGCTGGTCCTGTGGCTCCAATTTGTGATTGTGAGGTCACTTGTGGCTGAGTGCCTGATAGGCCAGGGCTGGTCCTGTGGGTGGAGTTTTTGTTTGTGATGTCACTTGTGGCTCCGTGCCTGATAGGCCAGTGAAGGTCGTGTGGGTGGAGTTTGTGTTTGTGATGTCACTTGTGGCTCAGTGCCTGACAGGTCAGTGCTGGTCACGTGGCTGCAGTTTGTGTTTGTGATGTCACTTGTGGCTCAGTGCCTGATAGGCCATGCTGATCCTGTGGGTGCAGTTTGTGGTTGTGATGTCACTTGTTGCTCAGTGCCTGATAGGCCAGTGCTGTTCATGTGGGTGCAGTTTGTGTTTGTGATGTCACTTGTGGCTCAGTGCCTGATAGGCCAGTGCTGGTGATGTGGCTGCAGTTTGTGTTTGTGATGTCACTTTTGGCTGAGTGCCTGATAGGCCAGTGCTGGTCACATGTCTGTAGTTTGTATTTTTGATGTCACCTGTGGCTCAGTGCCCGATAGGCCAGTGCTGTTCATGTGGGAGCAGTTTGTGGTTGTGAGGTCACTTGTGGCTCAGTGCCTGATAGGCCAGTGCTGGTGATGTGGGTGCAGTTTGTGTTTGTGATGTCACTTGTGTCTCAGTGCCTGATAGGCCAGTGCTGGTGATGTGGGTGCAGTTTGTGGTTGTGATGTCACTTGCGCCTCAGTGCCTGATAGGCCAGTGCTGGTCCTGTGGGTGGAGTTTGTGGTTGTGATGTCACTTGTGGCTGAGTGCCTGATAGGCCAGTGCTGGTGATGTGGCTACAGTTTGTGGTTGTGATGTCACTTGTGGCTGAGTGCCTGATAGGCCAGTGCTGGTCACGTGGGTGGAGTTTGTGTTTGTGATGTCACTTGTGGCTCAGTGCCTGATAGGCCAAAGCTGTTCATGTGCGTGCAGTTTGTGATTGTGAGGTCCCTTGTGGCTCACTGCCTGATAGGCCAGTGCTGGTCCTGTGTGTGCAGTTTGTGTTTGTGATGTCACTTGTGGCTCAGTGCCTGATAGGCCAGTGCTGGTCCTTTTGGTGTGGTTTGTGTTTGTGATGTCACTTGTGGCTCAGTGCCTGATAGGCCAGTGCTGGTGATGTGGCTGCAGTTTGTGTTTGTGATGTCACTTGGGGCTGAGTGCCTGATAGTCCAGTGCTGGTGATGTGGCTGCAGTTTGTGTTTGTGATGTCACTTGTGGCTCAATGCCTGATAGGCCGGTGCTGGTCCTGTGGGTGCAGTTTGTGGTTGTGAGGTCACTTGTGGCTGAGTGCCTGATAGGCCAGTGCTGGTCCTGTGGGTGCAGTTCGTGTTTATGATGTCACTTGTGGCTGAGTGCCTGATAGGCCAGTGCTGCTCCTGTGGGTGGAGTTTGTGTTTGTGATGTCACTTGTGGCTCAGTGCCTGATAGGCCAGTGCTGGTGATGTGGCTGCAGTTTGTGTTTGTGAGGTCACTTTTGGCTGAGTGCCTGATAGGCCAGTGCTGGTCACATGTCTGCAGTTTGTGTTTGTGATGTCAGTTGTGGCTGAGTGCCTGATAGGCCAGTGCTCTTGATGTGGGTGCAGTTTGTGTTTATGATGTCACTTGTGGCTGAGTGCCTGATAGGCCAGTGCTGCTCCTGTGGGTGGAGTTTTTGTTTGTGATGTCACTTGTGGCTCAGTGCCTGATAGGCCAGTGCTGTTCATGTGGGTGGAGTTTGTGGTTGTGATGTCACTTGTGGCTCAGTGCCTGATAGGCCAGTGCTGTTCATGTGGGTGCAGTTTGTGATTGTGATGTCAGTTGTGGCTCAGTGCCTGATAGGCCAGTGTTGGTCACGTGTGTGTAGTTTGTGGTTGTGAGGTCACTTGTGGCTCAGTGCCTGATAGGCCAGTGCTTGTCACGTGTGTGGAGTTTGTGGTTGTGATGTCACTTGTGGCTGAGTGCCTGATAGGCCAGTGCTGGTCACATGTCTGTAGTTTGTATTTGTGATGTCACCTGTGGCTCAGTGCCCGATAGGCCAGTGCTGTTCATGTGGGAGCAGTTTATGATTGTGAGGTCACTTGTGGCTCAGTGCCTGATCAGCCAGTGCTGGTGATGTGGCTGCAGTTTGTGTTTGTGATGTCACTTGTGGCTCAGTGCCTGATAGGCCAGTGTTGTTCATGCGGGTGCAGTTTGTGATTCTAAGGTGACTTGTGGCTCAGTGCCTGATAGGCCACTGCATTTCCTGTGGGTGTAGTTTGTGTTTGTGATGTCACTTGTGGCTCAGTGCCTGATCGGCTGGTGCTGGTGATGTGGGTTCAGTTTGTGTTTGTAAGGTCACTTGTTGCTCAGTGCCTGATAGGCCAGTGCTGGTCCTGTGGCTGGAGTTTGTGTTTGTGAGGTCCCTTGTGGCTCAGTGCCTGAGAGGGCATGCTTTTCCTCTGGGTGCAGTTTTTGTTTGTGATGTCACTTATGGCTCAGTGCCTGATATGCCAGTGCTGGTCCTGTGGCTCCAATTTGTGATTGTGATGTCACTTGTGGCTCAGTGCCTGATAGGCCATGCTGGTCCTTTTGGTGGAGTTTGTGTTTGTGATGTCACTTGTGGCTCAGTGCCTGAGAGGCCATGCTGCTCCTGTGGGTGGAGTTTGTGTTTGTGATGTCACTTGTGGCTCAGTGCCTGATAGGGCAGTGCTGGTCATGTGTGTGCAGTTTTTGTTTGTGATGTCACTTGTGGTTCAGTGCCTGATAGGCCATGCTGCTCCTGTGTGTGGAGTTTGTGGTTGTGATGTCACTTATGGCTCAGTGCCTGATAGGCCAGTGCTGGTGATGTGGGTGGAGTTTGTGTTTGTGATGTCACTTGTGGCTCAGTGCCTCATACGCCAGTGCTGGTGATGTGGCTGCAGTTTGTGTTTGTGATGTCCCTTGTGGCTCAGTGCCTGACAGGCCAGTGCTGGTGATGTGGCTGCAGTTTGTGTTTGTGATGTCACTTGTGGCTCAGTGCCTGATAGGCCAGTGAGGGTCATGTGGGTGGAGTTTGTGTTTGTGAGGTCCCTTGTGGCTCAGTGCCTGACAGGCCAGTGCTGGTGATGTGGCTGCAGTTTGTGTTTGTGATGTCCCTTGTGGCTCAGTGCCTGACAGGCCAGTGCTGGTGATGTGGCTGCAGTTTGTGTTTGTGATGTCACTTGTGGCTCAGTGCCTGATAGGCCAATGAAGGTCGTGTGGGTGGAGTTTGTGTTTGTTAGGTCACTTGTGGCTCAGTGCCTGATACGCCAGTGCTGGTGATGTGGCTGCAGTTTGTGGTTGTGAGGTCACTTATGGCTCAGTGCCTGATAGGCCAGTGGTGTTCATGTGGGTACAGTTTGTGATTCTAAGGTGACTTGTGGCTCAGTGCCTGATAGGCCACTGCATTTCCTGTGGGTGTAGTTTGTGTTTGTGATGTCACTTGTGGCTGAGTGCCTGATAGGCCAGTGCTGGTGATGTGGCTGCAGTTTGTGGTTGTGATGTCACTTTTGGCTGAGTGCCTGATAGGCCATGCTGGTCCTTTTGGTGGAGTTTGTGTTTGTGATGTCACTTGTGGCTCAGTGCCTGATAGGCCAATGCTGGTGATGTGGCTGAAATTTGTGATTGTGATGTCACTTGTGGCTCAGTGCCTGATAGGCCAATGCTGTTCATGTGGGTCGAGTTTGTGGTTGTGATGTCACTTGTGGCTCAGTGCCTGATAGGCCAGTGCTGGTGATGTGGCTGCAATTTGTGATTGTGAGGTCACTTGTTGCTCAGTGCCTGATAGGCCACTTCTTTTCCTGTGGGTGCAGTTTGTGTTTGTGATGTCACTTGGGGCTGAGTGCCTGATAGGCCAATGCTGTTCATGTGTGTGCAGTTTGTGTTTGTGATGTCAGTTGTGGCTGAGTGCCTGATAGGCCAGTGCTGGTTACGTGGGTGCAGTTTTTGTTTGTGATGTCACTTGGGGCTGAGTGCCTGATAGGCCAATGCTGTTCATGTGTGTGCAGTTTGTGTTTGTGATGTCAGTTGTGGCTGAGTGCCTGATAGGCCAGTGCTGGTTACGTGGGTGCAGTTTTTGTTTGTGATGTCACTTGTGGCTCAGTGCCTGAGAGGCCATGCTGCTCCTGTGTGTGGAGTTTGTGTTTGTGAGGTCACTTGTGGCTGAGTGCCTGATAGGCCAGTGCTGGTGATGTGGGTGCAGTTTGTGGTTGTGATGTCACTTATGGCTCAGTGCCTGATAGGCCAGTGCTGGTCCTGTGGCTCCAATTTGTGATTGTGAGGTCACTTGTGGCTGAGTGCCTGATAGGCCAGGGCTGGTCCTGTGGGTGGAGTTTTTGTTTGTGATGTCACTTGTGGCTCCGTGCCTGATAGGCCAGTGAAGGTCGTGTGGGTGGAGTTTGTGTTTGTGATGTCACTTGTGGCTCAGTGCCTGACAGGTCAGTGCTGGTCACGTGGCTGCAGTTTGTGTTTGTGATGTCACTTGTGGCTCAGTGCCTGATAGGCCATGCTGATCCTGTGGGTGCAGTTTGTGGTTGTGATGTCACTTGTTGCTCAGTGCCTGATAGGCCAGTGCTGTTCATGTGGGTGCAGTTTGTGTTTGTGATGTCACTTGTGGCTCAGTGCCTGATAGGCCAGTGCTGGTCATGTGGCTGCAGTTTGTGTTTGTGAGGTCACTTTTGGCTGAGTGCCTGATAGGCCAGTGCTGGTCACATGTCTGTAGTTTGTATTTTTGATGTCACCTGTGGCTCAGTGCCCGATAGGCCAGTGCTGTTCATGTGGGAGCAGTTTGTGGTTGTGAGGTCACTTGTGGCTCAGTGCCTGATAGGCCACTGCATTTCCTGTGGGTGTAGTTTGTGTTTGTGATGTCACTTGTGGCTCAGTGCCTGATCGGCTGGTGCTGGTGATGTGGGTTCAGTTTGTGTTTGTAAGGTCACTTGTTGCTCAGTGCCTGATAGGCCAGTGCTGGTCCTGTGGCTGGAGTTTGTGTTTGTGAGGTCCCTTGTGGCTCAGTGCCTGAGAGGGCATGCTGTTCCTCTGGGTGCAGTTTTTGTTTGTGATGTCACTTGTGGCTCAGTGCCTGATATGCCAGTGCTGGTCCTGTGGCTCCAATTTGTGATTGTGAGGTCACTTGTGGCTCAGTGCCTGATAGGCCATGCTGGTCCTTTTGGTGGAGTTTGTGTTTGTGATGTCACTTGTGGCTCAGTGCCTGAGAGGCCATGCTGCTCCTGTGGGTGGAGTTTGTGTTTGTGATGTCACTTGTGGCTCAGTGTCTGATAGGCTATGCTGCTCCTGTGTGTGGAGTTTGTGGTTGTGATGTCACTTATGGCTCAGTGCCTGATAGGCCAGTGCTGGTGATGTGGGTGCAGTTTGTGTTTGTGATGTCACTTGTGGCTGAGTGCCTGATAGGCCATGCTGGTCCTGTGGGTGTAGTTTGTGGTTCTGATGTCACTTGTGGCTCAGTGCCTCATATGCCAGTGCTGGTGATGGGGGTGCTGGTTGTGTTTGTGAGGTCAGATTTGGCTGAGTGCCTGATAGGCCAGTGCTGGTCCTGTGGGTGGAGTTTGTGTTTGTGATGTCACTTGTGGCTCAGTGCCTGATAGGCCAGTGAGGGTCATGTGGGTGCAGTTTGTGTTTGTGAGGTCCCTTGTGGCTCAGTGCCTGACAGGCCAGTGCTGGTGATGTGGCTGCAGTTTGTGTTTGTGATGTCACTTGTGGCTCAGTGCCTGATAGGCCAATGAAGGTCGTGTGGGTGGAGTTTGTGTTTGTGATGTCACTTGTGGCTCAGTGCCTGATAGGCCAGTGCTGTTCATGTGGGTGCAGTTTGTGGTTGTGATGTCACTTGTGGCTCAGTGCCTGATAGGCCAGTGCTCTTGATGTGGGTGGAATTTGTGTTTGTGATGTCAGTTGTGGCTCAGTGCCTGATAGGCCAGTGCTGGTGCTGTGGATGGAGTTTGTGGTTGTGATGTCACTTGTGGCTCAGTGCCTGATAGGCCAGTGCTGTTCATGTGGGTGCAGTTTGTGTTTGTGATGTCACTTGTGGCTCAGTGCCTGATAGGCCAGTGCTGTTCATGTGAGTGCAGTTTGTGACTGTGAGGTCACTTGTGGCTCAGTGCCTGATAGGCCATGCTGCTCCTGTGGTGCAGTTTATGGTTGTGATATCACTTGTGGTTCAGTGCCTGATAGGCCACTGCTTGTCCTATGGGTGCAGTTTGTGTTTGTGATGTCACTTGTGGCTCAGTGCCTGACAGGCCAGTGCTGGTGATGTGGGTGCAGTTTGTGTTTGTGATGTCACTTGTGGCTCAGTGCCTCATACGCCAGTGCTGGTGATGTGGGTGCTATTTGTGATTGTGAGGTCACTTGTGTCTCAGTGCCTGATAGGCCAATGCTGGTCACATGTCTGCATTTTGTGTTTGTGATGTCACTTGTGGCTCAGTGCCTTATAGGCCAGTGCTGGTAATGTGCGTGGAGTTTGTGTTTGTGATGTCAGTTGTGGCTGAGTGCCTGATAGGCCAGTGCTCTTGATGTGGGTGGAGTTTGTGGTTGTGATGTCACTTGTGGCTCAGTGCCTGATAGGCCAGTGCTCTTCATGTGGGTGCAGTTTGTGATTGTGAGGTCACTTGTGGCTCAGTGCCTGACAGGCCAGTGCTGGTGATGTGGGTGCAGTTTGTGTTTTTGATGTCACTTGTGGCTCAGTGCCTCATATGCCAGTGCTGGTGATGTGGGTGGAGTTTGTGTTTGTGATGTCACTTGTGGCTGAGTGCCTGATAGGCCAGTGCTGGTGATGTGGGTGCAGTTTGTGTTTGTGATGTCACTTGTGGCTGAGTGCCTGATAGGCCAGTGCTGGTCCTGTGTGTGCAGTTTGTGGTTGTGATGTCACTTGTGGCTGAGTGCCTGATAGGCCATGCTGGTCCTTTTGGTGGAGTTTGTGTTTGTGATGTCATTTGTGGCTCAGTGCCTGATAGGGCAATGCTGGTGATGTGGCTGAAATTTGTGATTGTGAGGTCACTTGTGGCTCAGTGCCTGATAGGCCAGTGCTCTTCATGTGGGTTTAGTTTGTGGTTGTGATGTCACTTGTGGCTCAGTGAGTGCTAGGCCAGTGCTGGTGATGTGGCTGCAGTTTGTATTTGTGATGTCACTTGTGGCTCAGTGCCTGATAGGCCAGTGCTGGTGATGTGGGTGCAGTTTGTGTTTGTGAGGTCACTTGTGGCTCAGTGCCTGAGAGGCCATGCTGGTCCTGTGTTACCGTTCTCGTTCTTACCGAGGAGGCACGGGGCCTTCTCCCCAGACCCCAGACCATCACCACACAGACACCAATATGAGGAGTGGCAAAATGGCGTTTAATGAAGCGTGTCCTGCTCTTTTATACTGCTGTAAAGCCCTGCCTTCTTCTCCGGCAGCAGTGCTCCGCCCGTTACGACCTTCCCATGTTCCGCCCCGCAGTGCCTCCCTGCTCATCCTTTTTCCTCCACAGTCCTGTGGGTGCAGTTTTTGTTTGTGATGTCACTTGTGGCTCAGTGCCTGATAGGCCATGCTTGTGATGTGTGTGCAGTTTCTGTTTGTGATGTCAGTTGTGGCTCAGCGCCTGATAGGTCAGTGCTGGTCACATGTCTGCAGTTTGTATTTGTGATGTCACTTGTGGTTCAGTGCCTGATAGGCCAGTGCTCGTCATGTGTGTGCAGTTTGTGTTTGTGATGTCACTTGCGGCTTAGTGCCTGATAGGCCAGTGCTGGTCATGTGGGTTCAGTTTGTGGTTGTGAGGTCACTTCTGGCTCAGTGCCTGATCGGCCAGTGCTGGTGATGTGGGTGGAGTTTGTGTTTGTGATGTCACTTGTGGTTCAGTGCCTGATAGGCCAGTGCTGGTCACGTGGGTGCAGTTTGTGGTTGTGATGTCACTTGGGCCTCAGTGCCTGATAGGCCAGTGCTGGTCATGTGGCTGCAGTTTGTGGTTGTGAGGTCACTTGTAGCTCAGTGCCTGATAGGCCAGTGGTGTTCATGTGGGTGCAGTTTGTGATTCTAAGGTGACTTGTGGCTCAGTGCCTGATAGGCCACTGCATTTCCTGTGGGTGCAGTTTGTGTTTGTGATGTCACTTGTGGCTCAGTGCCTGATAGGCCAGTGCTGGTCCTGTGGCTGCAGTTTGTGTTTGTGATGTCACTTGTGGCTCAGTGCCTGATAGGCCAGTGTTGGTCATGTGGGTGCAGTTTGTGGTTGTGATGTCACTTGTGGCTCAGTGCCTGATAGGCCAGTGCTGCTCAAATGTCTGCTGGTTTTAACCTGTCAGGTTATTTCTGCCTTCAGCACCACAGAATGCCATGGTAGGCGCATGGCTCCTCTTTGTCGTTGTGAGGTCATTGTGCCCCTGTACCTTATAGGGCAGCAGGAAGCACATGGTGTCGATGCAGACCTGATTTCAGTTCTGCCTTTGCGTCTGATAGGCCAGTAGCAGGTACAAGGCTTTACAGCTTAGTTGGAAATCCCTTTTTCTCACTACCTGACTGAGAGCATAAGAAGGACCTTATTGCCAGCAATAATACTTAAAAACTTAGAAATATGACTCCTGCTCCTCATTACCAGTACCCGAGAGCAAAGAAAACAGAACAGATTATCTTATTTGTTTGGCACCCCAGATAGAACACAGCGAGGTTCTCATCTGGTGAGCACTGGCACTGGTCTTGCGTGCCTGCGTTTATTGGCCGTGGGCTCCCAGAGATCTACTTCAATGGGCACAGGAAATGCCCCGGGTGTGGGAGGACCCGGAAAAGGCAGCTCGACTGTTTTGTACAAGAGTAGAGGGACATCCCATTTGTTAGGGGGATGTTCAAGTATTGTTTCAACAGATATTTCAGCCAGGGGATAGAGAATGGATATTGAAAAAAGGATAGGGAATTGGCAGACTGAGATGATAACCGACAGCCTTGCCCACGAGAAGATCTGAATTGGGATTATAATAATACAAATGATTGGGCAGCGTGTCAAATGGCATGCCAAAATCTGGTTTTAGCTATATGACCTGCAGGGCAAATGGGTGTTATCTCAGAAAAGGTACTATCGTTAGCAAAAGTCTGAGGAACACTCGATTTTTGGAATATTTGCTTGTGGCAAATTAGGCTCTTATGCTATGGAGGGATGTCTGTGGAAAATGTTAATGAAAGGCTGGCAGTGAGCCTATTGGTCCAGCAAGCGGCACCAGCTATCCGTGAGTATTTCAGAAACCATGCTCCAGGGTGGCAGGGAGAGAATTTACAGAAGATTCACTGTATTACAGCAGCTGGACCTTTACTAGAAACATTTGAGAGCTGTGACAGTATGGGCACACATGTTACATGGTTGAGGGCTCATCTGTCACACAAGAGGAAGATCTCCATTTGGGTTATCTGATGGTTGCCTCTCTGGTCATCTACCAGTAATGTCTAGTCAGTGCCCACATGTACCACCAGCATGTGCTAATGTGCTTGAGGCACCACGTACAGGCAATGGCTTGTGATGTTCCTGAGCAAGAAACCTGGTCTGAAGGAGCCTCTGGAAATGAGGCAGCAGGCTGTGAGCTGGGGAGCTCTTCAGACAGCTTGAAGGCTGGTCACCTCTTCCAAAATGACCTTTGAAATTATGATTCATGACCAGGCAAACAGGACAGTGCCTGCCCTCACCTTTCCTGCCTTGTGCTACAGACTGACTTGGGCACAAGTCCATCCTGAGCTGAAAACTCAGCAGTCCCGGGGGTGCAGCAGTGCACCCAGGCTCATCCACCTTGCTGAAGGGCTCGGCTTCTTTTCTCAAGCACGCCCCACACAAACCAAGCTGCGAGGCTCCTTAGGAGTGACTTACATCTCAGTAGCTCTGAAGTCAGGCAGAGGTTAAGGTCCTTTTCTGTCTGTGTAGCTAGGTCTGTAATTTAAGCGGAGCAGAAATTATACCCTATTATTAAGTCATCGGTTTGTCTTGGTAGGTGTGTTCTGACACTTTGTCTCGATGTACTATCTATCTGGTTGATACAGTTTTCATCAGTTTACATTTTACATCCTCTTTACATGTGTTTACATGTGTTAGTTTGCATAGATACAGAGTTATTAGTTACATAGCAGCCTATTCTACATGGCTCAATATTCTCATACAAACTTCCTTTTCACCAGCACACAGGCAGGCCAGAGGACAACGCCAACTCTCATTTATGTTCCACATGTCCACGTAAGGTGGAGGCTTTTGGAGTCTCCTGGGAAGCTCCATTTACAACATTACTACACAACAGTCCAGCATATGCACAAGTTTTGTTGCTTGCCAATTCAGATGGATGGATAGGTATTGTTTTGAGTTTCCTTTTCCCGTTTCAAGGGCACTTAAGTGAAGATGAAGCACCTGAATGCTGTGCTTTCCCAAGCAACTGGATACTGTTATCACGAGGGCACCCTACCTGAACCTATTAACATTTGCTTAGCCGGAAAACAATACTGAAAACTTTTTTCTGAAGTGTTTTCGGAGTCAAGATTCACTCGGACCCAGCCTTCCCCACATTCTCACACACACAGGCTTACTCGACAGATCTGGAAGTTTGCCTAGGGGAATCAGTGCGGTGACTTTGAGATGGCTGTTTATATCCTGCGCCCAGTGTATGCAATGAGTGCAATGTAAAAGGCAATCAAGATGTGCTCACTAAAAGCATACCTTCCCACAGTCTGCCACTGCAAAGTAGAGTTGTTACACTGTTCAGCAGAGAAATCAGTTGAGCACTTCAACGCCTTAACTACAGTGTCAGCTCTTGCTTCATAAAGGCCAAAGCTTGAAAAATTACGAAGCTCAATCCCATCTTGTGTTTCAGCGACTTTAGGAAGACAACTACCTCCATTTCCATCAGCAGACTTCAGGAGGAGTACAGCCTTCACTTTCCAGGCTTCTGAGAGTTGGCCTTACAGGAAGGTGTTTAAAAGATGAAACAGGTTACTCTCCAGCTGATGATGTCTTCCTGAACACGGAAACACAAACCCTAACTGGATGCGTTTACCATCAAAGGCTTTGCAAGTGCTTAACTTGGATGCTGTTGGTAAATTCCTTCTAAAATTGAATACTGAAATTCCAGCACGTCAAGAGTTTCTGGCAGCAAAGCAGGTCCCTTTTCTCACAGAAGGCTCCAGTAGTTCAGGGCTAAGCCCCCAGGTCAGGGGTCAGTGCTGGCCCTGGAAACAGTCCTCCATTTCCGCAGGATGGGGGGAGCCATGTCGCTCTCTGATGTCCAGTAGCCAAGGTGCAAAGGTTCCACCTTATCTTTCCAAAGAGGATGAGAAGAAAATGGATTTAGGATATAACAATTAACGTAGGCCTCCTCAAAGAGTTCAAAGCCTTCAGCCCAAGTAGCAGTACCTCAGACATTGACATCTTTGAGGCTCTACCTGAAGCCTTTCTTGCCGTTCCTTCAAATGACATCATCAAATATCATGACTCATGCTGTCCTGCTATCTAAAGCCTTGCAGCTTCTCCACAAACTTTTGCTGCTTCCTTCCCCACAGTCCATCTGCCTCCTCCCATTTCCACTTCATATCTTTAACAGTTCACTAAACTCAGTCTACTAGTCCATGGATCTGATCTATCTCCAGATAGACAAGCAGGACTTGATAGCAAAGCCTTTCATGCCTTCTTAAAAAGTTGCAAGTTATTGGATTTTGTCTCCCAGAATTGGTCGGCAATAGCTGAGGAGAAAGGGTAAAGGTGGGAGGAAGAAAAAGGTATTCTGCATTTCCAGATAATACTTAAATACCAACTAGCAAAGCTAACCTGCTGTTGTTTAGAAAAGAATGTCAATGAATAAAGCAGCAAAACACTTGAAGGTTTTGGTTTCCTTATTTGCAGTACTTTTAACCTTATTGAAAGAGAAGAATTTACAGTTCTATTTCATCATGCTGTGAATTGAGTTTTCCTGATGATAGAGAATATATACAGCTAACTCTTAAATCTTCGGATATTGTGCCCACAAAGGGAAACCCCTGGTCTTTCAAGCAAAAGATTACAATTGACTTCTAACAGATAACCCTCTCCTGCTTATACACTAATCAAGGTCACATGTACAGGAAACACTCAAAGATGACAAAGCACCTTTTTAAACCAGGACACTTTTGGAGTATACTTTCCTTTGATCACACAAGTCACTAAGCCTTTAACTATGGCAAGGGATTCCCTCTACCTTGAATCTCCATATAGTTTGCATTTTAAAAATTCTTAAGAAATGGCTTTTTACTACTACTATAAAAGCTCAGCTCAGTGTTGGCAGAAGTTTTTCAAGCACACAAAGGTATTGATGCCTCAGTTTACCTAAAGATAAATTCAACAGAACCCATGTCCTAGGTTAAAGGAAGGCAAAGAAACCCCATCCTTGCCTCTATTTATACATTTTCTGTGGGGGGGGGGGTTCTTTCTGAATAGCCTACTGTAAAGCGCAGGGGCAGCAGAATTTTACATTAAACTATTTAGAGTTTATGCCTAACCTCTCCAAAGAAATCCAATTGCTCTTAAAGAATCAATTCTAAAAGTCCAATGGTAGAGAGCCCAGTTAAGAGCCACCGGTGCCAACAACTTACATATTATGCCAACGCATTACGTATTGCCACCATTTAGACTCTCTACAAGAGCAGGGAGGAGAATGCTTCAGAGTCAGGCACTTGCTCCTCCTCTTCAGTAGATTCCTGGGCAGAATGTTGCTCATCATCATCAGCGGAGGATGGGGAATCGCTGCTGTAGACTGCGTGTTTCCATCTGCAAGCAATTCAAAGGCAATAACAAAAACAAGATTAGGTCACACTAAGTCAAAAATCAAGTGCAGTCTACCCCAGAAGGTACTGTGAGATCTAGGAAGTTTCCAGCCCATTATATGTATTTGTCGTGCATCTGATTTCAAACTGCATTACATGTTCTTCCTTGGGAGAGCAAAATTCCATCTTTGTTGGGAAGTTAAAAAAAAAAAAAGGCACATGGTACTTATATGCAGCTTGACTTTGGCATATGATAGGCCAGAGCCTTGCAAAGTAACTGTAAAGCCTTGCAAAGCAGCTGTATTTGTGAATCTATTGCCCCTGATTTCCCCTGAACTTCATATTCACAGCTGTTACCAAAAACGGCAGGACAAGTCAAGAAGGGAGCTCCTGAGAGAGCTTCAATTAATTACGATGCATACAGGATGATAATTATGATGCATACAGGTTTTGGCTTGAACCTTTTTATAGGTTTTTATTCCCCTTGTTCAAGTCTTGCACAGGCTGCGGAACATGGGCGAGGTACTGCCTTCACGAGGTATTGCATAATTACCCCTCTTCCTCAAGGCATGATCAGCTCAACTACTGCAACATCCTCTTCTGTCCTGAAGTACAGCCTTGCCCCACTCAGATCCATTCAGAAAGTTGCTCTAAAGGTCATCTTCTGACCTTATTCCCTTCATCACAAAGCGCATTCTCCTGAAACCCTTCAAGTGTCTTCTCTCACAGCAAACAGAGTTGCTAAGGCCTTTCATGAATTACCCTCCTTCCTACATTATCTCCCACTGAGTGCCCAGAAAACAGCTCTGAATTCTGAGCTGGCCCTGACAGCACCTCTCACTGACTAACCCCTCAATACAAAAATGCAGAAGCATGTTCTCTTCTTACCTGCCACCTTCACGCTTGGGAGAAGGTTTGCATATGCACCTGGCAGTCTTCCTTACCTCCTGAAAATTCTTGCTGGGCTGCTCAAAACCCATGAAAACTGTCAGGCTACTGCTGCAGTGAGAGCAGTGCTCATCATTCAGAGTAGGACTGCGTTTCCTTGTGTTCCCACCTCTTGACAGCCATCTCTTGCTTTTTCTCTTGTGCTCGGTTATAAGCATTTGGGAAAAGGACTGTTTTTGTTTGCTGACTCTCTGTCCGGAGCTTACCGGCAGGGCCCTGGAGTCCCCGACTATGGCTTGTAAGCGCTAAGGCTATACAGAAATGTGAATAGATTAAAAAAATATCCAATAGCTCAACTCATTTCAGCTGTTTCAGAGGAGGCTTTTGGCCAGAACACAGTAAAGAAAATTGAAAGCCAGAACTAACCTGCACTGCCATCTTGAGTGTCAGCGATTTCCCCATCAGTTCTCCTCGGGAGTACGTATCCAAGTTTTCCTAATGAGAAGAAACAAGAAGGGTCAGTCACAAACACGCAGAAAATCTGACGTATGCACACTTGGTGCCTACACAGTAACTTTATCAAGGCTCTGCATGGACACAAAAGATGAGCATGCAGTTCTACGATGCAGAAAGCAAGGAAGCATTGCTGGAATCCAACCATCTAGTTTTACCTATTTTCACAAGAGGCACATTCACTTTTAGGCCTATATCTGTCAGTCTAAGAGAGATGAGAAAATGGATGCATATTTTAAGACAAGAAGAAAACCTGTACTTTTAAATTTACTTCATGGCCTACTTTGTCTCTCTGTTAACATGTTGATTCATGGCCCAGGACAAGTTTTTTTTTAAAAAAAAAACAAAAACCCAAGACATCCACAGAGATTCCTGAAGTATATGAATTTATCTTTGCTTTTTATCCTAGAGTTCACAGAATCACAGAATGGTTGAGGTTGGAAGGGACCTCTGGAGATCATCTAGTCCGACCCTCCTGCTCAGGAAGGGTCACTTAGCACATGTTGCCCAGGACTGTGTCCAGATGGCTTGAATATCTCCGAGGAAGGAGCCAACCACAGCAGGCATTGCCCACACCAAGGCACCTAGGACAGGAGCCTGGAAGGTCTTGAAGGTGGTGAGCTTCAAAGGGAGCTGAGCTGACAACACAAGGGGAAACAGATGACAACACGAATCAGGCAATCGGAACACCATGGTGTGCGTTCGACTGGCTGCAAGATGGCTGTTGGCATGCAAGCGTGCTTAAGGAAGGCAAAGCGTTAAGAGAAAAAGCACGAGTCAGCTTTCAAGGACAATTAGATGTACGGGGCTGCCAGTTTATGGGGGACAGTGCGGGCAGCTTCCTAACACTCACTGCTGAGCAGGAAGCCCGAACTCTGACAAACAGGCCTTTCAAATATCCTGTGAAAGTCCATGAGCACAGAAGCAAGGCAGCTGCTAGGGGTTTCATGTTGAGACTCCACACTGGACCAAATTAGGCCCCTAATTCCAGCACCTACTCAAAAATAATTACAAAACCATATATCTGCATAATAACATCAGACACGTAAAAAGAAGTACTTGTGAACTATTCTTTAAATAACAAAGAGGGTTAAAAAAAAAAAAAACTCTTTGGGGCAATAGTAAATGCGTACACATGACATTCTTACAAACTGCAGGATACAGAAGAAAATTGTTTGTCAGCAAACCAATTTAACCTGACCTCTCTGCAGGGCACAGTTCAGGACACCCTCACAAGTTACATACCTCCAATTTTCTAGAGAAGGTCCAGAAAAGAAACTACCTTGATAAAAACAGTGGAACGGGGCTTGTCCAGAAAAGATGTGATTTGCTTACTTGGTTTGGAAGCTCTGCCAGCATAAAACAAACAAACAAGAAAACCAAAAAACCATACACACACACCAAAGAGTTACAAAGGGATTAATTAAGAGTCTTGTCTAAACTCTACCTTAATTTAAGTAAAGGGCTCCTAAGGGTGCACAAGGAATTTATCTTCCACCGTTACTGCAAACAGCAGGACACTACAAAGGTCACCCCTAGGAGAAGGGCGTTCAGACTACGCCTAAAAGAGCCACTGGCACACTGAAGGCTCTCATTCACTTTCAACATGCATTTTCCCTTTCACAAAAACCTTACAAAGCCACTTCAGCCAGTAACTAGCCAGGAGAGTTGTTCCTCCCCCAACCCCCTTTTTTTTTCTTTCTTTCCAGAGAGAGCTTGTTGTATTCTACAGCTTCCGACAGAAGCTATATTAGCATAAATGCTCCAGCTGATTTAGACTTCCTCGACCAAAAGATCTTAGACTTTCGGCTGAAAAGCTCTCGCTGCTGCCCATGGGGAGAGGCACAGAGCCAGAAAACAATGCCTAGAGTCCAGGGCACTCTGCTGACGTGGGCATCTCTCCTGCTGGCACTAGAAATAGAGCATCCCGTCACATTCGCTTCGCACAGATTATATGTGACCTCACAACCACAAATTGCAGGCACATGACCAGCACTGGCCTATCAGGCACTGAGCCACAAGTGACTTCACAACCACAAACTGCACCCACATGAACACCACTGGCCTATCAGGCACTGAGCCACAAGTGACATCACAACCACAAACTCCACCCACATGACTACCACTGGCCTATCAGGCACTCGGCCACAAGTGACATCACAACCACAAACTGCAGCCACATCACCAGCACTGGCCTATCAGGCACTGAGCCACAAGTGACATCACAAACACAAACTACAGCCATTTGAGCAGCGCTGGCCTATCAGGCACTGAGCCACAAGTGACATCACAACCACAAACTGCACCCACGTAACCAGCACTGGCCTATCAGGCACTGAGCCACAAGTGACCTCACAACCACAAACTGCACCCACAGGACCAGCACTGGCCTATCAGGCACTGAGCCACAAGTGACCTCACAACCACAAAATGAACCCACGTGACCAGCACTGGCCTATCAGGCAATGAGCCACAAGTGACATCACAAACACAAACTGCAGCCACATGACCAGCACTGGCCTATCAGGCACTGAGCCACAAGTGACCTCACAACAACAAACTGCACCCACGTGACCAGCACTGGCCTATCAGGCACTGAGCCACAAGTGACATCACAACAACAAACTGCACCCACGTGACCAGCACTGGCCTATCAGGCACTGAGCCACAAGTGACATCACAAACACAAACTCCACCCACATCACCAGCACTGGCCTATCAGGCACTGAGCTACAAGTGACATCATAAACACAAACTCCACCCACATCACCAGCACTGGCCTATCAGGCACTGAGCCACAAGTGACATCACAACCACAAACTGCACCCACATGAACAGCATTGGCCTATCAGGCACTCAGCCACAAGTGACATCACAACCACAAACTGCACCCACATCACCAGCACTGGCCTATCAGGCACTGAGCCACAAGTGACATCACAACCACAAACTGCAGCCACATGACCAGCACTGGCCTATCAGGCACTGAGCCACAAGTGACATCACAACAACAAACTGCACCCACGTGACCAGCACTGGCCTATCAGGCACTCAGCCACAAGTGACCTCACAACCACAAACTGCAGCCACAGGACCAGCAATGTCCCATCAGGCACTGAGCCACAAGTGACCTCACAGCCACAAACTGCACCCACATCACCAGCACTGGCCTATCAGGCACTGAGCCACAAGTGACATCACAAACACAAACTCCACCCACAGGAGCAGCATTGGCCTATCAGGCACTGAGCCACAAGTGACATCACAACCACAAACAGCACCCACATGAACAGCACTGGCCTATCAGGCACTCAGCCAAATGTGACCTCACAAACACAACCAGCACCCGCATCACCAGCACTGGCGTATGAGGCACTGAGCCACAAGTGACATCAGAACCACAAACTGCACCCACATGACCAGCACTGGCCTATCAGGCTCTGAGCCACAAGTGACATCACAAACACAAACTGCACCCACATGACCAGCACTGGCCTATCAGGCACTGAGCCACAAGCGACATCACAACCACAAAATGAACCCACGTGACCGGCACTGGCCTATCAGGCACTCAGCCACAAGTGACATCACAAACACAAACTGCAGCCATGTGACCAACACTGGCCTATCAGGCCCTGAGCCACAAGTGACATCACAACCACAAACTGAATCCACGTGACCAGCACTGCCCTATCAGGGACTGAGCCACAAGAGACATCACAAACACAAACTGCAGCCATGTGACCAGCACTGGCCTATCAGGCACTGAGCCACAAGTGACATCACAAACACAAAGTGCACCCACACGACCAGCACTGGCCTATCAGGCACTGAGCCACAAGTGACATCACAACCACAAACTGCACGCACATGACCAGCACTGGCCTATCAGGCACTGAGCCACAAGTGACATCACAAACACAAACTGCACACACAGGAGCAGCACTGGCCTATCAGGCACTCAGCCACAAGTGACATCACAAATATAAACTGCAGCCACATGACCAGCACTGGCCTATCAGGCACTGAGCCACAAGTGACATCACAAACACAAACTGCAGCCATGTGACCAACACTGGCCTATCAGGCCCTGAGCCACAAGTGACATCACAACCACAAACTGCACCCACATGACCAACACTGGCCTATCAGGCCCTGAGCCACAAGTGACATCACAAACACAAACTCCACCCACGTGACCAGCACTGGCCTATCAGGCACTGATCCGCAAATGACATCACAACAACAAACTGCACCCACGTGACCAGCACTGGCCTATCAGGCACTGAGCCACAAGTGACATCACAACCACAAACTGCAGCCACAGGACCAGCAATGTCCCATCAGGCACTGAGCCGCAAGTGACCTTACAGCCACAAACTGCACCCACATCACCAGCACTGCCCTATCAGGCACTCAGCCACAAGTGACATCACAACCACAAACTGCAGCCACGTGACCAGCACTGGTCTACCAGGCACTGAGCCACAAGTGACATCACAACCATAGACTCCACCCACATCACCAGCACTGGCCTATCAGGCACTGAGCCACAAGTGACATCACAAACACAAACTGCAGCCACGTGACCAGCACTGGCCTATCAGGCACTCAGCTACAGGTGACATCACAAACACAAACTGCAGCCACATCACCAGCACTGGCCTATCAGGCACTGAGCCACAAGTGACATCACAACCACAAACTGCAGCCACAGGACCAGCAATGTCCCATCAGGCACTGAGCCGCAAGTGACATCACAACCTCAAACTGAACCCACGTGACCAGCACTGCCCTATCAGGCACTCAGCCACAAGTGACATCACAACCACAAACTCCACCCACATGACCAGCACTGGCCTATCAGGCACTGAGCCACAAGTGACATCACAAACACAAACTCCACCCACGTGACCAGCACTGGCCTATCAGGCACTGATCCGCAAATGACATCACAACAACAAACTGCACCCACGTGACCAGCACTGGCCTATCAGGCACTGAGCCACAAGTGACATCACAAACACAAACTCCACCCACATCACCAGCACTGGCCTATCAGGCACTCAGCCACAAGTGACATCAAAACCACAAACTGCACACACAGGACCAGCACTGGCCTATCAGGCACTGAGCCACAACTGACATCACAACCACAAACTGCACCCACATGACCAGCACTGGCCTATCAGGCACTGAGCCACAAGTAACATCACAACCACATAATGCACCCACATGACCAGCAATGTCCCATCAGGCACTCAGCCACAAGTGACATCACAACCCCAAACTCTATCCACATGACCAGCACTGGCCTATCAGGCACTCAGCCACAAGTGACATCACAACCACAAACTGCACCCACATCACCAGCACTGGCCTATCAGGCACTGAACCACAAGTGACATCACAAACACAAACTCCACCCACATCACCAGCACTGGCCTCTCATGCACTGAGCCACAAGTGACATCACAAACACAAACTGCAGCCACATCACCAGCACTGGCCTATCAGGCACTGAGCCACAAGTGACATCAAAACCACAAACTGCACACACAGGACCAGCACTGGCCTATCAGGCACTGAGCCTCAAGTGACATCACAACCACAAACTGCAGCAACAGGACCAGCAATATCCTATCAGGCACTCAGCCACAAGTGACATCACAACCACAAACTGCACCCACGTTACTAGCACTGGTCTACCAGGCCCTGAGCCACAAGTGACATCACAACCACAAACTGCACCCACATGACCAGCACTGGCCTATCAGGCACTGAGCCACAAGTGACATCACAAACACAAACAGCAGCCACATCACCAGCACTGGCCTATCAGGCACTGAGCCACAAGTGACATCACAAACACAAAATGCAGCCATGTGACCAACACTGGCCTATCAGGCCCTGAGCCACAAGTGACATCACAAACACAAACTGCAGCCACATGACCAGCACTGGCCTATCAGGCACTGATCCGCAAATGACATCACAACAACAAACTGCACCCACGTGACCAGCACTGGCCTATCAGGCACTCAGCCACAAGTGACATCACAAACACAAACTGCAGCCATGTGACCAACACTGGCCTATCAGGCACTGAGCCACAAGTGACATCACAAACAAACCTGCACACACATCACCAGCACTGGCCTATCAGGCACTCAGCCACAAGTGACATCACAAACACAAACTCCACCCACATCACCAGCACTGGCCTATCAGGCACTGAGCCATAAGTGACATCACAAACACAAACTGCACCCACATGAACAGCACTGGCCTATCAGGCACTGAGCCACAAGTGACATCACAAACACAAACTGCAGCCATGTGACCAACACTGGCCTATCAGGCACTCAGCCACAAGTGACCTGACAACCACATAATGCACCCACATGACCAGCACTGGCCTATCAGGAACTGAGCCACAAGTGACATCACAACCACAAACTGCACCCACATGAACAGCATTGGCCTATCAGGCACTCAGCCACAAGTGACATCACAAACACAAACTCTACCCACATCACCAGCACTGGCCTATCAGGCACTGAGCCACAAGTGACATCACAACAACAAACTCCACCCACATCACCAGCACTGGCCTATCAGGCACTGAGCCACAAGTGACATCACAACCATAGACTCCACCCACATCACCAGCACTGGCCTATCAGGCACTGAGCCACAAGTGACATCAAAACCACAAACTGCACACACAGGACCAGCACTGGCCTATCAGGCACTGAGCCACAAGTGACATCACAAACACAAACTGCAGCCATGTGACCAACACTGGCCTATCAGGCTCTGAGCCACAAGTGACATCACAAACACAAACTGCACCCACATCACCAGCACTGGCCTATCAGGCACTGAGCCACAAGTGACATCACAACCACAAACTCCACCCACATGACCAGCACTGGCCTATCAGGCACTGAGCCACAAGTAACATCACAACCACATAATGCACCCACATGACCAGCACTGGCCTATCAGGCACTGAGCCACAAGTGACATCACAACCCCAAACTCTATCCACATGACCAGCACTGGCCTATCAGGCACTGAGCCACAAGTGACATCACAACCACAAACTGCACCCACATCACCAGCACTGGCCTATCAGGCACTGAACCACAAGTGACATCACAAACACAAACTCCACCCACATCACCAGCACTGGCCTCTCATGCACTGAGCCACAAGTGACATCACAAACACAAACTGCAGCCACATCACCAGCACTGGCCTATCAGGCACTGAGCCACAAGTGACATCAAAACCACAAACGGCAGCCACATCACCAGCACTGGCCTATCAGGCACTGAGCCTCAAGTGACATCACAACCACAAACTGCAGCCACAGGACCAGCAATATCCTATCAGGCACTCAGCCACAAGTGACATCACAACCACAAACTGCAGCCACGTTACTAGCACTGGTCTACCAGGCCCTGAGCCACAAGTGACATCACAACCACAAACTGCACCCACATGACCAGCACTGGCCTATCAGGCACTGAGCCACAAGTGACATCACAAACACAAACTCCACCCACATCACCAGCACTGGCCTATCAGGCACTCAGCCACAAGTGACATCACAAACACAAACTGCAGCCACGTGATTAGCACTGGTCT
Source organism: Apteryx mantelli (assembly GCF_036417845.1). Taxonomy (NCBI): domain Eukaryota; kingdom Metazoa; phylum Chordata; class Aves; order Apterygiformes; family Apterygidae; genus Apteryx; species Apteryx mantelli. The sequence continues at coordinate 665,160 of NC_090002.1, read as the reverse complement.
ACCAGGCACTGAGCCAGAAGAGACATCACAAGCACAAACTCCACCCACATGACCAGCAGTGGCCTATCAGGCACTGAGCCACAAGTGACATCACAACCACAGACTCCACCCACATCGCCACCACTGGCCTATCAGGCACTGAGCCACAAGTGACATCACAAACACAAACTGCAGCCACGTGACCAGCACTGGCCTATCAGGCACTCAGCCACAGGTGACATCACAAACACAAACTGCAGCCACATCACCAGCACTGGCCTATCAGGCACTGAGCCACAAGTGACCTCACAACCACAAACTGCAGCCACAGGACCAGCAATGTCCCATCAGGCACTGAGCCACAAGTGACATCACAAACACAAACTCCACCCACATGACCAGGACTGGCCTATCAGGCACTCAGCCACAAGTGACATCACAAACACAAACTCCACCCACATCACCAGCACTGGCCTATCAGGCACTGAGCCACAAGTGACATCATAAACACAAACTCCACCCACATCACCAGCACTGGCCTATCAGGCACTGAGCCACAAGTGACATCACAACCACAAACTGCGCACACAGGACCAGCACTGGCCTATCAGGCACTGAGCCACAAGTGACATCACAAACACAAACTCCACCCACGTGACCAGCACTGGCCTATCAGGCACTGATCCGCAAATGACATCACAACAACAAACTGCACCCACGTGACCAGCACTGGCCTATCAGGCACTGAGCCACAAGTGACATCACAAACACAAACTCCACCCACGTGACCAGCACTGGCCTATCAGGCACTGATCCGCAAATGACATCACAACAACAAACTGCACCCACATAACCAGCACTGGCTTATCAGGCACTGAGCCACAAGTGACATCACAACCACAAACTGCACACACAGGACCAGCACTGGCCTATCAGGCACTGAGCCACAACTGACATCACAATCACAAACTGCACCCACATGAACAGCACTGGCCTATCAGGCACTGAGCCACAAGTGACATCACAAACACAAACTCCACCCACGTGACCAGCACTGGCCTATCAGGCACTGATCCGCAAATGACATCACAACAACAAACTGCACCCACGTGACCAGCACTGGCCTATCAGGCACTCAGCCACAAGTGACATCACAAACACAAACTGCAGCCATGTGACCAACGCTGGCCTATCAGGCACTGAGCCACAAGTGACATCACAAACACAAACTGCAGCCATGTGACCAACACTGGCCTATCAGGCACTCAGCCACAAGTGACCTGACAACCACAAATTGCACCCACATGACCAGCACTGGCCTATCAGGCACTGAGCCACAAGTGACATCACAACCACAAACTGCACCCACATGAACAGCATTGGCCTATCAGGCACTCAGCCACAAGTGACATCACAAACACAAACTCTACCCACATCACCAGCACTGGCCTATCAGGCACTGAGCCACAAGTGACATCACAACAACAAACTCCACCCACATCACCAGCACTGGCCTATCAGGCACTGAGCCACAAGTGACATCACAATCACAAACTGCACCCACATGACCAGCACTGGCCTATCAGGCACTCAGCCACAAGTGACATCACAACCCCAAACTCTATCCACATGACCAGCACTGGCCTATCAGGCACTGATCCGCAAATGACATCACAACAACAAACTGCACCCACATCACCAGCACTGGCCTATCAGGCACTGAGCCACAAGTGACATCACAACCACAAACTGCAGCCACAGGACCAGCAATATCCTATCAGGCACTCAGCCACAAGTGACATCACAAACACAAACTGCAGCCACGTGACTAGCACTGGTCTACCAGGCACTGAGCCAGAAGAGACATCACAAGCACAAATTCCACCCACATGACCAGCACTGGCCTATCAGGCACTGAGCCACAAGTGACATCACAACCATAGACTCCACCCACATCACCAGCACTGGCCTATCAGGCACTGAGCCACAACTGACATCACAAACACAAACTGCAGCCACGTGACCAGCACTGGCCTATCAGGCACTCAGCTACAGGTGACATCACAAACACAAACTGCAGCCACATCACCAGCACTGGCCTATCAGGCACTCAGCCACAAGTGACATCACAACCACAAACTGCAGCCACAGGACCAGCAATGTCCCATCAGGCACTGAGCCGCAAGTGACATCACAACCTCAAACTGAACCCACGTGACCAGCACTGCCCTATCAGGCACTCAGCCACAAGTGACATCACAACCACAAACTGCACCCACATGACCAGCACTGGCCTATCAGGCACTGAGCCACAAGTGACATCACAAACACAAACTCCACCCACGTGACCAGCACTGGCCTATCAGGCACTGATCCGCAAATGACATCACAACAACAAACTGCACCCACGTGACCAGCACTGGCCTATCAGGCACTGAGCCACAAGTGACATCACAAACACAAACTGCAACCACATCACCAGCACTGGCCTATCAGGCACTGAGCCACAAGTGACATCACAAACACAAACTCCACCCACACGACCTTCACTGGCCTATCAGGCACTGAGCCACAAGTGACATCACAAACAAAAACTCCACCCACAGGACCAGCCATGGCCTATCAGGCACTCAGCCACAAGTGACCTCACAATCACAAATTGGAGCCACAGGACCAGCACTGGCCTATCAGGCACTGAGCCATAAGTGACATCAAAACCACAAACTGCACCCACATCACCAGCACTGGCCTATCAGGCACTCAGCCACAAGTGACATCACAAACACAAACTCCACACACAGGAGCAGCATGGCCTCTCAGGCACTGAGCCACAAGTGACATCACAAACACAAACTCCACCCACAGGACCAGCATGGCCTATCAGGCACTCAGCCACAAGTGACATCACAAACACAAACTGCAGCCATGTGACCAACACTGGCCTATCAGGCTCTGAGCCACAAGTGACCTGACAACCACAAACTGCACCCACATGACCAGCACTGGCCTATCAGGCACTGAGCCACAAGTGACATCACAACCACAAACTGCACCCACATGACCAGCACTGGCCTATCAGGCACTGAGCCACAAGTAACATCACAACCACATACTGCACCCACATGACCAGCACTGGCTTATCAGGCACTGAGCCACAAGTGACATCACAAACACAAACTCTATCCACATGACCAGCATTGGCCTATCAGGCACTCAGCCACAAGTGACATCACAACCACAAACTGCACCCACATCACCAGCACTGGCCTATCAGGCACTGAGCCACAAGTGACATCACAAACACAAACTCCACCCACATCACCAGCACTGGCCTATCAGGCACTGAGCCACAAGTGACATCACAAACACAAACTGCAGCCACATCACCAGCACTGGCCTATCAGGCACTGAGCCACAAGTGACATCACAAACACAAACTCCACCCACGTGACCAGCACTGGCCTATCAGGCACTGATCCGCAAATGACATCACAACAACAAACTGCACCCACGTGACCAGCACTGGCCTATCAGGCACTGAGCCACAAGTGACATCACAAACACAAACTCCACCCACATCACCAGCACTGGCCTATCAGGCACTGAGCCACAAGTGACATCACAAACACAAACTGCACACACAGGACCAGCACTGGCCTATCAGGCACTGAGCCACAAGTGACATCACAAACACAAACTGCAGGCACATGAAAATCACTGGTCTACCAGGCACTGAGCCACAAGTGACATCACAACCACAAACTCCACCCACATGACCAGCAGTGGCCTATCAGGCACTCAGCCACAAGCGACATCACAACCACAAAATGAACCCACGTGACCAGCACTGGCCTATCAGGCACTGAGCCACAAGTGACATCACAACCACAAACTGCACCCACATGAACAGCATTGGCCTATCAGGCACTGAGCCACAAGTGACATCACAAACACAAACTGCACACACAGGAGCAGCACTGGCCTATCAGGCACTCAGCCACAAGTGACATCACAAATACAAACTGCAGCCACATGACCAGCACTGGCCTATCAGGCACTGAGCCACAAGTGACATCACAAACACAAACTGCAGACATGTGACCAACACTGGCCTATCAGGCCCTGAGCCACAAGTGACATCACAACCACAAACTGCACCCACATGACCAACACTGGCCTATCAGGCACTCAGCCACAAGTGACATCACAAACACAAACTCCACCCACGTGACCAGCACTGGCCTATCAGGCACTGAGCCACAAGTGACATCACAACAACAAACTCCACCCACATCACCAGCACTGGCCTATCAGGCACTGAGCCACAAGTGACATCACAACCACAAACTGCAGCCATGTGACCAACACTAGCCTATCAGGCACTGAGCCACAAGTGACCTCACAGCCACAAAATGAACCCACATGAACAGCACTGGCCTATCAGGCACTGAGCCACAAGTGACATCACAACCACAAACTGCAGCCACAGGACCACCAATGTCCCATCAGGCACTGAGCCGCAAGTGACCTTACAGCCACAAACTGCACCCACATCACCAGCACTGGCCTATCAGGCACTGAGCCACAAGTGACATCACAACCACAAACTGCAGCCACAGGACCAGCAATATCCTATCAGGCACTCAGCCACAAGTGACATCACAAACACAAACTGCAGCCACGTGACTAGCACTGGTCTACCAGGCACTGAGCCAGAAGAGACATCACAAGCACAAATTCCACCCACATGACCAGCACTGGCCTATCAGGCACTGAGCCACAAGTGACATCACAAACACAAACTCCACCCACATCACCAGCACTGGCCTATCAGGCACTCAGCTACAGGTGACATCACAAACACAAACTGCAGCCACATCACCAGCACTGGCCTATCAGGCACTGAGCCACAAGTGACATCACAACCACAAACTGCAGCCACAGGACCAGCAATGTCCCATCAGGCACTGAGCCGCAAGTGACATCACAACCTCAAACTGAACCCACGTGACCAGCACTGCCCTATCAGGCACTCAGCCACAAGTGACATCACAACCACAAACTGCAGCCACAGGACCAGCAATGTCCCATCAGGCACTGAGCCGCAAGTGACATCACAACCTCAAACTGAACCCACGTGACCAGCACTGCCCTATCAGGCACTCAGCCACAAGTGACATCACAAACACAAACTGCACCCACATGACCAGCACTGGCCTATCAGGCACTGAGCCACAAGTGACATCACAAACACAAACTCCACCCACGTGACCAGCACTGCCCTATCAGGCACTGATCCGCAAATGACATCACAACAACAAACTGCACCCACGTGACCAGCACTGGCCTATCAGGCACTGAGCCACAAGTGACATCACAAACACAAACTCCACCCACATCACCAGCACTGGCCTATCAGGCACTGAGCCACAAGTGACATCACAAACACAAACTGCAGCCACATCACCAGCACTGGCCTATCAGGCACTGAGCCACAAGTGACATCAAAACCACAAACTGCACACACAGGACCAGCACTGGCCTATCAGGCACTGAGCCTCAAGTGACATCACAAACACAAACTGCACCCACATGACCAGCACTGGCCTATCAGGCACTGAGCCACAAGTGACATCACAAACACAAACTCCACCCACATCACCAGCACTGGCCTATCAGGCACTGATCCGCAAATGACATCACAACAACAAAATGCACCCACGTGACCAGCACTGGCCTATCAGGCACTGAGCCATAAGTGACATCACAAACACAAACTGCACCCACATGAACAGCACTGGCCTATCAGGCACTGAGCCACAAGTGACATCACAAACACAAACTGCAGCCATGTGACCAACACTGGCCTATCAGGCACTGAGCCACAAGTGACCTGACAACCACAAACTGCACCCACATGACCAGCACTGGCCTATCAGGCACTGAGCCACAAGTGACATCACAACCACAAACTGCACCCACATGAACAGCATTGGCCTATCAGGCACTCAGCCACAAGTGACATCACAAACACAAACTCTACCCACATCACCAGCACTGGCCTATCAGGCACTGAGCCACAAGTGACATCACAACAACAAACTCCACCCACATCACCAGCACTGGCCTATCAGGCACTGAGCCACAAGTGACATCAAAACCACAAACTGCACACACAGGACCAGCACTGGCCTATCAGGCACTGAGCCACAAGTGACATCACAAACACAAACTGCAGCCATGTGACCAACACTGGCCTATCAGGCTCTGAGCCACAAGTGACCTGACAACCACAAACTGCACCCACATGACCAGCACTGGCCTATCAGGCACTGAGCCACAAGTGACATCACAACCACAAACTGCACCCACATGACCAGCACTGGCCTATCAGGCACTGAGCCACAAGTAACATCACAACCACATAATGCACCCACATCACCAGCACTGGCCTATCAGGCACTGAACCACAAGTGACATCACAAACACAAACTCCACCCACATCACCAGCACTGGCCTCTCATGCACTGAGCCACAAGTGACATCACAAACACAAACTGCAGCCACATCACCAGCACTGGCCTATCAGGCACTGAGCCACAAGTGACATCACAACCACAAACTGCAGCCACAGGACCAGCAATGTCCCATCAGGCACTGAGCCGCAAGTGACATCACAACCTCAAACTGAACCCACGTGACCAGCACTGCCCTATCAGGCACTCAGCCACAAGTGACATCACAACCACAAACTGCAGCCACAGGACCAGCAATGTCCCATCAGGCACTGAGCCGCAAGTGACATCACAACCTCAAACTGAACCCACGTGACCAGCACTGCCCTATCAGGCACTGATCCGCAAATGACATCACAACAACAAACTGCACCCACGTGACCAGCACTGGCCTATCAGGCACTGAGCCACAAGTGACATCACAAACACAAACTCCACCCACATCACCAGCACTGGCCTATCAGGCACTGAGCCACAAGTGACATCACAAACACAAACTGCAGCCACATCACCAGCACTGGCCTATCAGGCACTGAGCCACAAGTGACATCAAAACCACAAACTGCACACACAGGACCAGCACTGGCCTATCAGGCACTGAGCCTCAAGTGACATCACAAACACAAACTGCACCCACATGACCAGCACTGGCCTATCAGGCACTGAGCCACAAGTGACATCACAAACACAAACTCCACCCACATCACCAGCACTGGCCTATCAGGCACTGATCCGCAAATGACATCACAACAACAAAATGCACCCACGTGACCAGCACTGGCCTATCAGGCACTGAGCCATAAGTGACATCACAAACACAAACTGCACCCACATGAACAGCACTGGCCTATCAGGCACTGAGCCACAAGTGACATCACAAACACAAACTGCAGCCATGTGACCAACACTGGCCTATCAGGCACTCAGCCACAAGTGACCTGACAACCACAAACTGCACCCACATGACCAGCACTGGCCTATCAGGCACTGAGCCACAAGTGACATCACAACCACAAACTGCACCCACATGACCAGCACTGGCCTATCAGGCACTGAGCCACAAGTGACATCACAAACACAAACTCCACCCACGTGACCAGCACTGGCCTATCAGGCACTGATCCGCAAATGACATCACAACAACAAACTGCACCCACGTGACCAGCACTGGCCTATCAGGCACTGAGCCACAAGTGACATCACAAACACAAACTCCACCCACATCACCAGCACTGGCCTATCAGGCACTGAGCCACAAGTGACATCACAAACACAAACTGCAGCCACATCACCAGCACTGGCCTATCAGGCACTGAGCCACAAGTGACATCACAAACACAAACTCCACCCACACGACCTTCACTGGCCTATCAGGCACTGAGCCACAAGTGACATCACAAACAAAAACTCCACCCACAGGACCAGCCATGGCCTATCAGGCACTCAGCCACAAGTGACCTCACAATCACAAATTGGAGCCACAGGACCAGCACTGGCCTATCAGGCACTGAGCCATAAGTGACATCAAAACCACAAACTGCACCCACATCACCAGCACTGGCCTATCAGGCACTCAGCCACAAGTGACCTCACAAACACAAACTCCACACACAGGAGCAGCATGGCCTCTCAGGCACTGAGCCACAAGTGACATCACAAACACAAACTCCACCCACAGGACCAGCATGGCCTATCAGGCACTCAGCCACAAGTGACATCACAAACACAAACTGCAGCCATGTGACCAACACTGGCCTATCAGGCTCTGAGCCACAAGTGACCTGACAACCACAAACTGCACCCACATGACCAGCACTGGCCTATCAGGCACTGAGCCACAAGTGACATCACAACCACAAACTGCACCCACATGACCAGCACTGGCCTATCAGGCACTGAGCCACAAGTAACATCACAACCACATACTGCACCCACATGACCAGCACTGGCTTATCAGGCACTGAGCCACAAGTGACATCACAACCCCAAACTCTATCCACATGACCAGCATTGGCCTATCAGGCACTCAGCCACAAGTGACATCACAACCACAAACTGCACCCACATCACCAGCACTGGCCTATCAGGCACTGAGCCACAAGTGACATCACAAACACAAACTCCACCCACGTGACCAGCACTGGCCTATCAGGCACTGAGCCACAAGTGACATCACAAACACAAACTCCACCCACATCACCAGCACTGGCCTATCAGGCACTGAGCCACAAGTGACATCACAAACACAAACTGCACACACAGGACCAGCACTGGCCTATCAGGCACTGAGCCACAAGTGACATCACAAACACAAACTGCAGGCACATGAAAATCACTGGTCTACCAGGCACTGAGCCACAAGTGACATCACAACCACAAACTCCACCCACATGACCAGCAGTGGCCTATCAGGCACTCAGCCACAAGCGACATCACAACCACAAAATGAACCCACGTGACCAGCACTGGCCTATCAGGCACTGAGCCACAAGTGACATCACAAACACAAACTGCAGACATGTGACCAACACTGGCCTATCAGGCCCTGAGCCACAAGTGACATCACAACCACAAACTGCACCCACATGACCAACACTGGCCTATCAGGCACTCAGCCACAAGTGACATCACAAACACAAACTCCACCCACGTGACCAGCACTGGCCTATCAGGCACTGATCCGCAAATGACATCACAACAACAAACTCCACCCACATCACCAGCACTGGCCTATCAGGCACTGAGCCACAAGTGACATCACAACCACAAACTGCAGCCATGTGACCAACACTAGCCTATCAGGCACTGAGCCACAAGTGACCTCACAGCCACAAAATGAACCCACATGAACAGCACTGGCCTATCAGGCACTGAGCCACAAGTGACATCACAACCACAAACTGCAGCCACAGGACCACCAATGTCCCATCAGGCACTGAGCCGCAAGTGACCTTACAGCCACAAACTGCACCCACATCACCAGCACTGGCCTATCAGGCACTGAGCCACAAGTGACATCACAACCACAAACTGCAGCCACAGGACCAGCAATATCCTATCAGGCACTCAGCCACAAGTGACATCACAAACACAAACTGCAGCCACGTGACTAGCACTGGTCTACCAGGCACTGAGCCAGAAGAGACATCACAAGCACAAATTCCACCCACATGACCAGCACTGGCCTATCAGGCACTGAGCCACAAGTGACCTCACAACCACAAACTGCTCCCACATAACCAGCACTGGCCTATCAGGCACTCAGCTACAGGTGACATCACAAACACAAACTGCAGCCACATCACCAGCACTGGCCTATCAGGCACTGAGCCACAAGTGACATCACAACCACAAACTGCAGCCACAGGACCAGCAATGTCCCATCAGGCACTGAGCCGCAAGTGACATCACAACCTCAAACTGAACCCACGTGACCAGCACTGCCCTATCAGGCACTCAGCCACAAGTGACATCACAACCACAAACTGCAGCCACAGGACCAGCAATGTCCCATCAGGCACTGAGCCGCAAGTGACATCACAACCTCAAACTGAACCCACGTGACCAGCACTGCCCTATCAGGCACTGAGCCACAAGTGACATCACAACCACAAACTGCACCCACATGACCAGCACTGGCCTATCAGGCACTGAGCCACAAGTGACATCAGAAACACAAACTGCAGCCACATCACCAGCACTGGCCTATCAGGCACTCAGCTACAGGTGACATCACAAACACAAACTGCAGCCACATCACCAGCACTGGCCTATCAGGCACTGAGCCACAAGTGACATCACAACCACAAACTGCAGCCACAGGACCAGCAATGTCCCATCAGGCACTGAGCCGCAAGTGACATCACAACCTCAAACTGAACCCACGTGACCAGCACTGCCCTATCAGGCACTCAGCCACAAGTGACATCACAACCACAAACTGCAGCCACAGGACCAGCAATGTCCCATCAGGCACTGAGCCGCAAGTGACATCACAACCTCAAACTGAACCCACGTGACCAGCACTGCCGTATCAGGCACTCAGCCACAAGTGACATCACAACCACAAACTGCACCCACATGACCAGCACTGGCCTATCAGGCACTGAGCCACAAGTGACATCACAAACACAAACTCCACCCACATCACCAGCACTGGCCTATCAGGCACTGATCCGCAAATGACATCACAACAACAAACTGCACCCACGTGACCAGCACTGGCCTATCAGGCACTGAGCCACAAGTGACATCACAAACACAAACTGCACCCTTATAACCAGCACTGGCCTATCAGGCACTGAGCCACAAGTGACATCACAAACACAAACTGCAGCCACATCACCAGCACTGGCATATCAGGCACTGAGCCACAAGTGACATCAAAACCACAAACTGCACACACAGGACCAGCACTGGCCTATCAGGCACTGAGCCTCAAGTGACATCACAAACACAAACTGCACCCACATGACCAGCACTGGCCTATCAGGCACTGAGCCACAAGTGACATCACAAACACAAACTCCACCCACATCACCAGCACTGGCCTATCAGGCACTGATCCGCAAATGACATCACAACAACAAAATGCACCCACGTGACCAGCACTGGCCTATCAGGCACTGAGCCATAAGTGACATCACAAACACAAACTGCACCCACATGAACAGCACTGGCCTATCAGGCACTGAGCCACAAGTGACATCACAAACACAAACTGCAGCCATGTGACCAACACTGGCCTATCAGGCACTGAGCCACAAGTGACCTGACAACCACAAACTGCACCCACATGACCAGCACTGGCCTATCAGGCACTGAGCCACAAGTGACATCACAACCACAAACTGCACACACAGGACCAGCACTGGCCTATCAGGCACTGAGCCACAAGTGACATCACAACCACAAACTGCACCCACATGAACAGCATTGGCCTATCAGGCACTCAGCCACAAGTGACATCACAAACACAAACTCTACCCACATCACCAGCACTGGCCTATCAGGCACTGAGCCACAAGTGACATCACAACAACAAACTCCACCCACATCACCAGCACTGGCCTATCAGGCACTGAGCCACAAGTGACATCAAAACCACAAACTGCACACACAGGACCAGCACTGGCCTATCAGGCACTGAGCCACAAGTGACATCACAAACACAAACTGCAGCCATGTGACCAACACTGGCCTATCAGGCTCTGAGCCACAAGTGACCTGACAACCACAAACTGCACCCACATGACCAGCACTGGCCTATCAGGCACTGAGCCACAAGTGACATCACAACCACAAACTGCACCCACATGACCAGCACTGGCCTATCAGGCACTGAGCCACAAGTAACATCACAACCACATAATGCACCCACATGACCAGCACTGGCCTATCAGGCACTGAGCCACAAGTGACATCACAACCCCAAACTCTATCCACATGACCAGCACTGGCCTATCAGGCACTCAGCCACAAGTGACATCACAACCACAAACTGCACCCACATCACCAGCACTGGCCTATCAGGCACTGAACCACAAGTGACATCACAAACACAAACTCCACCCACATCACCAGCACTGGCCTCTCATGCACTGAGCCACAAGTGACATCACAAACACAAACTGCAGCCACATCACCAGCACTGGCCTATCAGGCACTGAGCCACAAGTGACATCAAAACCACAAACTGCACGCACAGGACCAGCACTGGCCTATCAGGCACTGAGCCTCAAGTGACATCACAACCACAAACTGCAGCCACAGGACCAGCAATATCCTATCAGGCCCTGAGCCACAAGTGACATCACAACCACAAACTGCAGCCACGTTACTAGCACTGGTCTACCAGGCCCTGAGCCACAAGTGACATCACAACCACAAACTGCACCCACATGACCAGCACTGGCCTATCAGGCACTGAGCCACAAGTGACATCACAAACACAAACTCCACCCACATCACCAGCACTGGCCTATCAGGCACTCAGCCACAAGTGACATCACAAACACAAACTGCAGCCACGTGATTAGCACTGGTCTACCAGGCACTGAGCCAGAAGAGACATCACAAGCACAAACTCCACCCACATGACCAGCAGTGGCCTATCAGGCACTGAGCCACAAGTGACATCACAACCACAGACTCCACCCACATCGCCACCACTGGCCTATCAGGCACTGAGCCACAAGTGACATCACAAACAAACCTGCACACACATCAAGAGCACTGGCCTATCAGGCACTCAGCCACAACTGACATCACAAACACAAACTGCAGACATGTGACCAGCACTGGCCTATCAGGCACTCAGCCAAAAGTGACCTCACAAACACAAACTGCAGCCACATCACCAGCACTGGCCTATCAGGCACTGAGCCACAAGTGACATCACAAACACAAACTCCACCCACATCACCAGCACTGGCCTATCAGGCACTCAGCTACAGGTGACATCACAAACACAAACTGCAGCCACATCACCAGCACTGGCCTATCAGGCACTGAGCCACAAGTGACATCACAACCACAAACTGCAGCCACAGGACCAGCAATGTCCCATCAGGCACTGAGCCGCAAGTGACATCACAACCTCAAACTGAACCCACGTGACCAGCACTGCCCTATCAGGCACTCAGCCACAAGTGACATCACAACCACAAACTGCAGCCACAGGACCAGCAATGTCCCATCAGGCACTGAGCCGCAAGTGACATCACAACCTCAAACTGAACCCACGTGACCAGCACTGCCCTATCAGGCACTCAGCCACAAGTGACATCACAACCACAAACTGCACCCACATGACCAGCACTGGCCTATCAGGCACTGAGCCACAAGTGACATCACAAACACAAACTCCACCCACATCACCAGCACTGGCCTATCAGGCACTCAGCTACAGGTGACATCACAAACACAAACTGCAGCCACATCACCAGCACTGGCCTATCAGGCACTGAGCCACAAGTGACATCACAACCACAAACTGCAGCCACAGGACCAGCAATGTCCCATCAGGCACTGAGCCGCAAGTGACATCACAACCTCAAACTGAACCCACGTGACCAGCACTGCCCTATCAGGCACTCAGCCACAAGTGACATCACAACCACAAACTGCAGCCACAGGACCAGCAATGTCCCATCAGGCACTGAGCCGCAAGTGACATCACAACCTCAAACTGAACCCACGTGACCAGCACTGCCCTATCAGGCACTGATCCGCAAATGACATCACAACAACAAACTGCACCCACGTGACCAGCACTGGCCTATCAGGCACTGAGCCACAAGTGACATCACAAACACAAACTCCACCCACATCACCAGCACTGGCCTATCAGGCACTGAGCCACAAGTGACATCACAAACACAAACTGCAGCCACATCACCAGCACTGGCCTATCAGGCACTGAGCCACAAGTGACATCAAAACCACAAACTGCACACACAGGACCAGCACTGGCCTATCAGGCACTGAGCCTCAAGTGACATCACAAACACAAACTGCACCCACATGACCAGCACTGGCCTATCAGGCACTGAGCCACAAGTGACATCACAAACACAAACTCCACCCACATCACCAGCACTGGCCTATCAGGCACTGATCCGCAAATGACATCACAACAACAAAATGCACCCACGTGACCAGCACTGGCCTATCAGGCACTGAGCCATAAGTGACATCACAAACACAAACTGCACCCACATGAACAGCACTGGCCTATCAGGCACTGAGCCACAAGTGACATCACAAACACAAACTGCAGCCATGTGACCAACACTGGCCTATCAGGCACTGAGCCACAAGTGACCTGACAACCACAAACTGCACCCACATGACCAGCACTGGCCTATCAGGCACTGAGCCACAAGTGACATCACAACCACAAACTGCACCCACATGAACAGCATTGGCCTATCAGGCACTCAGCCACAAGTGACATCACAAACACAAACTCTACCCACATCACCAGCACTGGCCTATCAGGCACTGAGCCACAAGTGACATCACAACAACAAACTCCACCCACATCACCAGCACTGGCCTATCAGGCACTGAGCCACAAGTGACATCAAAACCACAAACTGCACACACAGGACCAGCACTGGCCTATCAGGCACTGAGCCATAAGTGACATCACAACCACAAACTGCACCCACATCACCAGCACTGGCCTATCAGGCACTCAGCCACAAGTGACCTCACAAACACAAACTCCACACACAGGAGCAGCATGGCCTCTCAGGCACTGAGCCACAAGTGACATCACAAACACAAACTCCACCCACAGGACCAGCATGGCCTATCAGGCACTCAGCCACAAGTGACATCACAAACACAAACTGCAGCCATGTGACCAACACTGGCCTATCAGGCTCTGAGCCACAAGTGACCTGACAACCACAAACTGCACCCACATGACCAGCACTGGCCTATCAGGCACTGAGCCACAAGTGACATCACAACCACAAACTGCACCCACATGACCAGCACTGGCCTATCAGGCACTGAGCCACAAGTAACATCACAACCACATACTGCACCCACATGACCAGCACTGGCTTATCAGGCACTGAGCCACAAGTGACATCACAACCCCAAACTCTATCCACATGACCAGCATTGGCCTATGAGGCACTCAGCCACAAGTGACATCACAACCACAAACTGCACCCACATCACCAGCACTGGCCTATCAGGCACTGAGCCACAAGTCAGATGATAAACACTAACTCCACCCACATCACCAGCACTGGCCTATCAGGCACTGAGCCACAAGTGACATCACAACCACAAACTGCG